>NC_064930.1:5742500-6052500 GCF_023897955.1 Schistocerca gregaria | reverse complement strand
GCGATAGTCTGTCTCTGACAAGCAAGCACAGGTGATATAGGTGCGAACACAGGAAGCTTGCAGCCCCTCGTTGCCTGCAGACACAGAGCAGCCACACTAGGAGAGCGGCCTAAGCCGTAGGCGAAATGTGCTCATTCGCTTTGACGCGACGTCGAACTATAAATAAGGCTGTCACTAGCGTGAGCGTCGTGTAAAGTCGGAAAATTCGGCTGCAGGGGTGATTGCCAAGTTTGGGCAGCGTTTCGTAGTATATCAGTGCAATGAAGGCGTGTCCCAGTGTTTCGCAGTTGGACGACAAGAGTTTTACACAGTAGCAAAGAGCGAGGCACTGAGTTGGCATGAACAATGGAGAGCACAATGGGGCTCGAGATGTGCTTGTTACCTCAGGTGCTGTGTGATTGTCGACAAGGAGTGAAATGGACCAATTTGTGACCGCCCTTTCAATTTAAGACGTTAAAAACAGACGGAATTTGCATTCGTAATACCAGAGCATCGGAACTACTTGGAACTCTTGTGTATATGAACGTGTCCGCGCCTTTGTACGCTGGTACGTTCGCCGCTTCAAACCAACCAACCATCGTGCCCGTGCACATCTGAGATGCAAAGAATGTAGAATAGCCAGGTTTGGTCGTGTGTGCAGCCGTAGCTCAGTTGGCAGATCGTTCGCTTAGCGTGTGAAAGGTCTCGGGTTCAATCCCCGGCTCCTCCATGTTTTGTGGTCAGTGCATGGTAAGTGTTGGTCGCGGCGAACATAAAGGCACGCAAGAAGTTGCAAAACCAGCGTCACAGACTGATATGATGTATACTGTCATCAGGAGAGCCAGATGTAAGTGTGGGGACCGGCTGTTATCGAGGTGTTATCGAGTGCAGATCTGTCTTAGGTATCACGGTATAACGTCATTGAAGTCTAGAGAGTGGACAACACGTTCGTCTTACTCAGAGCGGTGTCCGAACTCTATTTTCGACGTTATGCGTGCCACTTTCATTGTGGCCGACTACGATTCGATACAGAATGCACGAAACCTGAAAGACACCCTCACTGATACATAGAAAGTGTCGTTTGTCTGCGGAATAATGGGAGTGCAAGGGTCTGTGACGTTGATATGGCTGTATGTAGCACTATTAGTCAACGGGGGGGTGGGCGTAGCTCAGATGGCAGAGCGCTCGTTTAGCGTGCGAGAGGTACTGGGATCGATACCAAGCGCCTCCAGAATTTTTAACACACCTACAAGCGCCCCTTGCCATGCAAGTGGAATAATTCCCAACCAGCAGAGGTGTCTAGGCAGATGCAAGCGAACGATTAGCAACCACAATTGTCAAGCGTGCTTTTATTCGTGCGCAGGAAGCACCCTCCTCCCACACCTACACTTAATTAAGAAACAGAACAAATGTTCCCATAAGATTCTCAAGCCTTCGTCGGAAAGATCTGCCTTGCGCCGAGTTCACGTAAATCCCACTGCACGTTCCCATTCTTTGCGTGCAGTCGGCTGCTGCTGGTGTTGCTGGTTGTGACTGCTGATAACAGATGCCGTAGCAATCAATTCATGGAGTGAGTTGTATGTTTTGCGATAGTCTGTCTCTGACAAGCAAGCACAGGTGATATAGGTGCGAACACAGGAAGCTTGCAGCCCCTCGTTGCCTGCAGACACAGAGCAGCCACACTAGGAGAACGGCCTAAGCCGTAGGCGAAATGTGCTCATTCGCTTTGGCGCGACGTCGAACTATAAATAAGGCTGTCACTAGCGTGAGCGTCGTGTAAAGTCGGAAAAGTCGGCTGCAGGGGTGATTGCCAAGTTTGGGCAGCGTTTCGTAGTATATCAGTGCAATGAAGACGTGTCCCAGTGTTTCGCAGTTGGACGACAAGAGTTTTACACAGTAACAAAGAGCGAGGCACTGAGTTGGCATGAACAATGGAGAGCACAATGGGGCTCGAGATGTGCTTGTTACCTCAGGTGCTGTGTGATTGTCGACAAGGAGTGAAATGGACCAATTTGTGACCGCCCTTTCAATTCAAAACAGACGGAATTTGCATTCGTAATACCAGAGCATCGAAACTACTTGGAACTCTTGTGTATATGAACGTGTCCGCGCCTTTGTACTCTGGTACCTTCGCCGCTACAAACCAACCAACCATCGTGTCCATGCACATCACACTCGCAAAGAATGGAGAATAGCCAGGCTTGGTCGTGTGTGTAGCCGTAGCTCAGATGGCAGATCGTTCGCTTAGCGTGTGGAAGGTCTCGGGTTCAAGACCCGGCTTCTCCATGTTTTTTGGTCAGTGTATGGTTAGTGTTGGTCGCGGCGAACATAAAGGCACGCAAGAAGTTGCCAAACCAGCGTCACAGACTGATATGATGTATACTGTCATCAGGAGAGCCAGATGTAAGTGTGGGGACCGGCTGTTATCGAGGTGTTATCGAGTGCAGATCTGTCTTAGGTATCACGGCATAACGTCATTGAAGTCTAGAGAGTGGACAACACGTTCGTCTTACTCAGAGCGGTGTCCGAACTCTATTTTCGACGTTATGCGTGCCACTTTCATTGTGGCCGACTGCGATTCGATACAGAATGCACGAAACCTGAAAGACACCCTCACTGATACATAGAAAGTGTCGTTTGTCTGCGGAATAATGGGAGTGCTAGGGTCTGTGACGTTGATATGGCTGTATGTAGCACTATTAGTCAACGGGGGGGTGGGCGTAGCTCAGATGGTAGAGCGCTCGCTTAGCGTGCGAGAGGTACTGGGATCGATACCCAGCGCCTCCAGAAATTTTAACACACCTACAAGCGCACCTTGCCATGCAAGTGGAATAATTCCCAACCAGCAGAGGTGTCTAGGCAGATACAAGCGAACGATTAGCAACCACAATTGTCAAGCGTGCTTTTATTCGTGCGCAGGAAGCACCCTCCTCCCACACCTACACTTAATTAAGAAACAGTACAAATGTTCCCATAAGATTCTCAAGCCTACGTCGGAAAGATCTGCCTTGCGCCGAGTTCACGTAAATCCCACTGCACGTTCCCATTCTTTGCGTGCAGTCGGCTGCTACTGGTGTTGCTGGTTGTGACTGCTGATAACAGATGCCGTAGCAATCAATTCATGGAGTGAGTTGTAAGTTTTGCGATATTCTGTCTCTGACAAGCAAGCACAGGTGATATAGGTGCGAACACAGGAAGCTTGCAGCCCCTCGTTGCCTGCAGACACAGAGCAGCCACACTAGGAGAGCGGCCTAAGCCGTAGGCGAAATGTGCTCATTCGCTTTGGCGCGACGTCGAACTATAAATAAGGCTGTCACTAGCGTGAGCGTCGTGTAAAGTCGGAAAAGTCGGCTGCAGGGGTGATTGCCAAGTTTGGGCAGCGTTTCGTAGTATATCAGTGCAATGAAGACGTGTCCCAGTGTTTCGCAGTTGGACGACAAGAGTTTTACACAGTAGCAAAGAGCGAGGCACTGAGTTGGTATGAACAATGGAGAGCACAATGGGGCTCGAGATGTGCTTGTTACCTCAGGTGCTGTGTGATTGTCGACAAGGAGTGAAATGGACCAATTTGTGACCGCCCTTTCAATTTAAGACGTTAAAAACAGACGGAATTTGCATTCGTAATACCAGAGCATCGGAACTACTTGGAACTCTTGTGTATATGAACGTGTCCGCGCCTTTGTACTCTGGTACCTTCGCCGCTACAAACCAACCAACCATCGTGCCCGTGCACATCAGAGTCGCAAAGAATGGAGAATAGCCAGTCTTGGTCGTGTGTGCAGCCGTAGCTCAGTTGGCAGATCGTTCGCTTAGCGTGTGAAAGGTCTCGGGTTCAATCCCCGGCTCGTCCATGTTTTGTGGTCAGTGCATGGTAAGTGTTGGTCGCGGCGAACATAAAGGCACGCAAGAAGTTGCAAAACCAGCGTCACAGACTGATATGATGTATACTGTCATCAGGAGAGCCAGATGTAAGTGTGGGGACCGGCTGTTATCGAGGTGTTATCGAGTGCAGATCTGTCTTAGGTATCACGGCATAACGTCATTGAAGTCTAGAGAGTGGACAACACGTTCGTCTTACTCAGAGCGGTGTCCGAACTCTATATTCGACGTTATGCGTGCCACTTTCATTGTGGCCGACTACGATTCGATACAGAATGCACGAAACCTGAAAGACACCCTCACTGATACATAGAAAGTGCCGTTTCTCTGCGGAATAATGGGAGTGCAAGGGTCTGTGACGTTGATATGGCTGTATGTAGCACTATTAGTCAACGGGGGGGTGGGCGTAGCTCAGATGGTAGAGCGCTCGCTTAGCGTGCGAGAGGTACTGGGATTGATACCCAGCGCCTCCAGAATTTTTAACACACCTACAAGCGCACCTTGCCATGCAAGTGGAATAATTCCCAACCAGCAGAGGTGTCTAGGCAGATACAAGCGAACGATTAGCAACCACAATTGTCAAGCGTGCTTTTATTCGTGCGCAGGAAGAACCCTCCTCCCACACCTACACTTAATTAAGAAACAGTACAAATGTTCCCATAAGATTCTCAAGCCTACGTCGGAAAGATCTGACTTGCGCCGAGTTCACGTAAATCCCACTGCACGTTCCCATTCTTTGCGTGCAGTCGGCTGCTACTGGTGTTGCTGGTTGTGACTGCTGATAACAGAAGCCGTAGCAATCAATTCATGGAGTGAGTTGTATGTTTTGCGATACTCTGTCTCTGACAAGCAAGCACAGGTGATATAGGTGCGAACACAGGAAGCTTGCAGCCGCTCGTTGCCTGCAGACACAGAGCAGCCACACTAGGAGAACGGCCTAAGCCGTAGGCGAAATGTGCTCATTCGCTTTGGCGTGACGTCGAACTATAAATAAGGCTTTCACTAGCGTGAGCGTTGCGTGAGCGTCGTGTAATGTCGGAAAAGTCGGCTGCAGGGGTGATTGCCAAGTTTGGGCAGCGTTTCGTAGTATATCAGTGCAATGAAGACGTGTCCCAGTGTTTCGCAGTTGGACGACAAGAGTTTTACACAGTAGCAAAGAGCGAGGCACTGAGTTGGCATGAACAATGGAGAGCACAATGGGGCTCGAGATGTGCTTGTTACCTCAGGTGCTGTGTGATTGTCGACAAGGAGTGAAAAGGACCAATTTGTGACCGCCCTTTCAATTCAAAACAG
Source organism: Schistocerca gregaria (assembly GCF_023897955.1). Lineage (NCBI taxonomy): Eukaryota > Metazoa > Arthropoda > Insecta > Orthoptera > Acrididae > Schistocerca > Schistocerca gregaria. Next base: position 6,047,349 of record NC_064930.1, on the reverse strand, counting down.
ACGGAATTTGCATTCGTAATACCAGAGCATCGAAACTACTTGGAACTCTTGTGTATATGAACGTGTCCGCGCCTTTGTACTCTGGTACCTTCGCCGCTACAAACCAACCAACCATCGTGTCCATGCACATCACACTCGCAAAGAATGGAGAATAGCCAGGCTTGGTCGTGTGTGTAGCCGTAGCTCAGATGGCAGATCGTTCGCTTAGCGTGTGGAAGGTCTCGGGTTCAAGACCCGGCTTCTCCATGTTTTTTGGTCAGTGTATGGTTAGTGTTGGTCGCGGCGAACATAAAGGCACGCAAGAAGTTGCCAAACCAGCGTCACAGACTGATATGATGTATACTGTCATAAGGAAAGCAAGGTGTATGTGTGGGGACCGGCTGTTATCGTGGTGTCATCGAGTGCAGACCTGTCTTAGGTATGACGGCTTAACGTCATTGAAGTCTAGAGAGTGGACAACACGTTCGTCTTACTCAGAGCGGTGTCCGAACTCTATTTTCGACGTTATGCGTGCCACTTTCATTGTGGCCAACTACGATTCGATACAGATTGCACGAAACCTGAAAGACACCCTCACTGATACATAGAGAGTAGTGTTTGTCTGCGGAATATTGGGAGTGCAAGGGTCTGTGACGTTGATATGGCTGTATGTAGCACTACTAGTCAACGGGGGGGTGGGCGTAGCTCAGATGGTAGAGCGCTCGCTTAGTGTGTGAGAGGTACTGGGATCTATACCCAGCGCCTCCAGAACTTTTAACACACCTACATGCGCACCTTGCCATGCAAGTGGAATAATTCCCAACCAGCAGAGGTGTCTAGGCAGATACAAGCGAACGATTAGCATCCACAATTGGCGAGCGTGATTTTATTCGTGCGCAGGAAGCACCCTCCTCCCACAACTACACTTAATTTAGATACAGTTCAAATGTTCCCATAAGATTCTCAAGCCTACGTCGGAAAGATCTGCCTTGCGCCGAGTTCACGTAAATCCCACTGCACGTTCCCATTCTTTGCGTGCAGTCGGCTGCTACTGGTGTTGCTGGTTGTGACTGCTGATAACAGATGCCGTAGCAATCAATTCATGGAGTGAGTTGTATGTTTTGCGATAGTCTGTCTCTGACAAGCAAGCACAGGTGATATAGGTGCGAACACAGGAAGCTTGCAGCCCCTCGCTGCCTGCAGACACAGAGCAGCCACACTAGGAGAGCGGCCTAAGCCCTAGGCGAAATGTGCTCATTCGCTTTGGCGCCATGTGGAACTATAAATAAGGCTGTCACTAGCGTGAGCGTCGTGTGAAGTCGGAAAAGTCGGCTGCATGGGTGATTGCCAAGTTTGGGGAGCGTTTCGTAGTATGATCAGTGCAGTGGAGACGCGGAAACTTGTTGTGTCCCAGTTTTTTGCAGTTGGACGACAAGAGTTTTACACAGTAGCAAAGAGCGAGGCACTGAGTTGGCATGAACAATGGAGAGCACAATGGGGCTCGAGATGTGCTTGTTACCTCAGGTGCTGTGTGATTGTCGACAAGGAGTGAAAAGGACCAATTTCTGAACGCCCTTTCAATTAGAAACAGACGGAATTTGCATTCGTAATACCAGAGCATCGAAACTACTTGGAAATCTTGTGTATATGAACGTGTCCGCGCCTTTGTACTCTGGTACCTTCGCCGCTACAAACCAACCAACCATCATGTCTGTGCACATCAGAGTAGCAAAGAATTGAGAATAGCCAGGCTTAGTCGTGTGTGCAGCCGTAGCTCAGATGGCAGATCGTTCGCTTAGTGTGTGGAAGGTCTCGGGTTCAAGACCCGGCTCCTCCATGTTTTTTGGTCAGTGCATGGTAAGTGTTGGTCGCGGCGAACATAAAGGCACGCAAGAAGTTGCAAAACCAGCGCCACAGACTGATATGATGTATACTGTCATAAGGAGAGCAAGGTGTAAGTGTGGGGACCGGCTGTTGTCGTGGTGTCATCGAGTGCAGACCTGTCTTAGGTATGACGGCTTAACGTCATTGAAGTCTAGAGAGTGTTCAACACGTTCGTCTTACTCAGAGCGGTGTCCGAACTCTATTTTCGACGTTATGCGTGCCACTTTCATTGTGGCCAACAACGATTCGATACAGATTGCACGAAACCTGAAAGACACCCTCACTGATACAAAGAGAGTAGTGTTTGTCTGCGGAATATTGGGAGTGCAAGGGTCTGTGACGTTGATATGGCTGTATGTAGCACTACTAGTCAACGGGAGGGTGGGCGTAGCTCAGATGGTAGAGCGCTCGCTTAGCGTGTGAGAGGTACTGGGATCGATACCGAACGCCTCCAGAATTTTTAACACACCTACATGCGCACCTTGCCATGCAAGTGGAATAATTCCCAACCAGCAGAGGTGTCTAGGCAGATACAAGCGAACGATTAGCATCCACAATTGGCGAGCGTGATTTTATTCGTGCGCAGGAAGCACCATCCTCCCACAACTACACTTAATTTAGATACATTACAAATGTTCCCATAAGATTCTCAAGCCTACGTCGGAAAGATCTGCCTTGCGCCGAGTTCACGTAAATCCCACTGCACGTTCCCATTCTTTGCGTGCAGTCGGCTGCTACTGGTGTTGCTGGTTGTGACTGCTGATAACAGATGCCGTAGCAATCAATTCATGGAGTGAGTTGTATGTTTTGCGATAGTCTGTCTCTGACAAGCAAGCACAGGTGATATAGGTGCGAACACAGGAAGCTTGCAGCCCCTCGCTGCCTGCAGACACAGAGCAGCCACACTAGGAGAGCAGCCTAAGCCGTAGGCGAAATGTGCTCATTCGCTTTGGCGCCACGTCGAACTATAAATAAGGCTGTCACAGCGTGAGCGTCGTGTTAAGTCGGAAAAGTCGGCTGCATGGGTGATTGCCAAGTTCGGGGAGCGTTTCGTAGTATGATCAGTGCAGTGGAGACGCGGAAACTTGTTGTGTCCCAGTTTTTTGCAGTTGGACGACAAGAGTTTTACACAGTAGCAAAGAGCGAGGCACTGAGTTGGCATGAACAATGGAGAGCACAATGGGGCTCGAGATGTGCTTGTTACCTCAGGTGCTGTGTGATTGTCGACAAGGAGTGAAAAGGACCAATTTCTGAACGCCCTTTCAATTAGAAACAGACGGAATTTGCATTCGTAATACCAGAGCATCGAAACTACTTGGAAATCTTGTGTATATGAACGTGTCCGCGCCTTTGTACTCTGGTACCTTCGCCGCTACAAACCAACCAACCATCATGTCTGTGCACATCAGAGTAGCAAAGAATGGAGAATAGCCAGGCTTAGTCGTGTGTGCAGCCGTAGCTCAGATGGCAGATCGTTCGCTTAGTGTGTGGAAGGTCTCGGGTTCAAGACCCGGCTCCTCCATGTTTTTTGGTCAGTGCATGGTAAGTGTTGGTCGCGGCGAACATAAAGGCACGCAAGAAGTTGCAAAACCAGCGCCACAGACTGATATGATGTATACTGTCATAAGGAGAGCAAGGTGTAAGTGTGGGGACCGGCTGTTGTCGTGGTGTCATCGAGTGCAGACCTGTCTTAGGTATGACGGCTTAACGTCATTGAAGTCTAGAGAGTGTTCAACACGTTCGTCTTACTCAGAGCGGTGTCCGAACTCTATTTTCGACGTTATGCGTGCCACTTTCATTGTGGCCAACAACGATTCGATACAGATTGCACGAAACCTGAAAGACACCCTCACTGATACATAGAGAGTAGTGTTTGTCTGCGGAATATTGGGAGTGCAAGGGTCTGTGACGTTGATATGGCTGTATGTAGCACTACTAGTCAACGGGGGGGTGGGCGTAGCTCAGATGGTAGAGCGCTCGCTTAGCGTGTGAGAGGTAGTGGGATCGATACCGAACGCCTCCAGAATTTTTAACACACCTACATGCGCACCTTGCCATGCAAGTGGAATAATTCCCAACCAGCAGAGGTGTCTAGGCAGATACAAGCGAACGATTAGCATCCACAATTGGCGAGCGTGATTTTATTCGTGCGCAGGAAGCACCATCCTCCCACAACTACACTTAATTTAGATACATTACAAAATTTCCCATAAGATTCTCAAGCCTACGTCGGAAAGATCTGCCTTGCGCCGAGTTCACGTAAATCCCACTGCACGTTCCCATTCTTTGCGTGCAGTCGGCTGCTACTGGTGTTGCTGGTTGTGACTGCTGATAACAGATGCCGTAGCAATCAATTCATGGAGTGAGTTGTATGTTTTGCGATAGTCTGTCTCTGACAAGCAAGCACAGGTGATATAGGTGCGAACACAGGAAGCTTGCAGCCCCTCGCTGCCTGCAGACACAGAGCAGCCACACTAGGAGAGCAGCCTAAGCCGTAGGCGAAATGTGCTCATTCGCTTTGGCGCCACGTCGAACTATAAATAAGGCTGTCACAGCGTGAGCGTCGTGTTAAGTCGGAAAAGTCGGCTGCATGGGTGATTGCCAAGTTCGGGGAGCGTTTCGTAGTATGATCAGTGCAGTGGAGACGCGGAAACTTGTTGTGTGCCAGTGTTTTGCAGTTGGACGACAAGAGTTTTACACAGTAGCAAAGAGCGAGGCACTGAGTTGGCATGAACAATGGAGAGCACAATGGGGCTCGAGATGTGCTTGTTACCTCAGGTGCTGTGTGATTGTCGACAAGGAGTGAAAAGGACCAATTTGTGACCGCCCTTTCAATTCAAAACAGACGGAATTTGCATTCGTAATACCAGAGCATCGAAACTACTTGGAACTCTTGTGTATATGAACGTGTCCGCGCCTTTGTACTCTGGTACCTTCGCCGCTACAAACCAACCAACCATCGTGTCCATGCACATCACACTCGCAAAGAATGGAGAATAGCCAGGCTTGGTCGTGTGTGTAGCCGTAGCTCAGATGGCAGATCGTTCGCTTAGCGTGTGGAAGGTCTCGGGTTCAAGACCCGGCTTCTCCATGTTTTTTGGTCAGTGTATGGTTAGTGTTGGTCGCGGCGAACATAAAGGCACGCAAGAAGTTGCCAAACCAGCGTCACAGACTGATATGATGTATACTGTCATAAGGAAAGCAAGGTGTAAGTGTGGGGACCGGCTGTTATCGTGGTGTCATCGAGTGCAGACCTGTCTTAGGTATGACGGCTTAACGTCATTGAAGTCTAGAGAGTGGACAACACGTTCGTCTTACTCAGAGCGGTGTCCGAACTCTATTTTCGACGTTATGCGTGCCACTTTCATTGTGGCCAACTACGATTCGATACAGATTGCACGAAACCTGAAAGACACCCTCACTGATACATAGAGAGTAGTGTTTGTCTGCGGAATATTGGGAGTGCAAGGGTCTGTGACGTTGATATGGCTGTATGTAGCACTACTAGTCAACGGGGGGGTGGGCGTAGCTCAGATGGTAGAGCGCTCGCTTAGTGTGTGAGAGGTACTGGGATCGATACCCAGCGCCTCCAGAACTTTTAACACACCTACATGCGCACCTTGCCATGCAAGTGGAATAATTCCCAACCAGCAGAGGTGTCTAGGCAGATACAAGCGAACGATTAGCATCCACAATTGGCGAGCGTGATTTTATTCGTGCGCAGGAAGCACCCTCCTCCCACAACTACACTTAATTTAGATACAGTTCAAATGTTCCCATAAGATTCTCAAGCCTACGTCGGAAAGATCTGCCTTGCGCCGAGTTCACGTAAATCCCACTGCACGTTCCCATTCTTTGCGTGCAGTCGGCTGCTACTGGTGTTGCTGGTTGTGACTGCTGATAACAGATGCCGTAGCAATCAATTCATGGAGTGAGTTGTATGTTTTGCGATAGTCTGTCTCTGACAAGCAAGCACAGGTGATATAGGTGCGAACACAGGAAGCTTGCAGCCCCTCGCTGCCTGCAGACACAGAGCAGCCACACTAGGAGAGCGGCCTAAGCCCTAGGCGAAATGTGCTCATTCGCTTTGGCGCCATGTGGAACTATAAATAAGGCTGTCACTAGCGTGAGCGTCGTGTGAAGTCGGAAAAGTCGGCTGCATGGGTGATTGCCAAGTTTGGGGAGCGTTTCGTAGTATGATCAGTGCAGTGGAGACGCGGAAACTTGTTGTGTCCCAGTTTTTTGCAGTTGGACGACAAGAGTTTTACACAGTAGCAAAGAGCGAGGCACTGAGTTGGCATGAACAATGGAGAGCACAATGGGGCTCGAGATGTGCTTGTTACCTCAGGTGCTGTGTGATTGTCGACAAGGAGTGAAAAGGACCAATTTCTGAACGACCTTTCAATTAGAAACAGACGGAATTTGCATTCGTAATACCAGAGCATCGAAACTACTTGGAAATCTTGTGTATATGAACGTGTCCGCGCCTTTGTACTCTGGTACCTTCGCCGCTACAAACCAACCAACCATCATGTCTGTGCACATCAGAGTAGCAAAGAATTGAGAATAGCCAGGCTTAGTCGTGTGTGCAGCCGTAGCTCAGATGGCAGATCGTTCGCTTAGTGTGTGGAAGGTCTCGGGTTCAAGACCCGGCTCCTCCATGTTTTTTGGTCAGTGCATGGTAAGTGTTGGTCGCGGCGAACATAAAGGCACGCAAGAAGTTGCAAAACCAGCGCCACAGACTGATATGATGTATACTGTCATAAGGAGAGCAAGGTGTAAGTGTGGGGACCGGCTGTTGTCGTGGTGTCATCGAGTGCAGACCTGTCTTAGGTATGACGGCTTAACGTCATTGAAGTCTAGAGAGTGTTCAACACGTTCGTCTTACTCAGAGCGGTGTCCGAACTCTATTTTCGACGTTATGCGTGCCACTTTCATTGTGGCCAACAACGATTCGATACAGATTGCACGAAACCTGAAAGACACCCTCACTGATACATAGAGAGTAGTGTTTGTCTGCGGAATATTGGGAGTGCAAGGGTCTGTGACGTTGATATGGCTGTATGTAGCACTACTAGTCAACGGGGGGGTGGGCGTAGCTCAGATGGTAGAGCGCTCGCTTAGCGTGTGAGAGGTACTGGGATCGATACCGAACGCCTCCAGAATTCTTAACACACCTACATGCGCACCTTGCCATGCAAGTGGAATAATTCCCAACCAGCAGAGGTGTCTAGGCAGATACAAGCGAACGATTAGCATCCACAATTGGCGAGCGTGATTTTATTCGTGCGCAGGAAGCACCATCCTCCCACAACTACACTTAATTTAGATACATTACAAATGTTCCCATAAGATTCTCAAGCCTACGTCGGAAAGATCTGCCTTGCGCCGAGTTCACGTAAATCCCACTGCACGTTCCCATTCTTTGCGTGCAGTCGGCTGCTACTGGTGTTGCTGGTTGTGACTGCTGATAACAGATGCCGTAGCAATCAATTCATGGAGTGAGTTGTATGTTTTGCGATAGTCTGTCTCTGACAAGCAAGCACAGGTGATATAGGTGCGAACACAGGAAGCTTGCAGCCCCTCGCTGCCTGCAGACACAGAGCAGCCACACTAGGAGAGCAGCCTAAGCCGTAGGCGAAATGTGCTCATTCGCTTTGGCGCCACGTCGAACTATAAATAAGGCTGTCACAGCGTGAGCGTCGTGTTAAGTCGGAAAAGTCGGCTGCATGGGTGATTGCCAAGTTCGGGGAGCGTTTCGTAGTATGATCAGTGCAGTGGAGACGCGGAAACTTGTTGTGTGCCAGTGTTTTGCAGTTGGACGACAAGAGTTTTACACAGTAGCAAAGAGCGAGGCACTGAGTTGGCATGAACAATGGAGAGCACAATGGGGCTCGAGATGTGCTTGTTACCTCAGGTGCTGTGTGATTGTCGACAAGGAGTGAAAAGGACCAATTTGTGACCGCCCTTTCAATTCAAAACAGACGGAATTTGCATTCGTAATACCAGAGCATCGAAACTACTTGGAACTCTTGTGTATATGAACGTGTCCGCGCCTTTGTACTCTGGTACCTTCGCCGCTACAAACCAACCAACCATCGTGTCCATGCACATCACACTCGCAAAGAATGGAGAATAGCCAGGCTTGGTCGTGTGTGTAGCCGTAGCTCAGATGGCAGATCGTTCGCTTAGCGTGTGGAAGGTCTCGGGTTCAAGACCCGGCTTCTCCATGTTTTTTGGTCAGTGTATGGTTAGTGTTGGTCGCGGCGAACATAAAGGCACGCAAGAAGTTGCCAAACCAGCGTCACAGACTGATATGATGTATACTGTCATAAGGAAAGCAAGGTGTATGTGTGGGGACCGGCTATTATCGTGGTGTCATCGAGTGCAGACCTGTCTTAGGTATGACGGCTTAACGTCATTGAAGTCTAGAGAGTGGACAACACGTTCGTCTTACTCAGAGCGGTGTCCGAACTCTATTTTCGACGTTATGCGTGCCACTTTCATTGTGGCCAACTACGATTCGATACAGATTGCACGAAACCTGAAAGACACCCTCACTGATACATAGAGAGTAGTGTTTGTCTGCGGAATATTGGGAGTGCAAGGGTCTGTGACGTTGATATGGCTGTATGTAGCACTATTAGTAAACGGGGGGGTGGGCGTAGCTCAGATGGTAGAGCGCTCGCTTAGTGTGTGAGAGGTACTGGGTTCGATACCCAGCGCCTCCAGAACTTTTAACACACCTACATGCGCACCTTGCCATGCAAGTGGAATAATTCCCAACCAGCAGAGGTGTCTAGGCAGATACAAGCGGACGATTAGCATCCACAATTGGCAAACGTGATTTTATTCATGCGCAGGAAGCACCCTCCTCCCACAACTACACTTAATTTAGATACAGTACAAATGTTCCCATAAGATTCTCAAGCCTACGTCGGAAAGATCTGCCTTGCGCCGAGTTCACGTAAATCCCACTGCACGTTCCCATTCTTTGCGTGCAGTCGGCTGCTACTGGTGTTGCTAGTTGTGACTGCTGATAACAGATGCCGTAGCAATCAATTCATGGAGTGAGTTGTATGTTTTGCGATAGTCTGTCTCTGACAAGGAAGCACAGGTGATATAGGTGCGAACACAGGAAGCTTGCAGCCCCTCGCTGCCTGCAGACACAGAGCAGCCACACTAGGAGAGCGGCCTAAGCCCTAGGCGAAATGTGCTCATTCGCTTTGGCGCCACGTGGAACTATAAATAAGGCTGTCACTAGCGTGAGCGTTGCGTGAGCGTCGTGTGAAGTCGGAAAAGTCGGCTGCATGGGTGATTGCCAAGTTTGGGGAGCGTTTCGTAGTATGATCAGTGCAGTGGAGTCGCGGAAACTTGTTGTGTCCCAGTTTTTTGCAGTTGGACGACAAGAGTTTTACACAGTAGCAAAGAGCGAGGCACTGAGTTGGCATGAACAATGGAGAGCACAATGGGGCTCGAGATGTGCTTGTTACCTCAGGTGCTGTGTGATTGTCGACAAGGAGTGAAAAGGACCAATTTCTGACCGCCCTTTCAATTAGAAACAGACGGAATTTGCATTCGTAATACCAGAGCATCGAAACTACTTGGAACTCTTGTGTATATGAACGTGTCCGCGCCTTTGTACTCTGGTACCTTCGCCGCTACAAACCAACCAACCATCGTGTCTGTGCACATCAGAGTCGCAAAGAATGGAGAATAGCCAGGCTTAGTCGTGTGTGCAGCCGTAGCTCAGATGGCAGATCGTTCGCTTAGTGTGTGGAAGGTCTCGGGTTCAAGACCCGGCTCCTCCATGTTTTTTGGTCAGTGCATGGTAAGTGTTGGTCGCGGCGAACATAAAGGCACGCAAGAAGTTGCAAAACCAGCGCCACAGACTGATATGATGTATACTGTCATAAGGAGAGCAAGGTGTAAGTGTGGGGACCGGCTGTTGTCGTGGTGTCATCGAGTGCAGACCTGTCTTAGGTATGACGGCTTAACGTCATTGAAGTCTAGAGAGTGTTCAACACGTTCGTCTTACTCAGAGCGGTGTCCGAACTCTATTTTCGACGTTATGCGTGCCACTTTCATTGTGGCCAACAACGATTCGATACAGATTGCACGAAACCTGAAAGACACCCTCACTGATACATAGAGAGTAGTGTTTGTCTGCGGAATATTGGGAGTGCAAGGGTCTGTGACGTTGATATGGCTGTATGTAGCACTACTAGTCAACGGGGGGGTGGGCGTAGCTCAGATGGTAGAGCGCTCGCTTAGCGTGTGAGAGGTACTGGGATCGATACCGAACGCCTCCAGAATTCTTAACACACCTACATGCGCACCTTGCCATGCAAGTGGAATAATTCCCAACCAGCAGAGGTGTCTAGGCAGATACAAGCGAACGATTAGCATCCACAATTGGCGAGCGTGATTTTATTCGTGCGCAGGAAGCACCATCCTCCCACAACTACACTTAATTTAGATACATTACAAATGTTCCCATAAGATTCTCAAGCCTACGTCGGAAAGATCTGCCTTGCGCCGAGTTCACGTAAATCCCACTGCACGTTCCCATTCTTTGCGTGCAGTCGGCTGCTACTGGTGTTGCTGGTTGTGACTGCTGATAACAGATGCCGTAGCAATCAATTCATGGAGTGAGTTGTATGTTTTGCGATAGTCTGTCTCTGACAAGCAAGCACAGGTGATATAGGTGCGAACACAGGAAGCTTGCAGCCCCTCGCTGCCTGCAGACACAGAGCAGCCACACTAGGAGAGCAGCCTAAGCCGTAGGCGAAATGTGCTCATTCGCTTTGGCGCCACGTCGAACTATAAATAAGGCTGTCACAGCGTGAGCGTCGTGTTAAGTCGGAAAAGTCGGCTGCATGGGTGATTGCCAAGTTCGGGGAGCGTTTCGTAGTATGATCAGTGCAGTGGAGACGCGGAAACTTGTTGTGTGCCAGTGTTTTGCAGTTGGACGACAAGAGTTTTACACAGTAGCAAAGAGCGAGGCACTGAGTTGGCATGAACAATGGAGAGCACAATGGGGCTCGAGATGTGCTTGTTACCTCAGGTGCTGTGTGATTGTCGACAAGGAGTGAAAAGGACCAATTTGTGACCGCCCTTTCAATTCAAAACAGACGGAATTTGCATTCGTAATACCAGAGCATCGAAACTACTTGGAACTCTTGTGTATATGAACGTGTCCGCGCCTTTGTACTCTGGTACCTTCGCCGCTACAAACCAACCAACCATCGTGTCCATGCACATCACACTCGCAAAGAATGGAGAATAGCCAGGCTTGGTCGTGTGTGTAGCCGTAGCTCAGATGGCAGATCGTTCGCTTAGCGTGTGGAAGGTCTCGGGTTCAAGACCCGGCTTCTCCATGTTTTTTGGTCAGTGTATGGTTAGTGTTGGTCGCGGCGAACATAAAGGCACGCAAGAAGTTGCCAAACCAGCGTCACAGACTGATATGATGTATACTGTCATAAGGAAAGCAAGGTGTATGTGTGGGGACCGGCTATTATCGTGGTGTCATCGAGTGCAGACCTGTCTTAGGTATGACGGCTTAACGTCATTGAAGTCTAGAGAGTGGACAACACGTTCGTCTTACTCAGAGCGGTGTCCGAACTCTATTTTCGACGTTATGAGTGCCACTTTCATTGTGGCCAACTACGATTCGATACAGATTGCACGAAACCTGAAAGACACCCTCACTGATACATAGAGAGTAGTGTTTGTCTGCGGAATATTGGGAGTGCAAGGGTCTGTGACATTGATATGGCTGTATGTAGCACTACTAGTCAACGGGGGGGTGGGCGTAGCCCAGATGGTAGAGCGCTCGCTTAGCGTGTGAGAGGTACTGGGATCGATACCCAACGCCTCCAGAATTTTTAACACACCTACATGCGCACCTTGCCATGCAAGTGGAACAATTCCCAACCAGCAGAGGTGTCTAGGCAGATACAAGCGAACGATTAGCATCCACAATTGGCGAGCGTGATTTTATTCGTGCGCAGGAAGCACCCTCCTCCCACAACTACACTTAATTTAGATACAGTACAAATGTTCCCATAAGATTCTCAAGCCTACGTCGGAAAGGTCTGCCTTGCGCCGAGTTCACGTAAATCCCACAGCACGTTCCCATTCTTTGCGTGCAGTCGGCTGCTACTGGTGTTGCTGGTTGTGACTGCTGATAACAGATGCCGTAGCAATCAATTCATGGAGTGAGTTGCATGTTTTGCGATAGTCTGTCTCTGACAAGCAAGCACAGGTGATATAGGTGCGAACACAGGAAGCTTGCAGCCCTCGCTGCCTGCAGACACAGAGCAGCCACACTAGGAGAGCGGCCTAAGCCGTAGGCGAAATGTGCTCATTCGCTTTGGCGCCACGTGGAACTATAAATAAGGCTGTCACTAGCGTGAGCGTTGCGTGAGCGTCGTGTGAAGTCGGAAAAGTCGGCTGCATGGGTGATTGCATAGTTTGGGGAGCGTTTCGTAGTATGATCAGTGCAGTGGAGACGCGGAAACTTGTTGTGTCCCAGTTTTTTGCAGTTGGACGACAAGAGTTTTACACGGTAGCAAAGAGCGAGGCACTGAGTTGGCATGAACAATGGAGAGCACAATGGGGCTCGAGATGTGCTTGTTACCTCAGGTGCTGTGTGATTGTCGATAAGGAGTGAAAAGGACCAATTTCTGACCGCCCTTTCAATTAGAAACAGACGGAATTTGCATTCGTAATACCAGAGCATCGAAACTACTTGGAACTCTTGTGTATATGAACGTGTCCGCGCCTTTGTACTCTGGTACCTTCGCCGCTACAAACCAACCAACCATCATGTCTGTGCACATCAGAGTCGCAAAGAATGGAGAATAGCCAGGCTTAGTCGTGTGTGCAGCCGTAGCTCAGATGGCAGATCGTTCGCTTAGTGTGTGGAGGGTCTCGGGTTCAAGACTCGGCTCCTCCATGTTTTTTGGTCAGTGCATGGTAAGTGTTGGTCGCGGCGAACATAAAGGCACGCAAGAAGTTGCAAAACCAGCGTCACAGACTGATATGATGTATACTGTCATAAGGAGAGCAAGGTGTAAGTGTGGGGACCGGCTGTTGTCGTGGTGTCATCGAGTGCAGACCTGTCTTAGGTATGACGGCTTAACGTCATTGAAGTCTAGAGAGTGGACAACACGTTCGTCTTACTCAGAGCGGTGTCCGAAATCTATTTTCGACGTTATGCGTGCCACTTTCATTGTGGCCAACTACGATTCGATACAGATTGCACGAAACCTGAAAGACACCCTCACTGATACATAGAGAGTAGTGTTTGTCTGCGGAATATTGGGAGTGCAAGGGTCTGTGACGTTGATATGGCTGTATGTAGCACTACTAGTCAACGGGGGGGTGGGCGTAACTCAGATGGTAGAGCGCTCGCTTAGCGTGTGAGAGGTACTGGGATCGATACCCAACGCCTCCAGAATTTTTAACACACCTACATGCGCACCTTGCCATGCAAGTGGAACAATTCCCAACCAGCAGAGGTGTCTAGGCAGATACAAGCGAACGATTAGCATCCACAATTGGCGAGCGTGATTTTATTCGTGCGCAGTTAGCACCCTCCTCCCACAACTATACTTAATTTAGATACATTATAAATGTTCCCATAAGATTCTCAAGCCTACGTCGGAAAGATCTGCCTTGCGCCGAGTTCACGTAAATCCCACTGCACGTTCCCATTCTTTGCGTGCAGTCGGCTGCTACTGGTGTTGCTAGTTGTGACTGCTGATAACAGATGCCGTAGCAATCAATTCATGGAGTGAGTTGTATGTTTTGCGATAGTCTGTCTCTGACAAGCAAGCACAGGTGATATAGGTGCGAACACAGGAAGCTTGCAGCCCCTCGCTGCCTGCAGACACAGAGCAGCCACACTAGGAGAGCGGCCTAAGCCGTAGGCGAAATGTGCTCATTCGCTTTGGCGCCACGTCGAACTATAAATAAGGCTGTCACTAGCGTGAGCGTCGTGTAAAGTCGGAAAAGTCGGCTGCATGGGTGATTGCCAAGTTTGGGGAGCGTTTCGTAGTATGATCAGTGCAGTGGAGACGGGGAAACTTGTTGTGTCCCAGTGTTTTGCAGTTGGACGACAAGAGTTTTACACAGTAGCAAAGAGCGAGGCACTGAGTTGGCATGAACAATGGAGAGCACACTGGGGCTCGAGATGTGCTTGTTACCTCAGGTGCTGTGTGATTGTCGACAAGGAGTGAAAAGGACCAATTTGTGACCGCCCTTTCAATTCAAAACAGACGGAATTTGCATTCGTAATACCAGAGCATCGAAACTACTTGGAACTCTTGTGTATATGAACGTGTCCGCGCCTTTGTACTCTGGTACCTTCGCCGCTACAAACCAACCAACCATCGTGTCTGTGCACATCAGAGTCGCAAAGAATGGAGAATAGCCAGGCTTAGTCGTGTGTGTAGCCGTAGCTCAGATGGCAGATCGTTCGCTTAGCGTGTGGAAGGTCTCGGGTTCAAGACCCGGCTCCTCCATGTTTTTTGGTCAGTGTATGGTTAGTGTTGGTCGCGGCGAACATAAAGGCACGCAAGAAGTTGCCAAACCAGCGTCACAGACTGATATGATGTATACTGTCATAAGGAAAGCAAGGTGTATGTGTGGGGACCGGCTGTTATCGTGGTGTCATCGAGTGCAGACCTGTCTTAGGTATGACGGCTTAACGTCATTGAAGTCTAGAGAGTGGACAACACGTTCGTCTTACTCAGAGCGGTGTCCGAACTCTATTTTCGACGTTATGCGTGCCACTTTCATTGTGGCCAACTACGATTCGATACAGGTTGCACGAAACCTGAAAGACACCCTCACTGATACATAGAGAGTAGTGTTTGTCTGCGGAATATTGGGAGTGCAAGGGTCTGTGACGTTGATATGGCTGTATGTAGCACTACTAGTCAACGGGGGGGTGGGCGTAGCTCAGATGGTAGAGCGCTCGCTTAGTGTGTGAGAGGTACTGGGATCGATACCCAGCGCCTCCAGAACTTTTAACACACCTACATGCGCACCTTGCCATGCAAGTGGAATAATTCCCAACCAGCAGAGGTGTCTAGGCAGATACAAGCGAACGATTAGCATCCACAATTGGCGAGCGTGATTTTATTCGTGCGCAGGAAGCACCCTCCTCCCACAACTACACTTAATTTAGATACAGTACAAATGTTCCCATAAGATTCTCAAGCCTACGTCGGAAAGATCTGCCTTGCGCCGAGTTCACGTAAATCCCACTGCACGTTCCCATTCTTTGCGTGCAGTCGGCTGCTACTGGTGTTGCTAGTTGTGACTGCTGATAACAGATGCCGTAGCAATCAATTCATGGAGTGAGTTGTATGTTTTGCGATAGTCTGTCTCTGACAAGCAAGCACAGGTGATATAGGTGCGAACACAGGAAGCTTGCAGCCCCTCGCTGCCTGCAGACACAGAGCAGCCACACTAGGAGAGCGGCCTAAGCCGTAGGCGAAATGTGCTCATTCGCTTTGGCGCCACGTCGAACTATAAATAAGGCTGTCACTAGCGTGAGCGTCGTGTAAAGTCGGAAAAGTCGGCTGCATGGGTGATTGCCAAGTTTGGGGAGCGTTTCGTAGTATGATCAGTGCAGTGGAGACGCGGAAACTTGTTGTGTCCCAGTTTTTTGCAGTTGGACGACAAGAGTTTTACACAATAGCAAAGAGCGAGGCACTGAGTTCGCATGAACAATGGAGAGCACAATGGGGCTCGAGATGTGCTTGTTACCTCAGGTGCTGTGTGATTGTCGACAAGGAGTGAAAAGGACCAATTTCTGACCGCCCTTTCAATTAGAAACAGACGGAATTTGCATTCGTAATACCAGAGCATCGAAACTACTTGGAACTCTTGTGTATATGAACGTGTCCGCGCCTTTGTACTCTGGTACCTTCGCCGCTACAAACCAACCAACCATCGTGTCTGTGCACATCAGAGTCGCAAAGAATGGAGAATAGCCAGGCTTAGTCGTGTGTGCAGCCGTAGCTCAGATGGCAGATCGTTCGCTTAGTGTGTGGAAGGTCTCGGGTTCAAGACCCGGCTCCTCCATGTTTTTTGGTCAGTGCATGGTAAGTGTTGGTCGCGGCGAACATAAAGGCACGCAAGAAGTTGCAAAACCAGCGTCACAGACTGATATGATGTATACTGTCATAAGGAGAGCAAGGTGTAAGTGTGGGGACCGGCTGTTGTCGTGGTGTCATCGAGTGCAGACTTGTCTTAGGTATGACGGCTTAACGTCATTGAAGTCTAGAGAGTGGACAACACGTTCGTCTTACTCAGAGCGGTGTCCGAACTCTATTTTCGACGTTATGCGTGCCACTTTCATTGTGGCCAACTACGATTCGATACAGATTGCACGAAACCTGAAAGACACCCTCACTGATACATAGAGAGTAGTGTTTGTCTGCGGAATATTGGGAGTGCAAGGGTCTGTGACGTTGATATGGCTGTATGTAGCACTACTAGTCAACGGGGGGGTGGGCGTAGCTCAGATGGTAGAGCGCTCGCTTAGTGTGTGAGAGGTACTGGGATCGATACCCAGCGCCTCCAGAACTTTTAACACACCTACATGCGCACCTTGCCATGCAAGTGGAATAATTCCCAACCAGCAGAGGTGTCTAGGCAGATACAAGCGAACGATTAGCATCCACAATTGGCGAGCGTGATTTTATTCGTGCGCAGGAAGCACCCTCCTCCCACAACTACACTTAATTTAGATACAGTACAAATGTTCCCATAAGATTCTCAAGCCTACGTCGGAAAGATCTGCCTTGCGCCGAGTTCACGTAAATCCCACTGCACGTTCCCATTCTTTGCGTGCAGTCGGCTGCTACTTTTGTTGCTAGTTGTGACTGCTGATAACAGATGCCGTAGCAATCAATTCATGGAGTGAGTTGTATGTTTTGCGATAGTCTGTCTCTGACAAGCAAGCACAGGTGATATAGGTGCGAACACAGGAAGCTTGCAGCCCCTCGCTGCCTGCAGACACAGAGCAGCCACACTAGGAGAGCGGCCTAAGCCGTAGGCGAAATGTGCTCATTCGCTTTGGCGCCACGTCGAACTATAAATAAGGCTGTCACTAGCGTGAGCGTCGTGTAAAGTCGGAAAAGTCGGCTGCATGGGTGATTGCCAAGTTTGGGGAGCGTTTCGTAGTATGATCAGTGCAGTGGAGACGCGGAAACTTGTTGTGTCCCAGTGTTTTGCAGTTGGACGACAAGAGTTTTACACAGTAGCAAAGAGCAAGGCACTGAGTTGGCATGAACAATGGAGAGCACAATGGGGCTCGAGATGTGCTTGTTACCTCAGGTGCTGTGTGATTGTCGACAAGGAGTGAAAAGGACCAATTTGTGACCGCCCTTTCAATTCAAAACAGACGGAATTTGCATTCGTAATACCAGAGCATCGAAACTACTTGGAACTCTTGTGTATATGAACGTGTCCGCGCCTTTGTACTCTGGTACCTTCGCCGCTACAAACCAACCAACCATCGTGTCCGTGCACATCACACTCGCAAAGAATGGAGAATTGCCAGGCTTGGTCGTGTGTGTAGCTGTAGCTCAGATGGCAGATCGTTCGCTTAGTGTGTGGAAGGTCTCGGGTTCAAGACCCGGCTCCTCCACGTTTTTTGGTCAGTGCATGGTAAGTGTTGGTCGCGGCGAACATAAAGGCACGCAAGAAGTTGCAAAACCAGCGTCACAGACTGATATGATGTATACTGTCATAAGGAGAGCAAGGTGTAAGTGTGGGGACCGGCTGTTATCGTGGTGTCATCGAGTGCAGACCTGTCTTAGGTATGACGGCTTAACGTCATTGAAGTCTAGAGAGTGGACAACACGTTCGTCTTACTCAGAGCGGTGTCCGAACTCTATTTTCGACGTTATGCGTGCCACTTTCATTGTGGCCAACTACGATTCGATACAGATTGCACGAAACCTGAAAGACACCCTCACTGATACACAGAGAGTAGTGTTTGTCTGCGGAATATTGGGAGTGCAAGGGTCTGTGACGTTGATATGGCTGTATGTAGCACTACTAGTCAACGGGGGGGTGGGCGTAGCTCAGATGGTAGAGCGCTCGCTTAGTGTGTGAGAGGTACTGGGATCGATACCCAGCGCCTCCAGAACTTTTAACGCACCTACATGCGCACCTTGCCATGCAAGTGGAATAATTCCTAACCAGCAGAGGTGTCTAGGCAGATACAAGCGAACGATTAGCATCCACAATTGGCGAGCGTGATTTTATTCGTGCGCAGGAAGCACCCTCCTCCCACAACTACACTTAATTTAGATACAGTACAAATGTTCCCATAAGATTCTCAAGCCTACGTCGGAAAGATCTGCCTTGCGCCGAGTTCACGTAAATCCCACTGCACGGTCTTATTCTTTGCGTGCAGTCGGCTGCTACTGGTGTTGCTGGTTGTGACTGCTGATAACAGATGCCGTAGCAATCAATTCATGGAGTGAGTTGTATGTTTTGCGATAGTCTGTCTCTGACAAGCAAGCACAGGTGATATAGGTGCGAACACAGGAAGCTTGCAGCCCCTCGCTGCCTGCAGACACAGAGCAGCCACACTAGGAGAGCGGCCTAAGCCGTAGGCGAAATGTGCTCATTCGCTTTGGCGCCACGTCGAACTATAAATAAGGCTGTCACTAGCGTGAGCGTCGTGTAAAGTCGGAAAAGTCGGCTGCATGGGTGATTGCCAAGTTTGGGGAGCGTTTCGTAGTATGATCAGTGCAGTGGAGACGGGGAAACTTGTTGTGTCCCAGTGTTTTGCAGTTGGACGACAAGAGTTTTACACAGTAGCAAAGAGCGAGGCACTGAGTTGGCATGAACAATGGAGAGCACACTGGGGCTCGAGATGTGCTTGTTACCTCAGGTGCTGTGTGATTGTCGACAAGGAGTGAAAAGGACCAATTTGTGACCGACCTTTCAATTCAAAACAGACGGAATTTGCATTCGTAATACCAGAGCATCGAAACTACTTGGAACTCTTGTGTATATGAACGTGTCCGCGCCTTTGTACTCTGGTACCTTCGCCGCTACAAACCAACCAACCATCATGTCTGTGCACATCAGAGTCGCAAAGAATGGAGAATAGCCAGGCTTGGTCGTGTGTGTAGCCGTAGCTCAGATGGCAGATCGTTCGCTTAGTGTGTGGAAGGTCTCGGGTTCAAAACCCGGCTCCTCCATGTTTTTTGGTCAGTGCATGGTAAGTGTTGGTCGCGGCGAACATAAAGGCACGCAAGAAGTTGCAAAACCAGCGTCACAGACTGATATGATGTATACTGTCATAAGGAGAGCAAGGTGTAAGTGTGGGGACCGGCTGTTGTCGTGGTGTCATCGAGTGCAGACCTGTCTTAGGTATGACGGCTTAACGTCATTGAAGTCTAGAGAGTGGACAACACGTTCGTCTTACTCAGAGCGGTGTCCGAACTCTATTTTCGACGTTATGCGTGCCACTTTCATTGTGGCCAACTACGATTCGATACAGATTGCACGAAACCTGAAAGACACCCTCACTGATACACAGAGAGTAGTGTTTGTCTGCGGAATATTGGGAGTGCAAGGGTCTGTGACGTTGATATGGCTGTATGTAGCACTACTAGTCAACGGGGGGGTGGGCGTAGCTCAGATGGTAGAGCGCTCGCTTAGTGTGTGAGAGGTACTGGGATCGATACCCAGCGCCTCCAGAACTTTTAACGCACCTACATGCACACCTTGCCATGCAAGTGGAATAATTCCCAACCAGCAGAGGTGTCTAGGCAGATACAAGCGAACGATTAGCATCCACAATTGGCGAGCGTGATTTTATTCGTGCGCAGGAAGCACCCTCCTCCCACAACTACACTTAATTTAGATACAGTACAAATGTTCCCATAAGATTCTCAAGCCTACGTCGGAAAGATCTGCCTTGCGCCGAGTTCACGTAAATCCCACTGCACGGTCTTATTCTTTGCGTGCAGTCGGCTGCTACTGGTGTTGCTGGTTGTGACTGCTGATAACAGATGCCGTAGCAATCAATTCATGGAGTGAGTTGTATGTTTTGCGATAGTCTGTCTCTGACAAGCAAGCACAGGTGATATAGGTGCGAACACAGGAAGCTTGCAGCCCCTCGCTGCCTGCAGACACAGAGCAGCCACACTAGGAGAGCGGCCTAAGCCGTAGGCGAAATGTGCTCATTCGCTTTGGCGCCACGTCGAACTATAAATAAGGCTGTCACTAGCGTGAGCGTCGTGTAAAGTCGGAAAAGTCGGCTGCATGGGTGATTGCCAAGTTTGGGGAGCGTTTCGTAGTATGATCAGTGCAGTGGAGACGGGGAAACTTGTTGTGTCCCAGTGTTTTGCAGTTGGACGACAAGAGTTTTACACAGTAGCAAAGAGCGAGGCACTGAGTTGGCATGAACAATGGAGAGCACACTGGGGCTCGAGATGTGCTTGTTACCTCAGGTGCTGTGTGATTGTCGACAAGGAGTGAAAAGGACCAATTTGTGACCGACCTTTCAATTCAAAACAGACGGAATTTGCATTCGTAATACCAGAGCATCGAAACTACTTGGAACTCTTGTGTATATGAACGTGTCCGCGCCTTTGTACTCTGGTACCTTCGCCGCTACAAACCAACCAACCATCATGTCTGTGCACATCAGAGTCGCAAAGAATGGAGAATAGCCAGGCTTGGTCGTGTGTGTAGCCGTAGCTCAGATGGCAGATCGTTCGCTTAGTGTGTGGAAGGTCTCGGGTTCAAAACCCGGCTCCTCCATGTTTTTTGGTCAGTGCATGGTAAGTGTTGGTCGCGGCGAACATAAAGGCACGCAAGAAGTTGCAAAACCAGCGTCACAGACTGATATGATGTATACTGTCATAAGGAGAGCAAGGTGTAAGTGTGGGGACCGGCTGTTGTCGTGGTGTCATCGAGTGCAGACCTGTCTTAGGTATGACGGCTTAACGTCATTGAAGTCTAGAGAGTGGACAACACGTTCGTCTTACTCAGAGCGGTGTCCGAACTCTATTTTCGACGTTATGCGTGCCACTTTCATTGTGGCCAACTACGATTCGATACAGATTGCACGAAACCTGAAAGACACCCTCACTGATACACAGAGAGTAGTGTTTGTCTGCGGAATATTGGGAGTGCAAGGGTCTGTGACGTTGATATGGCTGTATGTAGCACTACTAGTCAACGGGGGGGTGGGCGTAGCTCAGATGGTAGAGCGCTCGCTTAGTGTGTGAGAGGTACTGGGATCGATACCCAGCGCCTCCAGAACTTTTAACGCACCTACATGCACACCTTGCCATGCAAGTGGAATAATTCCCAACCAGCAGAGGTGTCTAGGCAGATACAAGCGAACGATTAGCATCCACAATTGGCGAGCGTGATTTTATTCGTGCGCAGGAAGCACCCTCCTCCCACAACTACACTTAATTTAGATACAGTACAAATGTTCCCATAAGATTCCCAAGCCTACGTCGGAAAGATCTGCCTTGCGCCGAGTTCACGTAAATCCCACTGCACGGTCTTATTCTTTGCGTGCAGTCGGCTGCTACTGGTGTTGCTGGTTGTGACTGCTGATAACAGATGCCGTAGCAATCAATTCATGGAGTGAGTTGTATGTTTTGCGATAGTCTGTCTCTGACAAGCAAGCACAGGTGATATAGGTGCGAACACAGGAAGCTTGCAGCCCCTCGCTGCCTGCAGACACAGAGCAGCCACACTAGGAGAGCGGCCTAAGCCGTAGGCGAAATGTGCTCATTCGCTTTGGCGCCACGTCGAACTATAAATAAGGCTGTCACTAGCGTGAGCGTCGTGTAAAGTCGGAAAAGTCGGCTGCATGGGTGATTGCCAAGTTTGGGGAGCGTTTCGTAGTATGATCAGTGCAGTGGAGACGGGGAAACTTGTTGTGTCCCAGTGTTTTGCAGTTGGACGACAAGAGTTTTACACAGTAGCAAAGAGCGAGGCACTGAGTTGGCATGAACAATGGAGAGCACACTGGGGCTCGAGATGTGCTTGTTACCTCAGGTGCTGTGTGATTGTCGACAAGGAGTGAAAAGGACCAATTTGTGACCGCCCTTTCAATTCAAAACAGACGGAATTTGCATTCGTAATACCAGAGCATCGAAACTACTTGGAACTCTTGTGTATATGAACGTGTCCGCGCCTTTGTACTCTGGTACCTTCGCCGCTACAAACCAACCAACCATCATGTCTGTGCACATCAGAGTCGCAAAGAATGGAGAATAGCCAGGCTTAGTCGTGTGTGTAGCCGTAGCTCAGATGGCAGATCGTTCGCTTAGTGTGTGGAAGGTCTCGGGTTCAAAACCCGGCTCCTCCATGTTTTTTGGTCAGTGCATGGTAAGTGTTGGTCGCGGCGAACATAAAGGCACGCAAGAAGTTGCCAAACCAGCGTCACAGACTGATATGATGTATACTGTCATAAGGAGAGCAAGGTGTAAGTGTGGGGACCGGCTGTTGTCGTGGTGTCATCGAGTGCAGACCTGTCTGAATAGGTCAGGAGTTCACTACACTCAGCTGGCGGCTACACGGGTAGCGGAGGCTGTGTGGCGTGGACTGGGCGGTTTTTTAGGTTAGAAGGCCTCGGGAAAGTGCGGGATGGGCTGCAATGTCAAAGGGTGCTTGGCAATTACAGGACGTGCTTGGATCAAGGAACAGTCGGAATTATAGTTGTAAATTGTTGTAGTTGCGCTGGAAAAGTCCCTGAGCCTCAAGCGCTAATAGAAAGCACAGAAGCTGATATCGTTATAGGTACAGAAAGCTGGCTAAAGCCTGAAATAAGTTCTGCAGAAATTTTTACGAAGTCTCAGACGGTGTTCAGGAAAGATAGATTAGGCAGAATTGGTGGTGGAGTGTTGGTGTCTGTCAGTAGTGGTTTATCTTGTAGTGAAGTCGAAGTAGATACTCTGTGCGAATTGGTGTGGGTGGAGGTTATACTTAACAGCCGAATTAAGTTAATAATTGGCTCCTTCTACGGACCCCCAGACTCCGATGATACAGTTGCGGAACAGTTCAGAGAAAGTTTGAGTCTCGTAACAAATAAATACCCCACTCATACGGTTATAGTTGGTGGGGACTTCAACCTACCCTCGGTATGTTGGCAAAAATACTTGTTCAAAACCGGTGGTAGGCACAAAACGTCTTCCGAGATTGTCCTAAATGCATTCTCCGAAAATTATTTAGAGCAGTTAGTCCACGAACCCACGCGAATTGTAAATGGTTGCGAAAACACACTTGACCTCTTGGCCACAAACAATCCAGAGCTGATAGAGAGCATCATGACTGATACAGGGATTAGTGATCACAAGGTCATTGTAGCTAGGCTCAATACCATTTCTTCCAAATCCATCAGAAACAAACGCAAAATAATTTTATTTAAAAAAGCGGACAAAGTACCACTAGAAGCCTTCCTAAAAGACAATTTCCATTCCTTCCGAACTGACTATGCGAATGTAGACGAGATATGGCTCAAATTCAAAGATATAGTAGCAACAGCAATTGAGATATTCATACCTCATAAATTGGTAAGAGATGGAACGGATCCCCCGTGGTACACAAAAAAGGTCCGAACGCTGTTGCAGAGGCAACGGAAAAAGCATGCGAAGTTCAGAAGAACGCGAAATCCTGAAGATGGGCTAAAATTTACAGACGCGCGAAATTTGGCACGTACTTCGATGCGAGATGCCTTTAATAGGTTCCACAACGAAACATTGTCTCGAAATTTGGTAGAAAATCCGAAGAAATTCTGGTCGTATGTAAAGTACACAAGCGGCAAGACGCAGTCAATACCTTCGCTGCGCAGTGCCGATGGTACTGTTATCGACGACTGCGCCGCTAAAGCGGAGTTATTGAACGCAGTTTTCCGAAATTCCTTCACCAGGGAAGACGAATGGAATATTCCAGAATTTGAAACACGAACATCTGCTAGCATGAGTTTCTTAGAAGTAGATACCTTAGGGGTTGCGAAGCAACTCAAATCGCTTGATACGGGCAAGTCTTCAGGTCCAGATTGTATACCGATTAGGTTCCTTTCAGATTACGCTGATACTATAGCTCCCTACTTAGCACTCATATACAACCGCTCGCTCACCGATAGATCTGTACCTACAGATTGGAAAATTGCGCAGGTCGCACCAGTGTTCAAGAAGGGTAGTAGGAGTAATCCATTTAACTACAGACCTATATCATTGACGTCGGTTTGCAGTAGGGTTTTGGAGCATATACTGTATTCAAACATTATGAATCACCTCGAAGGGAACGATCTATTGACACGTAATCAGCATGGCTTCAGAAAACATCGCTCTTGTGCAACACAGCTAGCTCTTTATTCGCACGAAGTAATGGCCGCTATCGACAGGGGATCTCAAGTTGATTCCGTATTTCTAGATTTCCGGAAAGCTTTTGACACCGTTCCTCACAAGCGACTTCTAATCAAGCTGCGGAGCTATGGGGTATCGTCTCAGTTGTGCGACTGGATTCGTGATTTCCTGTCAGGAAGGTCGCAGTTCGTAGTAATAGACGGCAAATCATCGAGTAAAACTGAAGTGATATCAGGTGTTCCCCAGGGAAGCGTCCTGGGACCTCTACTGTTCCTGATCTATATAAATGACCTGGGTGACAATCTGAGCAGTTCTCTTAGGTTGTTCGCAGATGATGCTGTAATTTACCGTCTAGTAAGGTCATCCGAAGACCAGTATCAGCTGCAAAGCGATTTAGAAAAGATTGCTGTATGGTGTGTCAGGTGGCAGTTGACGCTAAATAACGAAAAGTGTGAGATGATCCATATGAGTTCCAAAAGAAATCCGTTGGAATTCGATTACTCGATAAATAGTACAATTCTCAAGGCTGTCAATTCAACTAAGTACCTGGGTGTTAAAATTACAAACAACTTCAGTTGGAAGGACCACATAGATAATATTGTCGGGAAGGCGAGCCAAAGGTTGCGTTTCATTGGCAGGACACTTAGAATATGCAACAAGTCCACTAAAGAGACAGCTTACACTACACTCGTTCGTCCTCTGTTAGAATATTGCTGCGCGTTGTGGGATCCTTACCAGGTGGGATTGACGGAGGACATCGAGAGGGTGCAAAGAAGGGCAGCTCGTTTTGTATTATCGCGTTATAGGGGAGAGAGTGTGGCAGATATGATACACGAGTTGGGATGGAAGTCATTACAGCATAGACGTTTTTCGTCGCGGCGAGACCTTTTTACGAAATTTCAGTCACCAACTTTCTCTTCCGAATGCGAAAATATTTTGTTGAGCCCAACCTACATAGGTAGGAATGATCATCAAAATAAAATAAGAGAAATCAGAGCTCGAACAGAAAGGTTTAGGTGTTCGTTTTTCCCGCTCGCTGTTCGGGAGTGGAATAGTAGAGAGATAGTATGATTGTGGTTCGATGAACCCTCTGCCAAGCACTTAAATGTGAATTGCAGAGTAGTCATGTAGATGTAGATGTCTTAGGTATGACGGCTTAACGTCATTGAAGTCTAGAGAGTGGACAACACGTTCGTCTTACTCAGAGCGGTGTCCGAACTCTATTTTCGACGTTATGCGTGCCACTTTCATTGTGGCCAACTACGATTCGATACAGATTGCACGAAACCTGAAAGACACCCTCACTGATACATAGAGAGTAGTGTTTGTCTGCGGAATATTGGGAGTGCAAGGGTCTGTGACGTTGATATGACTGTATGTAGCACTACTAGTTAACGGGGGGGTGGGCGTAGCTCAGATGGTAGAGCGCTCGCTTAGCGTGTGAGAGGTACTGGGATCGATACCCAACGCCTCCAGAATTTTTAACACACCTACATGCGCACCTTGCCATGCAAGTGGAACCCAACCAGCAGAGGTGTCTAGGCAGATACAAGCGAACGATTAGCATCCACAATTGGCGAGCGTGATTTTATTCGTGCGCAGGAAGCACCCTCCTCCCACAACTACACTTAATTTAGATACAGTACAAATGTTCCCATAAGATTCTCAAGCCTACGTCGGAAAGATCTGCCTTGCGCCGAGTTCACGTAAATCCCACTGCAAGTTCCCATTCTTTGCGTGCAGTCGGCTGCTACTGGTGTTGCTGGTTGTGACTGCTGATAACAGATGCCGTAGCAATCAATTCATGGAGTGAGTTGTATGTTTTGCGATAGTCTGTCTCTGACAAGCAAGCACAGGTGATATAGGTGCGAACACAGGAAGCTTGCAGCCCCTCGCTGCCTGCAGACACAGAGCAGCCACACTAGGAGAGCGGCCTAAGCCGTAGGCGAAATGTGCTCATTCGCTTTGGCGCCACGTCGAACTATAAATAAGGCTGTCACTAGCGTGAGCGTCGTGGAAAGTCGGAAAAGTCGGCTGTATGGGTGATTGCCAAGTTTGGGGAGCGTTTCGTAGTATGATCAGTGCAGTGGAGACGGGGAAACTTGTTGTGTCCCAGTGTTTTGCAGTTGGACGACAAGAGTTTTACACAGTAGCAAAGAGCGAGGCACTGAGTTGGCATGAACAATGGAGAGCACAATGGGGCTCGAGATGTGCTTGTTACCTCAGGTGCTGTGTGATTGTCGACAAGGAGTGAAAAGGACCAATTTGTGACCGCCCTTTCAATTCAAAACAGACGGAATTTGCATTCGTAATACCAGAGCATCGAAACTACTTGGAACTCTTGTGTATATGAACGTGTCCGCGCCTTTGTACTCTGGTACCTTCGCCGCTACAAACCAACCAACCATCGTGTCCGTGCACATCACACTCTCAAAGAATGGAGAATAGCCAGGCTTAGTCGTGTGTGTAGCCGTAGCTCAGATGGCAGATCGTTCGCTTAGTGTGTGGAAGGTCTCGGGTTCAAGACCCGGCTCCTCCATGTTTTTTGGTCAGTGCATGGTAAGTGTTGGTCGCGGCGAACATAAAGGCACGCAAGAAGTTGCAAAACCAGCGTCACAGACTGATATGATGTATACTGTCATAAGGAGAGCAAGGTGTAAGTTTGGGGACCGGCTGTTGTCGTGGTGTCATCGAGTGCAGACCTGTCTTAGGTATGACGGCTTAACGTCATTGATCTAGAGAGTGGACAACACGTTCGTCTTACTCAGAGCGGTGTCCGAACTCTATTTTCGACGTTATGCGTGCCACTTTCATTGTGGCCAACTACGATTCGATACAGATTGCACGAAACCTGAAAGACACCCTCACTGATACATAGAGAGTAGTGTTTGTCTGCGGAATATTGGGAGTGCAAGGGTCTGTGACGTTGATATGGCTGTATGTATCACTACTAGTCAATGGAGGGGGGTGGGCGTAGCTCAGATGGTAGAGCGCTCGCTTAGCGTGTTAGAGGTACTGGGATCGATACCCAACGCCTCCAGAATTTTTAACACACCTACATGCGCACCTTGCCATGCAAGTGGAACAATTCCCAACCAGCAGAGGTGTCTAGGCAGATACAAGCGAACGATTAGCATCCACAATTGGCGAGCGTGGTTTTATTCGTGCGCAGGAAGCACCCTCCTCCCACAACTACACTTAATTTAGATACATTACAAATGTTCCCATAAGATTCTCAAGCCTACGTTGGAAAGATCTGCCTTGCGCCGAGTTCACGTAAATCCCACTGCACGTTCCCATTCTTTGCGTGCAGTCGGCTGCTACAGGTGTTGCTAGTTGTGACGGCTGATAACAGATGCCTTAGCAATCAATTCATGGAGTGAGTTGTATGTTTTGCGATAGTCTGTCTCTGACAAGCAAGCACAGGTGATATAGGTGCGAACACAGGAAGCTTGCAGCCCCTCGCTGCCTGCAGACACAGAGCAGCCACACTAGGAGAGCGGCCTAAGCCGTAGGCGAAATGTGCTCATTCGCTTTGGCGCCACGTCGAACTATAAATAAGGCTGTCACTAGCGTGAGCGTCGTGTAAAGTCGGAAAAGTCGGCTGCATGGGTGATTGCCAAGTTTGGGGAGCTTTTCGTAGTATGATCAGTGCAGTGGAGACGCGGAAACTTGTTGTGTCCCAGTGTTTTGCAGTTGGACGACAAGAGTTTTACACAGTAGCAAAGAGCGAGGCACTGAGTTGGCATGAACAATGGAGAGCACAATGGGGCTCGAGATGTGCTTGTTACCTCAGGAGCTGTGTGATTGTCGACAAGGAGTGAAAAGGACCAATTTGTGACCGCCCTTTCAATTCAAAACAGACGGAATTTGCCTTCGTAATACCAGAGCATCGAAACTACTTGGAACTCTTGTGTATATGAACGTGTCCGCGCCTTTGTACTCTGGTACCTTCGCCGCTACAAACCAACCAACCATCGTGTCTGTGCACATCAGTGTCGCAAAGAATGGAGAATAGCCAGGCTTAGTCGTGTGTGTAGCCGTAGCTCAGATGGCAGATCGTTCGCTTAGTGTGTGGAAGGTCTCGGGTTCAAGACCCGGCTCCTCCATGTTTTTTGGTCAGTGCATGGTAAGTGTTGGTCGCGGCGAACATAAAGGCACGCAAGAAGTTGCAAAACCAGCGTCACAGACTGATATGATGTATACTGTCATAAGGAGAGCAAGGTGTAAGTGTGGGGACCGGCTGTTGTCGTGGTGTCATCGAGTGCAGACCTGTCTTAGGTATGACGGCTTAACGTCATTGAAGTCTAGAGAGTGGACAACACGTTCGTCTTACTCAGAGCGGTGTCCGAACTCTATTTTCGACGTTATGCGTGCCACTTTCATTGTGGCCAACTACGATTCGATACAGATTGCACGAAACCTGAAAGACACCCTCACTGATACATAGAGAGTAGTGTTTGTCTGCGGAATATTGGCAGTGCAAGGGTCTGTGACGTTGATATGGCTGTATGTATCACTACTAGTCAACGGAGGGGGGTGGGCGTAGCTCAGATGCTGGAGCGCTCGCTTAGCGTGTGAGAGGTACTGGGATCGATACCCAACGCCTCCAGAATTTTTAACACACCTACATGCGCACCTTGCCATGCAAGTGGAACAATTCCCAACCAGCAGAGGTGTCTAGGCAGATACAAGCGAACGATTAGCATCCACAATTGGCGAGCGTGATTTTATTCGTGCGCAGGAAGCACCCTCCTCCCACAACAACACTTAATTTAGATACATTACAAATGTTCCCATAGGATTCTCAAGCCTACGTCGGAAAGATCTGCCTTGCGCCGAGTTCACGTAAATCCCACTGCACGTTCCCATTCTTTGCGTGCAGTCGGCTGCTACTGGTGTTGCTGGTTGTGACTGCTGATAACACATGCCGTAGCAATCAATTCATGGAGTGAGTTGTATGTTTTGCGATAGTCTGTCTCTGACAAGCAAGCACAGGTGATATAGGTGCGAACACAGGAAGTTTGCAGCCCCTCGCTGCCTGCAGACACAGAGCAGCCACACTAGGAGAGCGGTCTAAGCCGTAGGCGAAATGTGCTCTTTCGCTTTGGAGCCACGTCGAACTATAAATAAGGCTGTCACTAGCGTGAGCGTTGCGTGAGCGTCGTGTAAAGTCGGAAAAGTCGGCTGCATGGGTGATTGCCAAGTTTGGGGAGCTTTTCGTAGTATGATCAGTGCAGTGGAGACGCGGAAACTTGTTGTGTCCCAGTGTTTTGCAGTTGGACGACAAGAGTTTTACACAGTAGCAAAGAGCGAGGCACTGAGTTGGCACGAACAATGGAGAGCACAATGGGGCTCGAGATGTGCTTGTTACCTCAGGAGCTGTGTGATTGTCGACAAGGAGTGAAAAGGACCAATTTGTGACCGCCCTTTCAATTCAAAACAGACGGAATTTGCCTTCGTAATACCAGAGCATCGAAACTACTTGGAACTCTTGTGTATATGAACGTGTCCGCGCCTTTGTACTCTGGTACCTTCGCCGCTACAAACCAACCAACCATCGTGTCTGTGCACATCAGTGTCGCAAAGAATGGAGAATAGCCAGGCTTAGTCGTGTGTGTAGCCGTAGCTCAGATGGCAGATCGTTCGCTTAGTGTGTGGAAGGTCTCGGGTTCAAGACCCGGCTCCTCCATGTTTTTTGGTCAGTGCATGGTAAGTGTTGGTCGCGGCGAACATAAAGGCACGCAAGAAGTTGCAAAACCAGCGTCACAGACTGATATGATGTATACTGTCATAAGGAGAGCAAGGTGTAAGTGTGGGGACCGGCTGTTGTCGTGGTGTCATCGAGTGCAGACCTGTCTTAGGTATGACGGCTTAACGTCATTGAAGTCTAGAGAGTGGACAACACGTTCGTCTTACTCAGAGCGGTGTCCGAACTCTATTTTCGACGTTATGCGTGCCACTTTCATTGTGGCCAACTACGATTCGATACAGATTGCACGAAACGTGAAAGACACCCTCACAGATACATAGAGAGTAGTGTTTGTCTGCGGAATATTGGGAGTGCAAGGGTCTGTGACGTTGATATGGCTGTATGTATCACTACTAGTCAACGGGGGGGTGGGCGTAGCTCAGATGGTAGAGCACTCGCTTAGCGTGTGAGAGGTACTGGGATCGATACCCAACGCCTCCAGAATTTTTAACACACCTACATGCGCACCTTGCCATGCAAGTGGAACAATTCCCAACCAGCAGAGGTGTCTAGGCAGATACAAGCGAACGATTAGCATCCACAATTGGCGAGCGTGATTTTATTCGTGCGCAGGAAGCACCCTCCTCCCACAACTACACTTAATTTAGATACATTACAAATGTTCCCACAAGATTCTCAGGCCTACGTCGGAAAGATCTGCCTTGCGCCGAGTTCACGTAAATCCCACTGCACGTTCCCATTCTTTGCGTGCAGTCGGCTGCTACTGGTGTTGCTGGTTGTGACTGCTGATAATAGATGCCGTAGCAATCAATTCATGGAGTGAGTTGTTTGTTTTGCGATAGTCTGTCTCTGACAAGCAAGCACAGGTGATATAGGTGGGAACACAGGAAGCTTGCAGCCCCTCGCTGCCTGCAGACACAGAGCAGCCACACTAGGAGAGCAGCCTAAGACGTAGGCGAAATGTGCTCATTCGCTTTGGCGCGACGTCGAACTATAAATAAGGCTGTCACCAGGGTGAGCGTTGCGTGAGCGTCGTGTAAAGTCGGAAAAGTCGGCTGCATGGGTGATTGCCAAGTTTGGGGAGCGTTTCGTAGTATGATCAGTGCAGTGGAGACGCGGAAACTTGTTGTGTCCCAGTGTTTTGCAGTTGGACGACAAGAGTTTTACACAGTAGCAAAGAGCGAGGCACTGAGTTGGCATGAACAATGGAGAGCACAATGGGGCTCGAGATGTGCTTGTTACCTCAGGTGCTGTGTGATTGTCGACAAGGAGTGAAAAGGACCAATTTGTGACCGCCCTTTCAATTCAAAACAGACGGAATTTGCATTCGTAATACCAGAGCATCGAAACTACTTGGAACTCTTGTGTATATGAACGTGTCCGCGCCTTTGTACTCTGGTACGTTCGCCGCTACAAACCAACCAACCATCGTGTCTGTGCACATCAGAGTCGCAAAGAATGGAGAATAGCCAGGCTTAGTCGTGTGTGTAGCCGTAGCTCAGATGGCAGATCGTTCGCTTAGTGTGTGGAAGGTCTCGGGTTCAAGACCCGGCTCCTCCATGTTTTTTGGTCAGTGCATGGTAAGTGTTGGTCGCGGCGAACATAAAGGCACGCAAGAAGTTGCAAAACCAGCGTCACAGACTGATATGATGTATACTGTCATAAGGAGAGCAAGGTGTAAGAGTGGGGACCGGCTGTTATCGTGGTGTCATCGAGTGCAGACCTGTCTTAGGTATGACGGCTTAACGTCATTGAAGTCTAGAGAGTGGACAACACGTTCGTCTTACTCAGAGCGGTGTCCGAACTCTATTTTCGACGTTATGCGTGCCACTTTCATTGTGGCCAACTACGATTCGATACAGATTGCACGAAACCTGAAAGACACCCTCACTGATACATAGAGAGTAGTGTTTGTCTGCGGAATATTGGGAGTGCAAGGGTCTGTGACGTTGATATGGCTGTATGTAGCACTAATAGTCAACGGGTGGGTGGGCGTATCTCAGATGGTAGAGCGCTCGCTTAGCGTGTGAGAGGTACTGGGATCGATACCCAACGCCTCCAGAATTTTTAACACACCTACATGCGCACCTTGCCATGCAAGTGGAATAATTCCCAACCAGCAGAGGTGTCTAGGCAGATACAAGCGAACGATTAGCATCCACAATTGGCGAGCGTGATTTTATTCGTGTGCAGGAAGCACCCTCCTCCCACAACTACACTTAATTTAGATACATTACAAATGTTCCCATAAGATTCTCAAGCCTACGTCGGAAAGATCTGCCTTGCGCCGAGTTCACGTAAATCCCACTGCACGTTCCCATTCTTTGCGTGCAGTCGGCTGCTACTGGTGTTGCTGGTTGTGACTGCTGATAACAGATGCCGTAGCAATCAATTCATGGAGTGAGTTGTATGTTTTGCGATAGTCTGTCTCTGACAAGCAAGCACAGGTGATATAGGTGCGAAACAGGAAGCTTGCAGCCCCTCGCTGCCTGCAGACACAGAGCAGCCACACTAGGAGAGCGGCCTAAGCCGTAGGCGAAATGTGCTCATTCGCTTTGGCGCCACGTCGAACTATAAATAAGGCTGTCACTAGCGTGAGCGTCGTGTAAAGTCGGAAAAGTCGGCTGCATGGGTGATTGCCAATTTTGGGGAGTGTTTCGTAGTATGATCAGTGCAGTGGAGACGCGGAAACTTGTTGTGTCCCAGTGTTTTGCAGTTGGACGACAAGAGTTTTACACAGTAGCAAAGAGCGAGGCACTGAGTTGGCATGAACAATGGAGAGCACATTGGGGCTCGAGATGTGCTTGTTACCTCAGGTGCTGTGTGATTGTCGACAAGGAGTGAAAAGGACCAATTTGTGACCGCCCTTTCAATTCAAAACAGACGGAATTTGCATTCGTAATACCAGAGCATCGAAACTACTTGGAACTCTTGTGTATATGAACGTGTCCGCGCCTTTGTACTCTGGTACCTTCGCCGCTACAAACCAACCAACCATCGTGTCTGTGCACATCAGAGTCGCAAAGAATGGAGAATAGCCAGGCTTAGTCGTGTGTGTAGCCGTAGCTCAGATGGCAGATCGTACGCTTAGTGTGTGGAAGGTCTCGGGTTCAAGACCCGGCTCCTCCATGTTTTTTGGTCAGTGCATGGTAAGTGTTGGTCGCGGCGAACATAAAGGCACGCAAGAAGTTGCAAAACCAGCGTCACAGACTGATATGATGTATACTGTCATAAGGAGAGCAAGGTGTAAGAGTGGGGATCGGCTGTTATCGTGGTGTCATCGAGTGCAGACCTGTCTTAGGTATGACGGCTTAACGTCATTGAAGTCTAGACAGTGGACAACACGTTCGTCTTACTCAGAGCGGTGTCCGAACTCTATTTTCGACGTTATGCGTGCCACTTTCATTGTGGCCAACTACGATTCGATACAGATTGCACGAAACCTGAAAGACACCCTCACTGATACATAGAGAGTAGTGTTTGTCTGCGGAATATTGGGAGTGCAAGGGTCTGTGACGTTGATATGGCTGTATGTAGCACTACTAGTCAACGGGGGGTGGGCGTAGCTCAGATGGTAGAGCGTTCGCTTAGCGTGTGAGAGGTACTGGGATCGATACCCAACGCCTCCAGAATTTTTAACACACCTACATGCGCACCTTGCCATGCAAGTGGAATAATTCCCAACCAGCAGAGGTGTCTAGGCAGATACAAGCGAACGATTAGCATCCACAATTGGCGAGCGTGATTTTATTCGTGCGCAGGAAGCACCCTCCTCCCACAACTACACTTAATTTAGATACATTACAAATGTTCCCATAAGATTCTCAAGCCTACGTCGGAAAGATCTGCCTTGCGCCGAGTTCACGTAAATCCCACTGCACGTTCCCATTCTTTGCGAGCAGTCGGCTGCTACTGGTGTTGCTGGTTGTGACTGCTGATAACAGATGCCGTAGCAATCAATTCATGGAGTGAGTTGTATGTTTTGCGATAGTCTGTCTCTGACAAGCAAGCACAGGTGATATAGGTGCGAACACAGGAAGCTTGCAGCCCCTCGCTGCCTGCAGACACAGAGCAGCCACACTAGGAGAGCGGCCTAAGCCGTAGGCGAAATTTTCTTTGGCGCCACGTCGAACTATTAATAAGGCTGTCACTAGCGTGAGCGTCGTGTAAAGTCGGAAAAGTCGGCTGCATGGGTGATTGCCAAGTTTGGGGAGCGTTTCGTAGTATGATCAGTGCAGTGGAGACGGGGAAACTTGTTGTGTCCCAGTGTTTTGCAGTTGGACGACAAGAGTTTTACACAGTAGCAAAGAGCGAGGCACTGAGTTGGCATGAACAATGGAGAGCACATTGGGGCGCGAGATGTGCTTGTTACCTCAGGTGCTGTGTGATTGTCGACAAGGAGTGAAAAGGACCAATTTGTGACCGCCCTTTCAATTCAAAACAGACGGAATTTGCATTCGTAATACCAGAGCATCGAAACTACTTGGAACTCTTGTGTATATGAACGTGTCCGCGCCTTTGTACTCTAGTACCTTCGCCGCTATAAACCAACCAACCATCGTGTCTGTGCACATCAGAGTCGCAAAGAATGGAGAATAGCCATGCTTGGTCGTGTGTGTAGCCGTAGCTCAGATGGCAGATCGTTCGCTTAGTGTGTGGAAGGTCTCGGGTTCAAGACCCGGCTCCTCCATGTTTTTTGGTCAGTGCATGGTAAGTGTTGGTCGCGGCGAACATAAAGGCACGCAAGAAGTTGCAAAACCAGCGTCACAGACTGATATGATGTATACTGTCATAAGGAGAGCAAGGTGTAAGAGTGGGGACCGGCTGTTATCGTGGTGTCATCGAGTGCAGACCTGTCTTAGGTATGACGCCTTAACGTCATTGAAGTCTAGAGAGTGGACAACACGTTCGTCTTACTCAGAGCGGTGTCCGAACTCTATTTTCGACGTTATGCGTGCCACTTTCATTGTGGCCAACTACGATTCGATACAGATTGCACGAAACCTGAAAGACACCCTCACTGATACATAGAGAGTAGTGTTTGTCTGCGGAATATTGGGAGTGCAAGGGTCTGTGACGTTGATATGGCTGTATGTAGCACTACTAGTCAACGGGGGGGCGGTGGGCGTAGCTCAGATGGTAGAGCGCTCGCTTAGTGTGTGAGAGGTACTGGGATCGATACCCAGCGCCTCCAGAACTTTTAACACACCTACATGCGCACCTTGCCATGCAAGTGGAATAATTCCCAACCAGCAGAGGTGTCTAGGCAGATACAAGCGAACGATTAGCATCCACAATTGGCGAGCGTGATTTTATTCGTGCGCAGGAAGCACCCTCCTCCCACAACTACACTTAATTTAGATACAGTACAAATGTTCCCATAAGATTCTCAAGCCTACGTCGGAAAGATCTTCCTTGCGCCGAGTTCACGTAAATCCCACTGCACGTTCCCATTCTTTGCGTGCAGTCGGCTGCTACTGGTGTTGCTGGTTGTGACTGCTGATAACAGATGCCGTAGCAATCAATTCATGGAGTGAGTTGTATGTTTTGCGATAGTCTGTCTCTGACAAGCAAGCACAGGTGATATAGGTGCGAACACAGGAAGCTTGCAGCCCCTCGCTACCTGCAGACACAGAGCAGCCACACTAGGAGAGCGGCCTAAGCCGTAGGCGAAATGTGCTCATTCGCTTTGGCGCCACGTCGAACTATAAATAAGGCTGTCACTAGCGTGAGCGTCGTGTAAAGTCGGAAAAGTCGGCTGCATGGGTGATTGCCAAGTTTGGGGAGCGTTTCGTAGTATGATCAGTGCAGTGGAGACGCGGAAACTTGTTGTGTCCCAGTGTTTTGCAGTTGGACGACAAGAGTTTTACACAGTAGCAAAGAGCGAGGCACTGAGTTGGCATGAACAATGGAGAGCACAATGGGGCTCGAGATGTGCTTGTTACCTCAGGTGCTGTGTGATTGTCGACAAGGAGTGAAAAGGACCAATTTGTGACCGCCCTTTCAATTCAAAACAGACGGAATTTGCATTCGTAATACCAGAGCATCGAAACTACTTGGAACTCTTGTGTATATGAACGTGTCCGCGCCTTTGTACTCTGGTACCTTCGCCGCTACAAACCAACCAACCATCGTGTCTGTGCACATCAGAGTCGCAAAGAATGGAGAATAGCCAGGCTTAGTCGTGTGTGTAGCCGTAGCTCAGATGGCAGATCGTTCGCTTAGTGTGTGGAGGGTCTCGGGTTCAAGACCCGGCTCCTCCATGTTTTTTGGTCAGTGCATGGTAAGTGTTGGTCGCGGCGAACATAAAGGCACGCAAGAAGTTGCAAAACCAGCGTCACAGACTGATATGATGTATACTGTCATAAGGAGAGCAAGGTGTAAGAGTGGGGACCGGCTGTTATCGTGGTGTCATCGAGTGCAGACCTGTCTTAGGTATGACGGCTTAACGTCATTGAAGTCTAGAGAGTGGACAACACGTTCGTCTTACTCAGAGCGGTGTCCGAACTCTATTTTCGACGTTATGCGTGCCACTTTCATTGTGGCCACTACGATTCGATACAGATTGCACGAAACCTGAAAGACACCCTCACTGATACATAGAGAGTAGTGTTTGTCTGCGGAATATTGGGAGTGCAAGGGTCTGTGACGTTGATATGGCTGTATGTAGCACTACTAGTCAACGGGGGGGTGGGCGTAGCTCAGATGGTAGAGCGCTCGCTTAGTGTGTGAGAGGTACTGGGATCGATACCCAGCGCCTCCAGAACTTTTAACACACCTACATGCGCACCTTGCCATGCAAGTGGAATAATTCCCAACCAGCAGAGGTGTCTAGGCAGATACAAGCGAACGATTAGCATCCACAATTGGCGAGCGTGATTTTATTCGTGCGCAGGAAGCACCCTCCTCCCACAACTACACTTAATTTAGATACATTACAAATGTTCCCATAAGATTCTCAAGCCTACGTCGGAAAGATCTGCCTTGCGCCGAGTTCACGTAAATCCCACTGCACGTTCCCATTCTTTGCGTGCAGTCGGCTGCTACTGGTGTTGCTGGTTGTGACT
Organism: Schistocerca gregaria; assembly: GCF_023897955.1. Taxonomy (NCBI): domain Eukaryota; kingdom Metazoa; phylum Arthropoda; class Insecta; order Orthoptera; family Acrididae; genus Schistocerca; species Schistocerca gregaria. The sequence goes on along the minus strand of NC_064930.1, from coordinate 6,010,327 downwards.
GCTGATAACAGATGCCGTAGCAATCAATTCATGGAGTGAGTTATATGTTTTGCGAGAGTCTGTCTCTGACAAGCAAGCACAGGTGATATAGGTGCGAACACAGGAAGCTTGCAGCCCCTCGCTGCCTGCAGACACAGAGCAGCCACACTAGGAGAGCGGTCTAAGCCGTAGGCGAAATGTGCTCATTCGCTTTGGCGCGACGTCGAACTATAAATAAGGCTGTCACTAGGGTGAGCGTTGCGTGAGCGTCGTGTAAGGTCGGAAAAGTCGGCTGCATGGGTGATTGCCAAGTTTGGGGTTCGTTTCGTAGTATGATCAGTGCAGTGGAGACGCGGAAACTTGTTGTGTCCCAGTTCTTTGCAGTTGGACGACAAGAGTTTTACACAGTAGCAAAGAGCGAGGCGCTGAGTTGGCATGAACAATGGAGAGCACAATGGGGCTCGAGATGTGCTAGTTACCTCAGGAGCTGTGTGATTGTCGACAAGGAGTGAAAAGGACCAATTTGTGACCGCCCTTTCAATTCAAAACAGACGGAATTTGCCTTTGTAATACCAGAGCATCGAAACTACTTGGAACTCTTGTGTATATGAACGTGTCCGCGCCTTTGTACTCTGGTACCTTCGCCGCTACAAACCAACCAACCATCGTGTCTGTGCACATCAGAGTCGCAAAGAATGGAGAATAGCCAGGCTTAGTCGTGTGTGTAGCCGTAGTTCAGATGGCAGATCGTTCGCTTAGTGTGTGGAAGGTCTCGGGTTCAAGACCCGGCTCCTCTATGTTTTTTGGTCAGTGCATGGTAAGTGTTGGTCGCGGCGAACATAAAGGCACGCAAGAAGTTGCAAAACCAGCGTCACAGACTGATATGATGTATACTGTCATAAGGAGAGCAAGGTGTAAGTGTGGGGACCGGCTGTTATCGTGGTGTCATCGAGTGCAGACCTGTCTTAGGTATGACGGCTTAACGTCATTGAAGTCTAGAGAGTGGACAACACGTTCGTCTTACTCAGAGCGGTGTCCGAACTCTATTTTCGACGTTATGCGTGCCACATTCATTGTGGCCAACTACGATTCGATACAGATTGCACGAAACCTGAAAGACACCCTCACTGATACATAGAGAGTAGTGTTTGTCTGCGGAATATTGGGAGTGCAAGGGTCTGTGACGTTGATATGGCTGTATGTAGCACTACTAGTCAACGGGTGGGGGAGGGCGTAGCTCAGATGGTAGAGCGCTCGCTTAGCGTGTGAGAGGTACTGGGATCGATACCGAACGCCTCCAGAATTTTTAACACACCTAAATGCGCACCTTGCCATGCAAGTGGAATAATTCCCAACCAGCAGAGGTGTCTAGGCAGATACAAGCGAACGATTAGCATCCACAATTGGCGAGCGTGATTTTATTCGTGCGCAGGAAGCACCCTCCTCCCACAACTACACTTAATTTAGATACATTACAAATGTTCCCATAAGATTCTCAAGCCTACGTCGGAAAGATCTGCCTTGCGCCGAGTTCACGTAAATCCCACTGCACGTTCCCATTCTTTGCGTGCAGTCGGCTGCTACTGGTGTTGCTGGTTGTGACTGCTGATAACAGATGCCGTAGCAATCAATTCATGGAGTGAGTTATATGTTTTATGATAGTCTGTCTCTGACAAGCAAGCACAGGTGATATAGGTGCGAACACAGGAAGCTTGCAGCCCCTCGCTGCCTGCAGACACAGAGCAGCCACACTAGGAGAGCGGCCTAAGCCGTAGGCGAAATGTGCTCATTCGCTTTGGCGCCACGTCGAACTATAAATAAGGCTGTCACTAGCGTGAGCGTCGTGTAAAGTCGGAAAAGTCGGCTGCATGGGTGATTGCCAAGTTTGGGGAGCGTTTCGTAGTATGATCAGTGCAGTGGAGACGCGGAAACTTGTTGTGTCCCAGTTTTTTGCAGTTGGACGACAAGAGTTTTACACAGTAGCAAAGAGCGAGGCACTGAGTTGGCATGAACAATGGAGAGCACAATGGGGCTCGAGATGTGCTTGTTACCTCAGGTGCTGTGTGATTGTTGACAAGGAGTGAAAAGGACCAATTTGTGACCGCCCTTTCAATTCAAAACAGACGGAATTTGCCTTCGTAATACCAGAGCATCGAAACTACTTGGAACTCTTGTGTATATGAACGTGTCCGCGCCTTTGTACTCTGGTACCTTCGCCGCTACAAACCAACCACCCATCGTGTCTGTGCACATCAGAGTCGCAAAGAATGGAGAATAGCCAGGCTTAGTCGTGTGTGTAGCCGTAGCTCAGATGGCAGATCGTTCGCTTAGTGTGTGGAAGGTCTCGGGTTCAAGACCCGGCTCCTCCATGTTTTTTGGTCAGTGCATGGTAAGTGTTGGTCGCGGCGAACATAAAGGCACGCAAGAAGTTGCAAAACCAGCGTCACAGACTGATATGATGTATACTGTCATAAGGAGAGCAAGGTGTAAGTGTGGGGACCGGCTGTTATCGTGGTGTCATCGAGTGCAGACCTGTCTTAGGTATGACGGCTTAACGTCATTGAAGTCTAGAGAGTGGACAACACGTTCGTCTTACTCAGAGCGGTGTCCGAACTCTATTTTCGACGTTATGCGTGCCACTTTCATTGTGGCCAACTACGATTCGATACAGATTGCACGAAACCTGAAAGACACCCTCACTGATACATAGAGAGTAGTGTTTGTCTGCGGAATATTGGGAGTGCAAGGGTCTGTGACGTTGATATGGCTGTATGTAGCACTACTAGTCAACGGGAGGGTGGGCGTAGCTCAGATGGTAGAGCGCTCGCTTAGCGTGTGAGAGGTACTGGGACCGATACCGAACGCCTCCAGAATTTTTAACACACCTACATGCGCACCTTGCCATGCAAGTGGAATAATTCCCAACCAACAGAGGTGTCTAGGCAGATACAAGCGAACGATTAGCATCCACAATTGGCGAGCGTGATTTTATTCGTGCGCAGGAAGCACCCTCCTCCCACAACTACACTTAATTTAGATACATTACAAATGTTCCCATAAGATTCTGAAGCCTACGTCGGAAAGATCTGCCTTGCGCCGTGTTCACGTAAATCCCACTGCACGTTCCCATTCTTTGCGTGCAGTCGGCTGCTACTGGTGTTGCTGGTTGTGACTGCTGATAACAGATGCCGTAGTAATCAATTCATGGAGTGAGTTGTATGTTTTGCGATAGTCTGTCTCTGACAAGCAAGCACAGGTGATATAGGTGCGAACACAGGAAGCTTGCAGCCCCTCGCTGCCTGCAGACACAGAGCAGCCACACTAGGAGAGCGGCCTAAGCCGTAGGCGAAATGTGCTCATTCGCTTTGGCGCGACGTCGAACTATAAATAAGGCTGTCACTAGGGTGAGCGTTGCGTGAGCGTCGTGTAAAGTCGGAAAAGTCGGCTGCATGGGTGATTGCCAAGTTTGGGGAGCGTTTCGTAGTATGATCAGTGCAGTGGAGACGCGGAAACTTGTTGTGTCCCAGTGTTTTGCAGTTGGACGACAAGAGTTTTACACAGTAGCAAAGAGCGAGGCACTGAGTTGGCATGAACAATGGAGATTACAATGGGGCTCGAGATGTGCTTGTTACCTCAGGTGCTGTGTGATTGTCGACAAGGAGTGAAAAGGACCAATTTGTGACCGCCCTTTCAATTCAAAACAGACGGAATATGCATTCGTAATACCAGAGCATCGAAACTACTTGGAACTCTTGTGTATATGAACGTGTCCGCGCCTTTGTACTCTGGTACCTTCGCCGCTACAAACCAACCACCCATCGTGTCTGTGCACATCAGAGTCGCAAAGAATGGAGAATAGCCAGGCTTAGTCGTGTGTGTAGCCGTAGCTCAGATGGCAGATCGTTCGCTTAGTGTATGGAAGGTCTCGGGTTCAAGACCCTGCTCCTCCATGTATTTTGGTCAGTGCATGGTAAGTGTTGGTCGCGGCGAACATAAAGGCACGCAAGAAGTTGCAAAACCAGCGTCACAGACTGATATGATGTATACTGTCATAAGGAGAGCAAGGTGTAAGAGTGGGGACCGGCTGTTATCGTGGTGTCATCGAGTGCAGACCTGTCTTAGGTATGACGGCTTAACGTCATTGAAGTCTAGAGAGTGGACAACACGTTCGTCTTACTCAGAGCGGTGTCCGAACTCTATTTTCGACGTTATGCGTGCCACTTTCATTGTGGCCAACCACGATTCGATACAGATTGCACGAAACCTGAAAGACACCCTCACTGATACATAGAGAGTAGTGTTTGTCTGCGGAATATTGGGAGTGCAAGGGTCTGTGACGTTGATATGGCTGTATGTAGCACTACTAGTCAAGGGGGGGGTGGGCGTAGCTCAGATGATAGAGCGCTCGCTTAGTGTGTGAGAGGTACTGGGATCGATACCCTGCGCCTCCAGAATTTTTAACACACCTACATGCGCACCTTGCCATGCAAGTGGAATAATTCCCAACCAGCAGAGGTGTCTAGGCAGATACAAGCGAACGATTAGCATCCACAATTGGCGAGCGTGATTTTATTCGTGCGCAGGAAGCACCCTCCTCCCACAACTACACTTAATTTAGATACATTACAAATGTTCCCATAAGATTCTCAAGCCTACGTCGGAAAGATCTGCCTTGCGCCGAGTTCACGTAAATCCCACTGCACGTTCCCATTCTTTGCGTGCAGTCGGCTGCTACTGGTGTTGCTGGTTGTGACTGCTGATAACAGATGCCGTAGCAATCAATTCATGGAGTGAGTTGTATGTTTTGCGATAGTCTGTCTCTGACAAGCAAGCACAGGTGATATAGGTGCGAACACAGGAAGCTTGCAGCCCCTCGCTGCCTGCAGACACAGAGCAGCCACACTAGGAGAGCGGCCTAAGCCGTAGGCGAAATGTGCTCATTCGCTTTGGCGCGACGTCGAACTATAAATAAGGCTGTCACTAGGGTGAGCGTTGCGTGAGCGTCGTGTAAAGTCGGAAAAGTCGGCTGCATGGGTGATTGCCAAGTTTGGGGAGCGTTTCGTAGTATGATCAGTGCAGTGGAGACGCGGAAACTTGTTGTGTCCCAGTGTTTTGCAGTTGGACGACAAGAGTTTTACACAGTAGCAAAGAGCGAGGCACTGAGTTGGCATGAACAATGGAGAGCACAATGGGGCTCGAGATGTGCTTGTTACCTCAGGTGCTGTGTGATTGTCGACAAGGAGTGAAAAGGACCAATTTGTGACAGCCCTTTCAATTCAAAACAGACGGAATTTGCATTCGTAATACCAGAGCATCGAAACTACTTGGAACTCTTGTGTATATGAACGTGTCCGCGCCTTTGTACTCTGGTACCTTCGCCGCTACAAACCAACCACCCATCGTGTCTGTGCACATCAGAGTCGCAAAGAATGGAGAATAGCCAGGCTTAGTCGTGTGTGTAGCCGTAGCTCAGATGGCAGATCGTTCGCTTAGTGTGTGGAAGGTCTCGGGTTCAAGACCCGGCTCCTCCATGTTTTTTGGTCAGTGCATGGTAAGTGTTGGTCGCGGCGAACATAAAGGCACGCAAGAAGTTGCAAAACCAGCGTCACAGACTGATATGATGTATACTGTCATAAGGAGAGCAAGGTGTAAGTGTGGGGACCGGCTGTTGTCGTGGTGTCATCGAGTGCAGACCTGTCTTAGGTATGACGGCTTAACGTCATTGAAGTCTAGAGAGTGGACAACACGTTCGTCTTACTCAGAGCGGTGTCCGAACTCTATTTTCGACGTTATGCGTGCCACTTTCATTGTGGCCAACTACGATTCGATACAGATTGCACGAAACCTGAAAGACACCCTCACTGATACATAGAGAGTAGTGTTTGTCTGCGGAATATTGGGAGTGCAAGGGTCTGTGACGTTGATATGGCTGTATGTAGCACTACTAGTCAACGGGGGGGTGGGCGTAGCTGAGATGGTAGAGCGCTCGCTTAGCGTGTGAGAGTTACTGGGATCGATACCGAACGCCTCCAGAATTTTTAACACACCTACATGCGCACCTTGCCATGCAAGTGGAATAATTCCCAACCAGCAGAGGTGTCTAGGCAGATACAAGCGAACGATCAGCATCCACAATTGGCGAGCGTGATTTTATTCGTGCGCAGGAAGCACCCTCCTCCCACACCTACACTTAATTTAGAAACAGTACAAATGTTCCCATAAGATTCTCAAGCCTACGTCGGAAAGATCTGCCTTGCGCCGAGTTCACGTAAATCCCACTGCACGTTCCCATTCTTTGCGTGCAGTCGGCTGCTACTGGTGTTGCTGGTTGTGACTGCTGATAACAGATGCCGTAGCAATCAATTCATGGAGTGAGTTGTATGTTTTGCGATAGTCTGTCTCTGACAAGCAAGCACAGGTGATATAGGTGCGAACACAGGAAGCTTGCAGCCCCTCGCTGCCTGCAGACACAGAGCAGCCACACTAGGAGAGCGGCCTAAGCCGTAGGCGAAATGTGCTCATTCGCTTTGGCGCCACGTCGAACTATAAATAAGGCTGTCACTAGAGTGAGCGTTGCGTGAGCGTCGTGTAAAGTCGGAAAAGTCGGCTGCATGGGTGATTGCCAAGTTTGGGGAGCGTTTCGTAGTATGATCAGTGCAGTGGAGACGCGGAAACTTGTTGTGTCCCAGTGTTTTGCAGTTGGACGACAAGAGTTTTACACAGTAGCAAAGAGCGAGGCACTGAGTTGGCATGAACAATGGAGAGCACAATGGGGCTCGAGATGTGCTTGTTACCTCAGGTGCTGTGTGATTGTCGACAAGGAGTGAAAAGGACCAATTTGTGACCGCCCTTTCAATTCAAAACAGACGGAATTTGCCTTCGTAATACCAGAGCATCGAAACTACTTGGAACTCTTGTGTATATGAACGTGTCCGCGCCTTTGTACTCTGGTACCTTCGCCGCTACAAACCAACCAACCATCGTGTCTGTGCACATCAGAGTCGCAAAGAATGGAGAATAGCCAGGCTTAGTCGTGTGTGTAGCCGTAGCTCAGATGGCAGATCGTTCGCTTAGTGTGTGGAAGGTCTCGGGTTCAAGACCCGGCTCCTCCATGTTTTTTGGTCAGTGCATGGTAAGTGTTGGTCGCGGCGAACATAAAGGCACGCAAGAAGTTGCAAAACCAGCGTCACAGACTGATATGATGTATACTGTCATAAGGAGAGCAAGGTGTAAGAGTGGGGACCGGCTGTTATCGTGGTGTCATCGAGTGCAGACCTGTCTTAGGTATGACGGCTTAACGTCATTGAAGTCTAGAGAGTGGACAACACGTTCGTCTTACTCAGAGCGGTGTCCGAACTCTATTTTCGACGTTATGCGTGCCACTTTCATTGTGGCCAACTACGATTCGATACAGATTGCACGAAACCTGAAAGACACCCTCACTGACACATAGAGAGTAGTGTTTGTCTGCGGAATATTGGGAGTGCAAGGGTCTGTGAAGTTGATATGGCTGTATGTAGCACTACTAGTCAACGGGGGGGGTCGGCGTAGCTCAGATGGTAGAGCGCTCGCTTAGTGTGTGAGAGGTACTGGGATCGATACCCAGCGCCTCCATAATTTTTAACACACCTACATGCGCACCTTGCCATGCAAGTGGAATAATTCCCAACCAGCAGAGGTGTCTAGGCAGATACAAGCGAACGATTAGCATCCACAATTGGCGAGCACGATTTTATTCGTGCGCAGGAAGCACCCTCCTCCCACAACTACACTTAATTTAGATACATTACAAATGTTCCCATAAGATTCTCAAGCCTACGTCGGAAAGATCTGCCTTGCGCCGAGTTCACGTAAATCCCACTGCACGTTCCCATTCTTTGCGTGCAGTCGGCTGCTACTGGTGTTGCTGGTTGTGACTGCTGATAACAGATGCCGTAGCAATCAATTCATGGAGTGAGTTGTATGTTTTGCGATAGTCTGTCTCTGACAAGCAAGCACAGGTGATATAGGTGCGAACACAGGAAGCTTGCAGCCCCTCGCTGCCTGCAGACACAGAGCAGCCACACCAGGAGAGCGGCCTAAGCCGTAGGCGAAATGTGCTCATTCGCTTTGGCGCCACGTCGAACTATAAATAAGGCTGTCACTAGAGTGAGCGTTGCGTGAGCGTCGTGTAAAGTCGGAAAAGTCGGCTGCATGGGTGATTGCCAAGTTTGGGGAGCGTTTCGTAGTATGATCAGTGCAGTGGAGACGCGGAAACTTGTTGTGTCCCAGTGTTTTGCAGTTGGACGACAAGAGTTTTACACAGTAGCAAAGAGCGAGGCACTGAGTTGGCATGAACAATGGAGAGCACAATGGGGCTCGAGATGTGCTTGTTACCTCAGGTGCTGTGTGATTGTCGACAAGGAGTGAAAAGGACCAATTTGTGACCGCCCTTTCAATTCAAAACAGACGGAATTTGCATTCGTAATACCAGAGCATCGAAACTACTTGGAACTCTTGTGTATATGAACGTGTCCGCGCCTTTGTACTCTGGTACCTTCGCCGCTACAAACCAACCACCCATCGTGTCTGTGCACATCAGAGTCGCAAAGAATGGAGAATAGCCAGGCTTAGTCGTGTGTGTAGCCGTAGCTCAGATGGCAGATCGTTCGCTTAGTGTGTGGAAGGTCTCGGGTTCAAGACCCGGCTCCTCCATGTTTTGTGGTCAGTGCATGGTAAGTGTTGGTCGCGGCGAACATAAAGGCACGCAAGAAGTTGCAAAACCAGCGTCACAGACTGATATGATGTATACTGTCAAATGGAGAGCAAGGTGTAAGTGTGGGGACCGGCTGTTGTCGTGGTGTCATCGAGTGCAGACCTGTCTTAGGTATGACGGCTTAACGTCATTGAAGTCTAGAGAGTGGACAACACGTTCGTCTTACTCAGAGCGGTGTCCGAACTCTATTTTCGACGTTATGCGTGCCACTTTCATTGTGGCCAACTACGATTCGATACAGATTGCACGAAACCTGAAAGACACCCTCACTGATATAGAGAGAGTAGTGTTTGTCTGCGGAATATTGGGAGTGCAAGGGTCTGTGACGTTGATATGGCTGTATGTAGCACTACTAGTCAACGGGAGGGTGGGCGTAGCTCAGATGGTAGAGCGCTCGCTTAGCGTGTGAGAGGTACTGGGATCGATACCCAGCGCCTCCAGAATTTTTAACACACCTACATGCGCACCTTGCCATGCAAGTGGAATAATTCCCAACCAGCAGAGGTGTCTAGGCAGATACAAGCGAACAATCAGCATCCACAATTGGCGAGCGTGATTTTATTCGTCTGCAGGAAGCACCCTCCTCCCACAACTACACTTAATTTAGATACATTACAAATGTTCCCATAAGATTCTCAAGCCTACGTCGGAAAGATCTGCCTTGCGCCGAGTTCACGTAAATCCCACTGCACGTTCCCATTCTTTGCTTGCAGTCGGCTGCTACTGGTGTTGCTGGTTGTGACTGCTGATAACAGATGCCGTAGCAATCAATTCATGGAGTGAGTTGTATGTTTTGCGATAGTCTGTCTCTGACAAGCAAGCACAGGTGATATAGGTGCGAACACAGGAAGCTTGCAGCCCCTCGCTGCCTGCAGACACAGAGCAGCCACACTAGGAGAGCGGCCTAAGCCGTAGGCGAAATGTGCTCATTCGCTTTGGCGCCACGTCGAACTATAAATAAGGCTGTCACTAGCGTGAGCGTTGCGTGAGCGTCGTGTAAAGTCGGAAAAGTCGGCTGCATGGGTGATTGCCAAGTTTGGGGAGCGTTTCGTAGTATGATCAGTGCAGTGGAGACGCGGAAACTTGTTGTGTCCCAGTGTTTTGCAGTTGGACGACAAGAGTTTTACACAGTAGCAAAGAGCGAGGCACTGAGTTGGCATGAACAATGGAGAGCACAATGGGGCTCGAGATGTGCTTGTTACCTCAGGTGCTGTGTGATTGTCGACAAGGAGTGAAAAGGACCAATTTGTGACCGCCCTTTCAATTCAAAACAGACGGAATTTGCATTCGTAATACCAGAGCATCGAAACTACTTGGAACTCTTGTGTATATGAACGTGTCCGCGCCTTTGTACTCTGGTACCTTCGCCGCTACAAACCAACCACCCATCGTGTCTGTGCACATCAGAGTCGCAAAGAATGGAGAATAGCCAGGCTTAGTCGTGTGTGTAGCCGTAGCTCAGATGGCAGATCGTTCGCTTAGTGTGTGGAAGGTCTCGGGTTCAAGACCCGGCTCCTCCATGTTTTGTGGTCAGTGCATGGTAAGTGTTGGTCGCGGCGAACATAAAGGCACGCAAGAAGTTGCAAAACCAGCGTCACAGACTGATATGATGTATACTGTCATAAGGAGAGCAAGGTGTAAGTGTGGGGACCGGCTGTTGTCGTGGTGTCATCGAGTGCAGACCTGTCTTAGGTATGACGGCTTAACGTCATTGAAGTCTAGAGAGTGGACAACACGTTCGTCTTACTCAGAGCGGTGTCCGAACTCTATTTTCGACGTTATGCGTGCCACTTTCATTGTGGCCAACTACGATTCGATACAGATTGCACGAAACCTGAAAGACACCCTCACTGATACATAGAGAGTAGTGTTTGTCTGCGGAATATTGGGAGTGCAAGGGTCTGTGACGTTGATATGGCTGTATGTAGCACTACTAGTCAACGGGGGGGTGGGTGTAGCTCAGATGGTAGAGCGCTCGCTTAGCGTGTGAGAGGTACTGGGATCGATACCCAGCGCCTCCAGAATATTTAACACACCTACATGCGCACCTTGCCATGCAAGTGGAATAATTCCCAACCAGCAGAGGTGTCTAGGCAGATACAAGCGAACGATCAGCATCCACAATTGGCGAGCGTGATTTTATTCGTGCGCAGGAAGCACCCTCCTCCCACAACTACACTTAATTTAGATACATTACAAATGTTCCCATAAGATTCTCAAGCCTACGTCGGAAAGATCTGCCTTGCGCCGAGTTCACGTAAATCCCACTGCACGTTCCCATTCTTTGCGTGCAGTCGGCTGCTACTGGTGTTGCTGGTTGTGACTGCTGATAACAGATGCCGTAGCAATCAATTCATGGAGTGAGTTGTATGTTTTGCGATAGTCTGTCTCTGACAAGCAAGCACAGGTGATATAGGTGCGAACACAGGAAGCTTGCAGCCCCTCGCTGCCTGCAGACACAGAGCAGCCACACTAGGAGAGCGGCCTAAGCCGTAGGCGAAATGTGCTCATTCGCTTTGGCGCCACGTCGAACTATAAATAAGGCTGTCACTAGCGTGAGCGTCGTGTAAAGTCGGAAAAGTCGGCTGCATGGGTGATTGCCAAGTTTGGGGAGCGTTTCGTAGTATGATCAGTGCAGTGGAGACGCGGAAACTTGTTGTGTCCCAGTGTTTTGCAGTTGGACGACAAGAGTTTTACACAGTAGCAAAGAGCGAGGCACTGAGTTGGCATGAACAATGGAGAGCACAATGGGGCTCGAGATGTGCTTGTTACCTCAGGTGCTGTGTGATTGTCGACAAGGAGTGAAAAGGACCAGTTTGTGACCGCCCTTTCAATTCAAAACAGACGGAATTTGCATTCGTAATACCAGAGCATCGAAACTACTTGGAACTCTTGTGTATATGAACGTGTCCGCGCCTTTGTACTCTGGTACCTTCGCCGCTACAAACCAACCACCCATCGTGTCTGTGCACATCAGAGTCGCAAAGAATGGAGAATAGCCAGGCTTAGTCGTGTGTGTAGCTGTAGCTCAGATGGCAGATCGTTCGCTTAGTGTGTGGAAGGTCTCGGGTTCAAGACCCGGCTCCTCCATGTTTTTTGGTCAGTGCATGGTAAGTGTTGGTCGCGGCGAACATAAAGGCACGCAAGAAGTTGCAAAACCAGCGTCACAGACTGATATGATGTATACTGTCATAAGGAGAGCAAGAAGTAAGTGTGAGGACCGGCTGTTATCGTGGTGTCATCGAGTGCAGACCTGTCTTAGGTATGACGGCTTAACGTCATTGAAGTCTAGAGAGTGGACAACACGTTCGTCTTACTCAGAGCAGTGTCCGAACTCTATTTTCGACGTTATGCGTGCCACTTTCATTGTGGCCAACTACGATTCGATACAGATTGCACGAAACCTGAAAGACACCCTCACTGATACATAGAGAGTAGTGTTTGTCTGCGGAATATTGGGAGTGCAAGGGTCTGTGACGTTGATATGGCTGTATGTAGCACTACTAGTCAACGGGGGGGTGGGCGTAGCTCAGATGGTAGAGCGCTCGCTTAGCGTGTGAGAGGTACTGGGATCGATACCCAGCGCCTCCAGAATATTTAACACACCTACATGCGCACCTTGCCATGCAAGTGGAATAATTCCCAACCAGCAGAGGTGTCTAGGCAGATACAAGCGAACGATCAGCATCCACAATTGGCGAGCGTGATTTTATTCGTGCGCAGGAAGCACCCTCCTCCCACAACTACACTTAATTTAGATACATTACAAATGTTCCCATAAGATTCTCAAGCCTACGTCGGAAAGATCTGCCTTGCGCCGAGTTCACGTAAATCCCACTGCACGTTCCCATTCTTTGCGTGCAGTCGGCTGCTACTGGTGTTGCTGGTTGTGACTGCTGATAACAGATGCCGTAGCAATCAATTCATGGAGTGAGTTGTATGTTTTGCGATAGTCTGTCTCTGACAAGCAAGCACAGGTGATATAGGTGCGAACACAGGAAGCTTGCAGCCCCTCGCTGCCTGCAGACACAGAGCAGCCACACTAGGAGAGCGGCCTAAGCCGTAGGCGAAATGTGCTCATTCGCTTTGGCGCCACGTCGAACTATAAATAAGGCTGTCACTAGCGTGAGCGTCGTGTAAAGTCGGAAAAGTCGGCTGCATGGGTGATTGCCAAGTTTGGGGAGCGTTTCGTAGTATGATCAGTGCAGTGGAGACGCGGAAACTTGTTGTGTCCCAGTGTTTTGCAGTTGGACGACAAGAGTTTTACACAGTAGCAAAGAGCGAGGCACTGAGTTGGCATGAACAATGGAGAGCACAATGGGGCTCGAGATGTGCTTGTTACCTCAGGTGCTGTGTGATTGTCGACAAGGAGTGAAAAGGACCAGTTTGTGACCGCCCTTTCAATTCAAAACAGACGGAATTTGCATTCGTAATACCAGAGCATCGAAACTACTTGGAACTCTTGTGTATATGAACGTGTCCGCGCCTTTGTACTCTGGTACCTTCGCCGCTACAAACCAACCACCCATCGTGTCTGTGCACATCAGAGTCGCAAAGAATGGAGAATAGCCAGGCTTAGTCGTGTGTGTAGCTGTAGCTCAGATGGCAGATCGTTCGCTTAGTGTGTGGAAGGTCTCGGGTTCAAGACCCGGCTCCTCCATGTTTTTTGGTCAGTGCATGGTAAGTGTTGGTCGCGGCGAACATAAAGGCACGCAAGAAGTTGCAAAACCAGCGTCACAGACTGATATGATGTATACTGTCATAAGGAGAGCAAGAAGTAAGTGTGAGGACCGGCTGTTATCGTGGTGTCATCGAGTGCAGACCTGTCTTAGGTATGACGGCTTAACGTCATTGAAGTCTAGAGAGTGGACAACACGTTCGTCTTACTCAGAGCAGTGTCCGAACTCTATTTTCGACGTTATGCGTGCCACTTTCATTGTGGCCAACTACGATTCGATACAGATTGCACGAAACCTGAAAGACACCCTCACTGATACATAGAGAGTAGTGTTTGTCTGCGGAATATTGGGAGTGCAAGGGTCTGTGACGTTGATATGGCTGTATGTAGCACTACTAGTCAACGGGGGGGTGGGCGTAGCTCAGATGGTAGAGCGCTCGCTTAGCGTGTGAGAGGTACTGGGATCGATACCCAGCGCCTCCAGAATATTTAACACACCTACATGCGCACCTTGCCATGCAAGTGGAATAATTCCCAACCAGCAGAGGTGTCTAGGCAGATACAAGCGAACGATCAGCATCCACAATTGGCGAGCGTGATTTTATTCGTGCGCAGGAAGCACCCTCCTCCCACAACTACACTTAATTTAGATACATTACAAATGTTCCCATAAGATTCTCAAGCCTACGTCGGAAAGATCTGCCTTGCGCCGAGTTCACGTAAATCCCACTGCACGTTCCCATTCTTTGCGTGCAGTCGGCTGCTACTGGTGTTGCTGGTTGTGACTGCTGATAACAGATGCCGTAGCAATCAATTCATGGAGTGAGTTGTATGTTTTGCGATAGTCTGTCTCTGACAAGCAAGCACAGGTGATATAGGTGCGAACACAGGAAGCTTGCAGCCCCTCGCTGCCTGCAGACACAGAGCAGCCACACTAGGAGAGCGGCCTAAGCCGTAGGCGAAATGTGCTCATTCGCTTTGGCGCCACGTCGAACTATAAATAAGGCTGTCACTAGAGTGAGCGTTGCGTGAGCGTCGTGTAAAGTCGGAAAAGTCGGCTGCATGGGTGATTGCCAAGTTTGGGGAGCGTTTCGTAGTATGATCAGTGCAGTGGAGACGCGGAAACTTGTTGTGTCCCAGTGTTTTGCAGTTGGACGACAAGAGTTTTACACAGTAGCAAAGAGCGAGGCACTGAGTTGGCATGAACAATGGAGAGCACAATGGGGCTCGAGATGTGCTTGTTACCTCAGGTGCTGTGTGATTGTCGACAAGGAGTGAAAAGGACCAATTTGTGACCGCCCTTTCAATTCAAAACAGACGGAATTTGCATTCGTAATACCAGAGCATCGAAACTACTTGGAACTCTTGTGTATATGAACGTGTCCGCGCCTTTGTACTCTGGTACCTTCGCCGCTACAAACCAACCACCCATCGTGTCTGTGCACATCAGAGTCGCAAAGAATGGAGAATAGCCAGGCTTAGTCGTGTGTGTAGCCGTAGCTCAGATGGCAGATCGTTCGCTTAGTGTGTGGAAGGTCTCGGGTTCCAGACCCGGCTCCTCCATGTTTTTTGGTCAGTGCATGGTAAGTGTTGGTCGCGGCGAACATAAAGGCACGCAAGAAGTTGCAAAACCAGCGTCACAGACTGATATGATGTATACTGTCATAAGGAGAGCAAGAAGTATGTGTGAGGACCGGCTGTTATCGTGGTGTCATCGAGTGCAGACCTGTCTTAGGTATGACGGCTGAACGTCATTGAAGTCTAGAGAGTGGACAACACGTTCGTCTTACTCAGAGCGGTGTCCGAACTCTATTTTCGACGTTATGCGTGCCACTTTCATTGTGGCCAACTACGATTCGATACAGATTGCACGAAACCTGAAAGACACCCTCACTGATACATAGAGAGTAGTGTTTGTCTGCGGAATATTGGGAGTGCAAGGGTCTGTGACGTTGATATGGCTGTATGTAGCACTACTAGTCAACGGGGGGTGGGCGTAGCTCAGATGGTAGAGCGCTCATTTAGCGTGTGAGAGGTACTGGGATCGATACCGAACGCCTCCAGAATTTCTAACACACCTACATGCGCACCTTGCCATGCAAGTGGAATAATTCCCAACCAGCAGAGGTGTCTAGGCAGATACAAGCGAACGATCAGCATCCACAATTGGCGAGCGTGATTTTATTCGTGCGCAGGAAGCACCCTCCTCCCACAACTACACTTAATTTAGATACATTTCAAATGTTCCCATAAGATTCTCAAGCCTACGTCGGAAAGATCTGCCTTGCGCCGAGTTCACGTAAATCCCACTGCACGTTCCCATTCTTTGCGTGCAGTCGGCTGCTACTGGTGTTGCTGGTTGTGACTGCTGATAACAGATGCCGTAGCAATCAATTCATGGAGTGAGTTGTATGTTTTGCGATAGTCTGTCTCTGACAAGCAAGCACAGGTGATATAGGTGCGAACACAGGAAGCTTGCAGCCCCTCGCTGTCTGCAGACACAGAGCAGCCACACTAGGAGAGCGGCCTAAGCCGTAGGCGAAATGTGCTCATTCGCTTTGGCGCGACGTCGAACTATAAATAAGGCTGTCACTAGGGTGAGCGTTGCGTGAGATTCGTGTATAGTCGGAAAAGTCGGCTGCATGGGTGATTGCCAAGTTTGGGGAGCGTTTCGTAGTATGATCAGTGCAGTGGAGACGGGGAAACTTGTTGTGTCCCAGTGTTTTGCAGTTGGACGACAAGAGTTTTACACAGTAGCAAAGAGCGAGGCACTGAGTTGGCATGAACAATGGAGAGCACAATGGGGCTCGAGATGTGCTTGTTACCTCAGGTGCTGTGTGATTGTCGACAAGGAGTGAAAAGGACCAATTTGTGACCGCCCTTTCAATTCAAAACAGACGGAATTTGCATTCGTAATACCAGAGCATCGAAACTACTTGGAACTCTTGTGTATATGAACGTGTCCGCGCCTTTGTACTCTGGTACCTTCGCCGCTACAAACCAACCAACCATCGTGTCTGTGCACATCAGAGTCGCAAAGAATGGAGAATAGCCAGGCTTAGTCTTGTGTGTAGCCGTAGCTCAGATGGCAGATCGTTCGCTTAGCGTGTGGAAGGTCTCGGGTTCAAGACCCGGCTCCTCCATGTTTTTTGGTCAGTGCATGGTTAGTGTTGGTCGCGGCGAACATAAAGGCACGCAAGAAGTTGCAAAACCAGCGTCACAGACTGATATGATGTATACTGTCATAAGGAAAGCAATGTGTATGTGTGGGGACCGGCTGTTATCGTGGTGTCATCGAGTGCAGACCTGTCTTAGGTATGACGGCTTAACGTCATTGAAGTCTAGAGAGTGGACAACACGTTCGTCTTACTCAGAGCGGTGTCCGAACTCTATTTTCGATGTTATGCGTGCCACTTTCATTGTGGCCAACTACGATTCGATACAGATTGCACGAAACCTGAAAGACACCCTCACTGATACATAGAGAGTAGTGTTTGTCTGCGGAATATTGGGAGTGCAAGGGTCTGTGACGTTGATATGGCTGTATGTAGCACTGCTACTCAACGGGAGGGTGGGCGTAGCTCAGATGGTAGAGCCCTCGCTTAGCGTGTGAGAGGGACTGGGATCGATACCCAGCGCCTCCAGAACTTTTAACACACCTACATGCGCACCTTGCCATGCAAGTGGAATAATACCCAACGAGCAGAGGTGTCTAGGCAGATACAAGCGAACGATTAGCATCCACAATTGGCGAGCGTGATTTTATTCGTGCGCAGGAAGCACCCTCCTCCCACAACTACACTTAACTTAGATTCATTACAAATGTTCCCATAAGATTCTCAAGCCTACGTCGGAAAAATCTGCCTTGCGCCGAGTTCACGTAAATCCCACTGCACGTTCCCATTCTTTGCGTGCAGTCGGCTGCTACTGGTGTTGCTGGTTGTGACTGCTGATAACAGATGCCGTAGCAATCAATTCATGGAGTGAGTTGTATGTTTTGCGATAGTCTGTCTCTGACAAGCAAGCACAGGTGATATAGGTGCGAACACAGGAAGCTTGCAGCCCCTCCCTGTCTGCAGACACAGAGCAGCCACACTAGGAGAGCGGCCTAAGCCGTAGGCGAAATGTGCTCATTCGCTTTGGCGCCACGTCGAACTATAATTAAGGCTGTCACTAGCGTGAGCGTCGTGTAATGTCGGAAAAGTCGGCTGCATGGGTGATTGCCAAGTTTGGGGAGCGTTTCGTAGTATGATCAGTGCAGTGGAGACGGGGAAACTTGTTGTGTCCCAGTGTTTTGCAGTTGGACGACAAGAGTTTTACACAGTAGCAAAGAGCGAGGCACTGAGTTGGCATGAACAATGGAGAGCACAATGGGGCTCGAGATGTGCTTGTTACCTCAGGTGCTGTGTGATTGTCGACAAGGAGTGAAAAGGACCAATTTGTGACCGCCCTTTCAATTCAAAACAGACGGAATTTGCATTCGTAATACCAGAGCATCGAAACTACTTGGAACTCTTGTGTATATGAACGTGTCCGCGCCTTTGTACTCTGGTACCTTCGCCGCTACAAACCAACCAACCATCGTGTCTGTGCACATCAGAGTCGCAAAGAATGGAGAATAGCCAGGCTTAGTCTTGTGTGTAGCCGTAGCTCAGATGGCAGATCGTTCGCTTAGCGTGTGGAAGGTCTCGGGTTCAAGACCCGGCTCTTCCATGTTTTTTGGTCAGTGCATGGTTAGTGTTGGTCGCGGCGAACATAAAGGCACGCAAGAAGTTGCAAAACCAGCGTCACAGACTGATATGATGTATACTGTCATAAGGAAAGCAAGGTGTATGTGTGGGGACCGGCTGTTATCGTGGTGTCATCGAGTGCAGACCTGTCTTAGGTATGACGGCTTAACGTCATTGAAGTCTAGAGAGTGGACAACACGTTCGTCTTACTCAGAGCGGTGTCCGAACTCTATTTTCGATGTTATGCGTGCCACTTTCATTGTGGCCAACTACGATTCGATACAGATTGCACGAAACCTGAAAGACACCCTCACTGATACATAGAGAGTAGTGTTTGTCTGCGGAATATTGGGAGTGCAAGGGTCTGTGACGTTGATATGGCTGTATGTAGCACTGCTACTCAACGGGAGGGTGGGCGTAGCTCAGTTCAGTTGCGAGTCAGCCGCCGAGCGGGACGGACGTGTGGCGGAGCTGGACGTCTGGCTGTAGTAAACATAGGCTGAGTCGCTGCGTTTGAGGTTAGTGGTGCTGCTAAGCCGCTATTCGTGTTGCACTTGTATTCATGAAGTTCTAGAATGAATAGGTCGAATTATTTGAGGAAAGACACAATCAAGTTTACTTTCGATCGAAATTTCGTTCGACCTAAAGCATTTGAAATTAAAGCATGGTTTATCGAAAAAGTATTGATTAACGGTGATGATGTTGTCGGAGTTTATCTCTCGTTTGTGACAAATGCTGTGTATCTGAAGATGAAAAGTCCAGAATTATGTAGTTCCATTGTGGATCGTTGCGGAGGTAGCGTGAAGTTTAATCATTCTGATGGGAATGTGAGTGACGTTGCTGTTAGTCATGCTGGGTACGGGATTCGTACGATCAGAGTGTTTGAGCTCCCTTTTGAAATTCCGCCCGAAGAACTTAATGTTGCCCTTCGGCCTTATGGCAGAATTATTTCCAATGTGGCAGAAAGGTGGTCTGAAGCTCATATGTTTCCTGTCTTGAACGGCGTAAGGCAAATTAAGATTGAATTACAGAAGCATGTCCCCTCTTATCTTAATATTTGTGGGTATCGTGCTTTGATTATCTATGATGGGCAACCGCGGACTTGCGCTTTATGCAATTCCACGGAACACATTCGTGCAGAATGTTCACGGAGGCGTGTCCCGCAGTTACCGCGTGACGAGATGCCGAGCTCCGGCCCTGTTGTTGGTATGAAGTTGTCATACGCTGCCGCTGCTGACTTCCGCAGCCGAGGCGAGTCGGTGCCGCCTGTGCGCGGGGAGCCTGCTGCCTCGCGGGCGGTTGTCGATGATACTCCGGCTTCAAGCTCTAGATTTGCGGATGGTCTGCCGATCAGCTCCGCGCCCCTCGAATCTATGCCGACGCCAACTTTTTCCAACTCTCCCACTGTGGTTGCTCGTTCTTCCGCGGACTCGGCCGAAGATCCCCAAATACCCGCAACGGAGGTTTCCTTGCGTCGTCAGGATTCCCACCAACGTGAGGATATTGCCACTAGCTTCCGAGGAGTGGACGCTCCAGGCATCCACTCTGCGGGAACTATGAACGAAGATAGCAATCTGGACATTGGTTTCACGTTGGCGCCCACAGAAGACACTTGCGTCAAGGAAACCACAACGAGCGATAGTGTAGAATTGGAGACTGGGTTGCTACCAGTGGGAGCCATGGAAAAAGATGCGCCTCCTTCTGCCGTTGTGGAATGCGATACGCGGACTTTTGTCCGAAAAAAGGAACAGGCGACGTCAGACGTATCATCCGGTACTTCTCCTGACAGGTCGCAAACTTCATCTCCTGCTAGATCGCCGAAGAGATCTTCGAAGAAAGGCAAGAAGAGGAGATTGGCACACAAAGCAGCAGAGAGTTTAGCTCCTGCATTGCGGGAAAAGTTAAAACATTTAAGGGATAATGAACGACTACGAGAACAATGCCCAGTAGCACGAGTTAACGAGTGTACTGAAGCGGAGATGAGTCGTGCCGATGCAGATGATCTTCAACAACAACCTCGCGCACCGCTTGGCGTCGCAGGTTTGCAGACCGGCACTACTATGGATGTAGACCGAACTGTCTCAGAAAAAGGACTTGACTGGGCCGATGCCCAAGAAGATCGCACCGACCACGGAATGGAGATGGACCTGACACATGCTAGTGGCATTTAATTTTTTTTTTAATGTCTATTTTTCTTTCTGACAGACAGAATGGAATGGTACAGACGTGACTCTGCATGGGGTATACTTCATTAGCCAATTTCTTTTACCTGCACCTATGCCAACGGAACTGACATATAATGTGACCACGATCAATATAAATCGGATTCGCAGTGAAACGAAAGTCTCTTCTTTAAAAGATTTCCTTTACCAGTCGGATACTGATATAGCCCTCCTACAGGAATTTAATGTCCACAACTTTTATGTCCCAGGTTTTCAAGAGATTTTAAATATTGCACCGGAAGCCACATGTGGGACTGCGATCCTTGTCAAAGATGGTATTGATGTGAAGGATATCTGTCTGTTAGAAAATGGGAGGGGCATCAGTTGTAAAATTTTTACTACTACTGTTTTAAATGTATATGTCCCCTCTGGTAACAACGCTAGAGATGATAGGGCTAATTTTTTTAAGAACGATATGGTCTATTTACTTAAGGGGAATCCGGCGGAAGCTTTCATCGGTGGTGACTTTAATTGTGTACTTCACAAAAAGGATCAGCGACCAAATTTTAACTTCTCCAGGGAACTGGCGGCTTTGGTGACAAACATGAAGTGGACAGACGTGTGGGAAAGCAAATACCCCACGTTAGTCAAATTTACGTACATCAGTAGTCGCTCGCAAAGCAGAATAGACAGAATATACGTCACAGCAAACCTGGAAAATAAAATCAGTAGTATCGAAGTAATTCCCACTACCTTTTCGGACCATCTCGCAGTGAAATGCAGCATTCGGTTTCAGAAGCAAGGAACGTATTGGGGTCGCCCCTTATGGAAGCTGAATACCCATATGTTGTTCGAGGGTGCCCTATCAAGAACAGTAGCGGAGGTATGGCAGGCTGCTCTACGTATGCGCCATAAATACAGCTCTCGCCTTGCGTGGTGGACCTCATGTGCTAAAAAGAAATTGAGATCATCCCTAATGGCTTACGGGAGGGAGCGAGCAATGTGGTCTCGCAATACCGTTGAATTTTACTATACATGCTTAAGGGAACTATCAGCTCAGCAGATGACTGATGAGGTTTTAATTGAAATAAAGAAGATCAAGGCTCACCTCATAAGTCTCAAGCGACAACAGCTGGAGGGTTTAAAAATTAAATCTCGTGTCCCGACAACGGTGGAGGACGAAAACGCATCGCTGTACCACTTACTCGAACATGAAAGAAATAGAAGACGAGCGTTTATTGCTTGTCTTAGAGTGGGCGATAACCGGGTGCTGACGGAACACTCTGACATTTTAAATGCAGTTTATGGATTTTATCGTACGTTATATACTGATACCCGGTATAACCTAGACTGTGCGAACGATTTGCTACGAACTACAGGTATCGACAACGTTATCAATGACGAGGACAATGTGTCCCTTACCACTGCGATCACATGTGAGGAGGTGTTTGATATACTTAAATATTCGCCTACCCGTAAGTCCCCAGGGCCTGATGGCTTGCCTGTAGAGTTTTATTGTAAATTTTGGCCTCTCATCGGTAATCAATTCACAGAAGTGATAAATGAAGTGTTGCAAGGTGTTACTGTTCCACGCGAGTTCAAAGAAAGCGTAACTGTGCTAATACCAAAAGGAAGGAACGCGACAGTTAAAGATCTCAATCAATTGAGACCAATATGTTTGATGAACTCGGATTATAAAATAATTGCACGTGTACTGAAGGAAAGACTGAGACCTCTAATGGAGAAGATCATAGGTGACCACCAAACCTGTCTCTCGGGGCGGAATATTTTTAAAACTGTTTGTGAATATAGGGATGTCTCTGCAATTTTTGCAACGTCATCCTCACCAGGAGGCCTTGCCTTTATCGACTTCTCAAAGGCTTTTGACAGGGTCAACCACTTATTTTTGTTCAGAACGTTGACCTATGTGGGTTTTAGTCAACATTTTGTGCAAGTTTTAATTAACATTGTTGAAGGCATCCAAACACAAGTGTCTGTGAATGGGCATTTCACTCCACCCATTGAAATTCGCAACGGCGTCCCGCAGGGAAGTCCTTTGTCAATGCTCCTGTATGTTGTTGCACTGGAGCCTTTACTAAGGAGACTCGATGTCGATCTTGAGGGCATCACGATATCTGGCGTTAACAACGTCACCAATGCATATGCTGATGACGTTGGAGTGGTTATTCGTAGTAACGAAGATTTAGAGAAATTAACTACGAATATTCAGATCTTTTGTGAAGCTACAGGCGCTAGGGTTAACGAGGTGAAGAGTTCGTTTTTAAATCTTAAAGGTCTTCAAGATGTCCGTTTGGAATGGGCACGCTCCGTCGATCGTCACACCGCTCTGGGTGTCACCTTTTACCGATGTCCGCTTCAGACCATGACCTACAATTGGAAGAAAGTACTGGATACAATCAGAGGAGCCACAATACTCAATCAGACCAGACATCTGAACATTAAACAACGAATCAGAATAATTAATTGGTCCATTTTATCAAAAGCTATATATATAGGTCAAATATTGCCAGTTTCGAAACCCATTGCCAAACGTATAATGAGTATCATTTGCCGATTTATATGGACAGGGAATATTTTTAGAGTAGCAGTCGGTACAGTTACGTTACCTTCCGCTGAAGGTGGCCTAGGTTTAACAGATATATGGCGGAAGACTACGGCGTTATATATAAAGAGGACCCTACAAATTATAGAAAAACATCCACATAGTATTACAGCCAGGCTGTATCGACTCCTACAGCCAGAAAATTTACGTCCACCCATAAATATAGGCGGAATTAATTATAAATTGAAATATATTCGCCAGTTCTTTTTAGAGATTAGCTACATGGACAGTATTGTCACGAATCCACAATCAAGGAATTGCAGGAAATTAATGGAACTCTTAACAACGAAAGAACATGTCAACAAAATGGAGTGCAGATATCCCGACAAAGACTGGAAAAGAATTTGGAAAAATATTAGTAATCGTGAACTGTCTTCCGACATTCAGGCAACCTGGTACCGAGTTGTTAATAACGTAGTTTCCACTAACGAAAAGTTGCACTCCATTGGTCTTAGTGACACGATTGTGTGCACCCGATGTGACGCAGTTGACACATTGATCCACCGCTTTCTCTGTGGCGGATACGCCGAAATATGGAGGGGACTCCAACGGCGGGTAGCCTTTATAACCAGAACTATTAGTACTGAGATCAATGTTGAAAAATTACTCTTCCCCGATGGTGTTTTCTTCCCTGTCCAGAAAACCAATGCTGTGTTGTGGTTGTTTGGCAATTATGTACATTACGTTATATCTGAACACGGCAATGACCGTGTTTTAGAATACGAATTATACGAACGAGCAAAATATTATCAGATATGTACGCGCAGGGACCACAAAAAAACTTTTGGTAACATGTTACACATTCTGTTTCAGAGACAAGGGATTGGATAAACATCTTAATAGCCTCGTCTACGAAAAATGTAGTCACAGGCCAAAGTAGGGGATCGCTGTTGAGGGTGAAGTACGGTGGGGACTTCGTGTGCCCCAGGGCCGCTACGGTAGCCGTGAAGGCCTCGGACAGAACCCCGAAACGGCACTGCGGCTTCACACTTACTGCTGGATGAACCCCATATCTCCAGCAACTACTTTCATCTATGATGATTTTCCAGGATCTCGGTAATATCGGAAGGTGGTTTCGTTGCACACAATGCAGTGGAAGCTTCTTGCACGTGTTCCTCAGTTACAATCTTTCTATTTTTGTTTAATTTTTTTCAGTATGAAGCAAGAGTGACAATTTATTAATTCCCAAGAAGCCTTAATTTTTCAATTTTCAGTTCTACGGAGGAGAAGCCTCACATGGCGAAGAAGCCAAACATCATTTCATTTCCGTAACTGTCACAGTAAATTTGAAAAAAAAATCAGTCGATATAGCTTAGAAGCTCGCCGAAGAAGGCATAAAAGGAGAGCGAATGGATGGGCTGTGTGGGGAGAAGGGAGGCCCAAAAAAAAAAAAAAAAAATAAAAAAAAAATAAAAAAAATGGATAAGGCATCGGTCTCCTAAACCGGGGATTGTGGGTTCGAGTCCCACCAGAAAAAAAAAAAAATAAAAAAAAAAAAAAAAAAAAAGATGGTAGAGCCCTCGCTTAGCGTGTGAGAGGGACTGGGATCGATGCCCAGCGCCTCCAGAACTTTTAACACACCTACATGCGCACCTTGCCATGCAAGTGGAATAATACCCAACGAGCAGAGGTGTCTAGGCAGATACAAGCGAACGATTAGCATCCACAATTGGCGAGCGTGATTTTATTCGTGCGCAGGAAGCACCCTCCTCCCACAACTACACTTAACTTAGATTCATTACAAATGTTCCCATAAGATTCTCAAGCCTACGTCGGAAAGATCTGCCTTGCGCCGAGTTCACGTAAATCCCACTGCACGTTCCCATTCTTTGCGTGCAGTCGGCTGCTACTGGTGTTGCTGGTTGTGACTGCTGATAACAGATGCCGTAGCAATCAATTCATGGAGTGAGTTGTATGTTTTGCGATAGTCTGTCTCTGACAAGCAAGCACAGGTGATATAGGTGCGAACACAGGAAGCTTGCAGCCCCTCCCTGTCTGCAGACACAGAGCAGCCACACTAGGAGAGCGGCCTAAGCCGTAGGCGAAATGTGCTCATTCGCTTTGGCGCGACGTCGAACTATAATTAAGGCTGTCACTAGCGTGAGCGTCGTGTAATGTCGGAAAAGTCGGCTGCATGGGTGATTGCCAAGTTTGGGGAGCGTTTCGTAGTATGATCAGTGCAGTGGAGACGCGGAAACTTGTTGTGTCCCAGTGTTTTGCAATTGGACGACAAGAGTTTTACACAGTAGCAAAGAGCGAGGCTCTGAGTTGGCATGAACAATGGAGAGCACAATGGGGCTCGAGATGTGCTTGTTACCTCAGGTGCTGTGTGATTGTCGACAAGGAGTGAAAAGGACCAATTTGTGACCGCCCTTTCAATTCAAAACAGACGGAATTTGCATTCGTAATACCAGAGCATCGAAACTACTTGGAACTCTTGTGTACATGAACGTGTCCACGCCTTTGTACTCTGGTACCTTCGCTGCTACAAACCAACCAACCATCGTGTCTGTGCACATCAGAGTCGCAAAGAATGGAGAATAGCCAGGCTGAGTCGTGTGTGTAGCCGTAGCTCAGATGGCAGATCGATCGCTTAGCGTGTGGAAGGTCTCGGGTTCAAGACCCGGCTTCTCCATGTTTTTTGGTCAGTGCATGGTAAGTGTTGGTCGCGGCGAACATAAAGGCACGCAAGAAGTTGCAAAACCAGCGTCACAGACTGATATGATGTATACTGTCATAAGGAGAGCAAGGAATAAGTGTGGGGACCGGCTGTTATCGTGGTGTCATCGAGTGCAGACCTGTCTTAGGTATGACGGCTTAACGTCATTGAAGTCTAGAGAGTGGACAACACGTTCGTCTTACTCAGAGCGGTGTCCGAACTCTATTTTCGACGTTATGCGTGCCACTTTCATTGTGGCCAACTACGATTCGATACAGATTGCACGAAACCTGAAAGACACCCTCACTGATACATAGAGAGTAGTGTTTGTCTGCGGAATATTGGGAGTGCAAGGGTCTGTGACGTTGATATGGCTGTATGTAGCACTACTAATCAACGGGGGGGTGGGCGTAGCTCAGATGGTAGAGCGTTCGCTTAGCGTGTGAGAGGTACTGGGATCGATACCCAGCGCCTCCAGAATTTTTAACACACCTACATGCGCACCTTGCCATGCAAGTGGAATAATTCCCAACCAGCAGAGGTGTCTAGGCAGATACAAGCGAACGATTAGCATCCACAATTGGCGAGCGTGATTTTATTCGTGCGCAGGAAGCACCCTCCTCCCACAACTACACTTAACTTAGATACAGTACAAATGTTCCCATAAGATTCTCAAGCCTACGTCGGAAAGATCTGCCTTGCGCCGAGTTCACGTAAATCCCA
The DNA here is from genome assembly GCF_023897955.1 of Schistocerca gregaria. NCBI lineage: Eukaryota > Metazoa > Arthropoda > Insecta > Orthoptera > Acrididae > Schistocerca > Schistocerca gregaria. Next base: position 5,984,018 of record NC_064930.1, on the reverse strand, counting down.
CTGCACGTTCCCATTCTTTGCGTGCAGTCGCCTGCTACTGGTGTTGCTGGTTGTGACTGCTGATAACAGATGCCGTAGCAATCAATTCATGGAGTGAGTTGTATGTTTTGCGATAGTCTGTCTCTGACAAGCAAGCACAGGTGATATAGGTGCGAACACAGGAAGCTTGCAGCCCCTCCCTGTCTGCAGACACAGAGCAGCCACACTAGGAGAGCGGCCTAAGCCGTAGGCGAAATGTGCTCATTCGCTTTGGCGCCACGTCGAACTATAATTAAGGCTGTCACTAGCGTGAGCGTCGTGTAATGTCGGAAAAGTCGGCTGCATGGGTGATTGCCAAGTTTGGGGAGCGTTTCGTAGTATGATCAGTGCAGTGGAGACGCGGAAACTTGTTGTGTCCCAGTGTTTTGCAATTGGACGACAAGAGTTTTACACAGTAGCAAAGAGCGAGGCTCTGAGTTGGCATGAACAATGGAGAGCACAATGGGGCTCGAGATGTGCTTGTTACCTCAGGTGCTGTGTGATTGTCGACAAGGAGTGAAAAGGACCAATTTGTGACCGCCCTTTCAATTCAAAACAGACGGAATTTGCATTCGTAATACCAGAGCATCGAAACTACTTGGAACTCTTGTGTACATGAACGTGTCCACGCCTTTGTACTCTGGTACCTTCGCTGCTACAAACCAACCAACCATCGTGTCTGTGCACATCAGAGTCGCAAAGAATGGAGAATGGCCAGGCTTAGTCCTGTGTGTAGCCGTAGCTCAGATGGCAGATCGTTCGCTTAGCGTGTGGAAGGTCTCGGGATCAAGATCCGGCTCCTCCATGTTTTTTGGTCAGTGCATGGTAAGTGTTGGTCGCGGCGAACATAAAGGCACGCAAGAAGTTGCAAAACCAGCGTCACAGACTGATATGATGTATACTGTCATAAGGAGAGCAAGGAATAAGTGTGGGGACCGGCTGTTATCGTGGTGTCATCGAGTGCAGACCTGTCTTAGGTATGACGGCTTAACGTCATTGAAGTCTAGAGAGTGGACAACACGTTCGTCTTACTCAGAGCGGTGTCCGAACTCTATTTTCGACGTTATGCGTGCCACTTTCATTGTGGCCAACTACGATTCGATACAGATTGCACGAAACCTGAAAGACACCCTCACTGATACATAGAGAGTAGTGTTTGTCTGCGGAATATTGGGAGTGCAAGGGTCTGTGACGTTGATATGGCTGTATGTAGCACTGCTAGACAACGGGGGTGTGGGCGTAGCTCAGATGGTAGAGCGCTCGCTTAGTGTGTGAGAGGTACTGCGATCGATACCCAGCGCCTCCAGAATTTTTAACACACCTACATGCGCACCTTGCCATGCAAGTGGAATAATTCCCAACCAGCAGAGGTGTCTAGGCAGATACAAGCGAACGATTAGCATCCACAATTGGCGAGCGTGATTTTATTCGTGCGCAGGAAGCACCCTCCTCCCACAACTACACTTAACTTAGATACAGTACAAATGTTCCCATAAGATTCTCAAGCCTACGTCGGAAAGATCTGCCTTGCGCCGAGTTCACGTAAATCCCACTGCACGTTCCCATTCTTTGCGTGCAGTCGCCTGCTACTGGTGTTGCTGGTTGTGACTGCTGATAACAAATGCCGTAGCAATCAATTCATGGAGTGAGTTGTATGTTTTGCGATAGTCTGTCTCTGACAAGCAAGCACAGGTGATATAGGTGCGAACACAGGAAGCTTGCAGCCCCTCGCTGCCTGCAGACACAGAGCAGCCACACTAGGAGAGCGGCCCAAGCCGTAGGCGAAATGTGCTCATTCGCTTTGGAGCCACGTCGAACTATAAATAAGGCTGTCACTAGCGTGAGCGTTGCGTGAGCGTCGTGTAATGTCGGAAAAGTCGGCTGCATGGGTGATTGCCAAGTTTGGGGAGCGTTTCGTACTATGATCAGTGCAGTGGAGATGGGGAAACTTGTTGTGTCCCAGTGTTTTGCAGTTGGACGACAAGAGTTTTACACAGTAGCAAAGAGCGAGGCACTGAGTTGGCATGAACAATGGAGAGCACAATGGGGCTCGAGATGTGCTTGTTACCTCAGGTGCTGTGTGATTGTCGACAAGGAGTGAAAAGGACCAATTTGTGACCGCCCTTTCAATTCAAAACAGACGGAATTTGCATTCGTAATACCAGAGCATCGAAACTACTTGGAACTCTTGTGTATATGAACGTGTCCGCGCCTTTGTACTCTGGTACCTTCGCCGCTACAAACCAACCAACCATCGTGTCTGTGCACATCAGAGTCGCAAAGAATGGAGAATAGCCATGCTTAGTCGTGTGTGTAGCCGTAGCTCAGATGGCAGATCGTTCGCTCAGCATGTGGAAGGTCTCGGGTTCAAGACCCCCTCTCCTCCATGTTTTTTGGTCAGTGCATGGTAAGTGTTGGTCGCGGCGAACATAAAGGCACGCAAGAAGTTGCAAAACCAGCGTCACAGACTGATATGATGTATACTGTCATAAGGAGAGCAAGGTGTAAGTGTGGGGACCGGCTGTTATCGTGGTGTCATCGAGTGCAGACCTGTCTTAGGTATGACGGCTTAACGTCATTGAAGTCTAGAGAGTGGACAACACGTTCGTCTTACTCAGAGCGGTGTCCGAACTCTATTTTCGACGTTATGCGTGCGACTTTCGTTGTGGCCAACTACGATTTGATACAGATTGCACGAAACCTGAAAGACACCCTCACTGATACATAGAGGGTAGTGTTTGTCTGCGGAATATTGGGAGTGCAAGGGTCTGTGACGTTGATATGGCTGTATGTAGCACTACTAGTCAACGGGGGGGTGGGCGTAGCTCAGATGGTAGAGCGCTCGCTTAGCGTGTGAGAGGTACTGGGATCGATACCCAGCGCCTCCAGAATTTTTAACACACCTACATGCGCACCTTGCCATGCAAGTGGAATAATTCCCAACCAGCAGAGGTGTCTAGGCAGATACAAGCGAACGATTAGCATCCACAATTGGCGAGCGTGATTTTATTCGTGCCCAGGAAGCACCCTCCTCCCACAACTACACTTAATTTAGATACAGTACAAATGTTCCCATAAGATTCTCAAGCCTACGTCGGAAAGATCTGCCTTGCGCCGAGTTCACGTAAATCCCACTGCACGTTCCCATTCTTTGCGTGCAGTCGCCTGCTACTGGTGTTGCTGGTTGTGACTGCTGATAACAGATGCCGTAGCAATCAATTCATGGAGTGAGTTGTATGTTTTGCGATAGTCTGTCTCTGACAAGCAAGCACAGGTGATATAGGTGCGAACACAGGAAGCTTGCAGCCCCTCGCTGCCTGCAGACACAGAGCAGCCACACTAGGAGAGCGGCCTAAGCCGTAGGCGAAATGTGCTCATTCGCTTTGGAGCCACGTCGAACTATAATTAAGGCTGTCACTAGCGTGAGCGTCGTGTAAAGTCGGAAAAGTCGGCTGCATGGGTGATTGCCAAGTTTGGGGAGCGTTTCGTAGTACGGTCAGTGCAGTGGAGACGCGGAAACTTATTGTGTCCCAGTGTTTTGCAGTTGGACGACAAGAGTTTTACACAGTAGCAAAGAGCGAGGCACTGAGTTGGCATGAACAATGGAGAGCACAATGGGGCTCGAGATGTGCTTGTTACCTCAGGTGCTGTGTGATTGTCGACAAGGAGTGAAAAGGACCAATTTGTGACCGCCCTTTCAATTCAAAACAGACGGAATTTGCATTCGTAATACCAGAGCATCGAAACTACTTGGAACTCTTGTGTATATGAACGTGTCCGCGCCTTTGTACTCTGGTACCTTCGCCGTCACAAACCAACCAACCATCGTGTCTGTGCACATCAGAGTCGCAAAGAATGGAGAATGGCCAGGCTTAGACCTGTGTGTAGCCGTAGCTCAGATGGCAGATCGTTCGCTTAGTGTGTGGAAGGTCTCGGGATCAAGATCCGGCTCCTCCATGTTTTTTGGTCAGTGCATGGTAAGTGTTGGTCGTGGCGAACATAAAGGCACGCATGAAGTTGCAAAACCAGCGTCACAGACTGATATGATGTATACTGTCATAAGGAGAGCAAGGTGTAAGTGTGGGGACCGGCTGTTATCGTGGTGTCATCGAGTGCAGACCTGTCTTAGGTATGACGGCTTAACGTCATTGAAGTCTAGAGAGTGGACAACACGTTCGTCTTACTCAGAGCGGTGTCCGAACTCTATTTTCGACGTTATGCGTGCCACTTTCATTGTGGCCAACTACGATTCGATACAGATTGCACGAAACCTGAAAGACACCCTCACTGATACATAGAGAGTAGTGTTTGTCTGCGGAATATTGGGAGTGCAAGGGTCTGTGACGTTGATATGGCTGTATGTAGCACTACTAGACAACGGGGGTGTGGGCGTAGCTCAGATGGTAGAGCGCTCGCTTAGTGTGTGAGAGGTACTGCGATCGATACCCAGCGCCTCCAGAATTTTTAACACACCTACATGCGCACCTTGCCATGCAAGTGGAATAATTCCCAACCAGCAGAGGTGTCTAGGCAGATACAAGCGAACGATTAGCATCCACAATTGGCGAGCGTGATTTTATTCGTGCGCAGGAAGCACCCTCCTCCCACAACTACACTTAACTTAGATACAGTACAAATGTTCCCATAAGATTCTCAAGCCTACGTCGGAAAGATCTGCCTTGCGCCGAGTTCACGTAAATCCCACTGCACGTTCCCATTCTTTGCGTGCAGTCGGCTGCTACTGGTGTTGCTGGTTGTGACTGCTGATAACAGATGCCGTAGCAATCAATTCATGGAGTGAGTTGTATGTTTTGCGATAGTCTGTCTCTGACAAGCAAGCACAAGTGATATAGGTGCGATTACAGGAAGCTTGCAGCCCCTCGCTGCCTGCAGACACAGAGCAGCCACACTAGGAGAGCGGCCTAAGCCGTAGGCGAAATGTGCTCATTCGCTTTGGAGCCACGTCGAACTATAAATAAGGCTGTCACTAGCGTGAGCGTTGCGTGAGCGTCGTGTAATGTCGGAAAAGTTGGCTGCATGGGTGATTGCCAAGTTTGGGGAGCGTTTCGTACTATGATCAGTGCAGTGGAGATGGGGAAACTTGTTGTGTCCCAGTGTTTTGCAGTTGGACGACAAGAGTTTTACACAGTAGCAAAGAGCGAGGCACTGAGTTGGCATGAACAATGGAGAGCACAATGGGGATCGAGATGTGCTTGTTACCTCAGGTGCTGTGTGATTGTCGACAAGGAGTGAAAAGGACCAATTTGTGACCCCCCATTCAATTCAAAACAGACGGAATTTGCATTCGTAATACCAGAGCATCGAAACTACTTGGAACTCTTGTGTATATGAACGTGTCCGCGCCTTTGTACTCTGGTACCTTCGCCGCTACAAACCAACCAACCATCGTGTCTGTGCACATCAGAGTCGCAAAGAATGGAGAATAGCAAGGCTTAGTCGTGTTTGTAGCCGTAGCTCAGATGGCAGATCGTTCGCTTAGCGTGTGGAAGGTCTCGGGTTCCAGACCCGGCTCCTCCATGTTTTTTGGTCAGTGCATGGTAAGTGTTGGTCGCGGCGAACATAAAGGCACGCAAGAAGTTGCAAAACCAGCGTCACAGACTGATATGATGTATACTGTCAGAAGGAGAGCGAGGTGTAAGTGTGGGGACCGGCTGTTATCGTGGTGTCATCGAGTGCAGACCTGTCTTAGGTATGACGGCTTAACGTCATTGAAGTCTAGAGAGTGGACAACACGTTCGTCTTACTCAGAGCGGTGTCCGAACTCTATTTTCGACGTTATGCGTGCCACTTTCATTGTGGCCAACTACGATTCGATACAGATTGCACGAAACCTGAAAGACACCCTCACTGATACATAGAGAGTAGTGTTTGTCTGCGGAATATTGGGAGTGCCAGGGTCTGTGACGTTGGTATGGCTGTATGTAGCACTACTAGTCAACGGGGTGGGGGGGGGTGGGCGTAGCTCAGATGGTAGAGCGCTCGCTTAGTGTGTGAGAGGTACTGGGATCGATACCCAGCGCCTCCAGAATTTTTAACACACCTACATGCGCACCTTGCCATGCAAGTGGAATAATTCCCAACCAGCAGAGGTGTCTAGGCAGATACAAGCGAACGATTAGCATCCACAATTGGCGAGCGTGATTTTATTCGTGCCCAGGAAGCACCCTCCTCCCACAACTACACTTAACTTAGATACAGTACAAATGTTCCCATAAGATTCTCAAGCCTACGTCGGAAAGATCTGCCTTGCGCCGAGTTCACGTAAATCCCACTGCAGGTTCCCATTCTTTGCGTGCAGTCGCCTGCTACTGGTGTTGCTGGTTGTGACTGCTGATAACAGATGCCGTAGCAATCAATTCATGGAGTGAGTTGTATGTTTTGCGATAGTCTGTCTCTGACAAGCAAGCACAGGTGATATAGGTGCGAACACAGGAAGCTTGCAGCCCCTCGCTGCCTGCAGACACAGAGCAGCCACACTAGGAGAGCGGCCTAAGCCGTAGGCGAAATGTGCTCATTCGCTTTGGCGCGACGTCGAACTATAATTAAGGCTGTCACTAGCGTGAGCGTCGTGTAAAGTCGGAAAAGTCGGCTGCATGGGTGATTGCCAAGTTTGGGGAGCGTTTCGTAGTACGGTCAGTGCAGTGGAGACGGGGAAACTTGTTGTGTCCCAGTGTTTTGCAGTTGGACGACAAGAGTTTTACACAGTAGCAAAGAGCGAGGCACTGAGTTGGCATGAACAATGGAGAGCACAATGGGGCTCGAGATGTGCTTGTTACCTCAGGTGCTGTGTGATTGTCGACAAGGAGTGAAAAGGACCAATTTGTGACCGCCCTTTCAATTCAAAACAGACGGAATTTGCATTCGTAATACCAGAGCATCGAAACTACTTGGAACTCTTGTGTATATGAACGTGTCCGCGCCTTTGTACTCTGGTACCTTCGCCGCTACAAACCAACCAACCATCGTGTCTGTGCACATCAGAGTCGCAAAGAATGGAGAATAGCCAGGCTTAGTCGTGTGTGTAGCCGTAGCTCAGATGGCAGATCGTTCGCTCAGCATGTGGAAGGTCTCGTGTTCAAGACCCCCTCTCCTCCATGTTTTTTGGTCAGTGCATGGTAAGTGTTGGTCGCGGCGAACATAAAGGCACGCAAGAAGTTGCAAAACCAGCGTCACAGACTGATATGATGTATACTGTCATAAGGAGAGCAAGGTGTAAGTGTGGGGACCGGCTGTTATCGTGGTGTCATCGAGTGCAGACCTGTCTTAGGTATGACGGCTTAACGTCATTGAAGTCTAGAGAGTGGACAACACGTTCGTCTTACTCAGAGCGGTGTCCGAACTCTATTTTCGACGTTATGCGTGCCACTTTCATTGTGGCCAACTACGATTTGATACAGATTGCACGAAACCTGAAAGACACCCTCACTGATACATAGAGAGTAGTGTTTGTCTGCGGAATATTGGGAGTGCAAGGGTCTGTGACGTTGATATGGCTGTATGTAGCACTACTAGTCAACGGGGGGGTCGGCGTAGCTCAGATGGTAGAGCGCTCGCTTAGCGTGTGAGAGGTACTGGGATCGATACCCAGCGCCTCCAGAATTTTTAACACACCTACATGCGCACCTTGCCATGCAAGTGGAATAATTCCCAACCAGCAGAGGTGTCTAGGCAGATACAAGCGAACGATTAGCATCCACAATTGGCGAGCGTGATTTTATTCGTGCCCAGGAAGCACCCTCCTCCCACAACTACACTTAATTTAGATACAGTACAAATGTTCCCATAAGATTCTCAAGCCTACGTCGGAAAGATCTGCCTTGCGCCGAGTTCACGTAAATCCCACTGCACGTTCCCATTCTTTGCGTGCAGTCGCCTGCTACTGGTGTTGCTGGTTGTGACTGCTGATAACAGATGCCGTAGCAATCAATTCATGGAGTGAGTTGTATGTTTTGCGATAGTCTGTCTCTGACAAGCAAGCACAGGTGATATAGGTGCGAACACAGGAAGCTTGCAGCCCCTCGCTGCCTGCAGACAGAGAGCAGCCACACTAGGAGAGCGGCCTAAGCCGTAGGCGAAATGTGCTCATTCGCTTTGGCGCGACGTCGAACTATAATTAAGGCTGTCACTAGCGTGAGCGTCGTGTAAAGTCGGAAAAGTCGGCTGCATGGGTGATTGCCAAGTTTGGGGAGCGTTTCGTAGTACGGTCAGTGCAGTGGAGACGGGGAAACTTGTTGTGTCCCAGTGTTTTGCAGTTGGACGACAAGAGTTTTACACAGTAGCAAAGAGCGAGGCACTGAGTTGGCATGAACAATGGAGAGCACAATGGGGCTCGAGATGTGCTTGTTACCTCAGGTGCTGTGTGATTGTCGACAAGGAGTGAAAAGGACCAATTTGTGACCGCCCTTTCAATTCAAAACAGACGGAATTTGCATTCGTAATACCAGAGCATCGAAACTACTTGGAACTCTTGTGTATATGAACGTGTCCGCGCCTTTGTACTCTGGTACCTTCGCCGCTACAAACCAACCAACCATCGTGTCTGTGCACATCAGAGTCGCAAAGAATGGAGAATAGCCAGGCTTAGTCGTGTGTGTAGCCGTAGCTCAGATGGCAGATCGTTCGCTCAGCATGTGGAAGGTCTCGGGTTCAAGACCCCCTCTCCTCCATGTTTTTTGGTCAGTGCATGGTAAGTGTTGGTCGCGGCGAACATAAAGGCACGCAAGAAGTTGCAAAACCAGCGTCACAGACTGATATGATGTATACTGTCATAAGGAGAGCAAGGTGTAAGTGTGGGGACCGGCTGTTATCGTGGTGTCATCGAGTGCAGACCTGTCTTAGGTATGACGGCTTAACGTCATTGAAGTCTAGAGAGTGGACAACACGTTCGTCTTACTCAGAGCGGTGTCCGAACTCTATTTTCGACGTTATGCGTGCCACTTTCATTGTGGCCAACTACGATTTGATACAGATTGCACGAAACCTGAAAGACACCCTCACTGATACATAGAGAGTAGTGTTTGTCTGCGGAATATTGGGAGTGCAAGGGTCTGTGACGTTGATATGGCTGTATGTAGCACTACTAGTCAACGGGGGGGTCGGCGTAGCTCAGATGGTAGAGCGCTCGCTTAGCGTGTGAGAGGTACTGGGATCGATACCCAGCGCCTCCAGAATTTTTAACACACCTACATGCGCACCTTGCCATGCAAGTGGAATAATTCCCAACCAGCAGAGGTGTCTAGGCAGATACAAGCGAACGATTAGCATCCACAATTGGCGAGCGTGATTTTATTCGTGCCCAGGAAGCACCCTCCTCCCACAACTACACTTAATTTAGATACAGTACAAATGTTCCCATAAGATTCTCAAGCCTACGTCGGAAAGATCTGCCTTGCGCCGAGTTCACGTAAATCCCACTGCACGTTCCCATTCTTTGCGTGCAGTCGCCTGCTACTGGTGTTGCTGGTTGTGACTGCTGATAACAGATGCCGTAGCAATCAATTCATGGAGTGAGTTGTATGTTTTGCGATAGTCTGTCTCTGACAAGCAAGCACAGGTGATATAGGTGCGAACACAGGAAGCTTGCAGCCCCTCGCTGCCTGCAGACACAGAGCAGCCACACTAGGAGAGCGGCCTAAGCCGTAGGCGAAATGTGCTCATTCGCTTTGGAGCCACGTCGAACTATAATTAAGGCTGTCACTAGCGTGAGCGTCGTGTAAAGTCGGAAAAGTCGGCTGCATGGGTGATTGCCAAGTTTGGGGAGCGTTTCGTAGTACGGTCAGTGCAGTGGAGACGCGGAAACTTGTTGTGTCCCAGTGTTTTGCAGTTGGACGACAAGAGTTTTACACAGTAGCAAAGAGCGAGGCACTGAGTTGGCATGAACAATGGAGAGCACAATGGGGCTCGAGATGTGCTTGTTACCTCAGGTGCTGTGTGATTGTCGACAAGGAGTGAAAAGGACCAATTTGTGACCGCCCTTTCAATTCAAAACAGACGGAATTTGCATTCGTAATACCAGAGCATCGAAACTACTTGGAACTCTTGTGTATATGAACGTGTCCGCGCCTTTGTACTCTGGTACCTTCGCCGCCACAAACCAACCAACCATCGTGTCTGTGCACATCAGAGTCGCAAAGAATGGAGAATAGCCATGCGTAGTCGTGTGTGTAGCCGTAGCTCAGATGGCAGATCGTTCGCTTAGCGTGTGGAAGGTCTCGGGTTCAAGACCCGGCTCCTCCATGTTTTTTGGTCAGTGCATGGTAAGTGTTGGTCGCGGCGAACATAAAGGCACGCAAGAAGTTGCAAAACCAGCGTCACAGACTGATATGATGTATACTGTCATAAGGAGAGCAAGGTGTAAGTGTGGGGACCGGCTGTTATCGTGGTGTCATCGAGTGCAGACCTGTCTTAGGTATGACGGCTTAACGTCATTGAAGTCTAGAGAGTGGACAACACGTTCGTCTTACTCAGAGCGGTGTCCGAACTCTATTTTCGACGTTATGCGTGCCACTTTCATTGTGGCCAACTACGATTCGATACAGATTGCACGAAACCTGAAAGACACCCTCACTGATACATAGAGAGTAGTTTTTGTCTGCGGAATATTGGGAGTGCAAGGGTCTGTGACGTTGATATGGCTGTATGTAGCCCTCCTAGACAACGGGGATGTGGGCGTAGCTCAGATGGTAGAGCGCTCGCTTAGTGTGTGAGAGGTACTGCGATCGATACCCAGCGCCTACAGAATTTTTAACACACCTACATGCGCACCTTGCCATGCAAGTGGAATAATTCCCAACCAGCAGAGGTGTCTAGGCAGATACAAGCGAACGATTAGCATCCACAATTGGCGAGCGTGATTTTATTCGTGCGCAGGAAGCACCCTCCTCCCACAACTACACTTAACTTAGATACAGTACAAATGTTCCCATAAGATTCTCAAGCCTACGTCGGAAAGATCTGCCTTGCGCCGAGTTCACGTAAATCCCACTGCACGTTCCCATTCTTTGCGTGCAGTCGGCTGCTACTGGTGTTGCTGGTTGTGACTGCTGATAACAAATGCCGTAGCAATCAATTCATGGAGTGAGTTGTATGTTTTGCGATAGTCTGTCTCTGACAAGCAAGCACAGGTGATATAGGTGCGAACACAGGAAGCTTGCAGCCCCTCGCTGCCTGCAGAGACAGAGCAGCCACACTAGGAGAGCGGCCTAAGCCGTAGGCGAAATGTGCTCATTCGCTTTGGAGCCACGTCGAACTATAATTAAGGCTGTCACTAGCGTGAGCGTCGTGTAAAGTCGGAAAAGTCGGCTGCATGGGTGATTGCCAAGTTTGGGGAGCGTTTCGTAGTACGGTCAGTGCAGTGGAGACGCGGAAACTTGTTGTGTCCCAGTGTTTTGCAGTTGGACGACAAGAGTTTTACACAGTAGCAAAGAGCGAGGCACTGAGTTGGCATGAACAATGGAGAGCACAATGGGGCTCGAGATGTGCTTGTTACCTCAGGTGCTGTGTGATTGTCGACAAGGAGTGAAAAGGACCAATTTGTTACCGCCCTTTCAATTCAAAACAGACGGAATTTGCATTCGTAATACCAGAGCATCGAAACTACTTGGAACTCTTGTGTATATGAACGTGTCCGCGCCTTTGTACTCTGGTACCTTCGCCGCCACAAACCAACCAACCATCGTGTCTGTGCACATCAGAGTCGCAAAGAATGGAGAATAGCCAGGCTTAGTCCTGTGTGTAGCCGTAGCTCAGATGGCAGATCGTTCGCTTAGCGTGTGGAAGGTCTCGGGTTCAAGATCCGGCTCCTCCATGTTTTTTGGTCAGTGCATGGTAAGTATTGGTCGCGGCGAACATAAAGGCACGCATGAAGTTGCAAAACCAGCGTCACAGACTGATATGATGTATACTGTCATAAGGAGAGCAAGGTGTAAGTGTGGGGACCGGCTGTTATCGTGGTGTCATCGAGTGCAGACCTGTCTTAGGTATGACGGCTTAACGTCATTGAAGTCTAGAGAGTGGACAACACGTTCGTCTTACTCAGAGCGGTGTCCGAACTCTATTTTCGACGTTATGCGTGCCACTTTCATTGTGGCCAACTACGATTCGATACAGATTGCACGAAACCTGAAAGACACCCTCACTGATACATAGAGAGTAGTGTTTGTCTGCGGAATATTGGGAGTGCAAGGGTCTGTGACGTTGATATGGCTGTATGTAGCACTACTAGACAACGGGGGTGTGGGCGTAGCTCAGATGGTAGAGCGCTCGCTTAGTGTGTGAGAGGTACTGCGATCGATACCCAGCGCCTCCAGAATTTTTAACACACCTACATGCGCACCTTGCCATGCAAGTGGAATAATTCCCAACCAGCAGAGGTGTCTAGGCAGATACAAGCGAACGATTAGCATCCACAATTGGCGAGCGTGATTTTATTCGTGCGCAGGAAGCACCCTCCTCCCACAACTACACTTAACTTAGATACAGTACAAATGTTCCCATAAGATTCTCAAGCCTACGTCGGAAAGATCTGCCTTGCGCCGAGTTCACGTAAATCCCACTGCACGTTCCCATTCTTTGCGTGCAGTCGGCTGCTACTGGTGTTGCTGGTTGTGACTGCTGATAACAGATGCCGTAGCAATCAATTCATGGAGTGAGTTGTATGTTTTGCGACAGTCTGTCTCTGACAAGCAAGCACAGGTGATATAGGTGCGAACACAGGAAGCTTGCAGCCCCTAGCTGCCTGCAGACACAGAGCAGCCACACTAGGAGAGCGGCCTAAGCCGTAAACGAAATGTGCTCATTCGCTTTGGAGCCACGTCGAACTATAAATAAGGCTGTCACTAGCGTGAGCGTCGTGTAAAGTCGGAAAAGTCGGCTGCATGGGTGATTGCCAAGTTTGGGGAGCGTTTCGTAGTATGATCAGTGCAGTGGAGACGCGGAAACTTGTTGTGTCCCAGTGTTTTGCAGTTGGACGACAAGAGTTTTACACAGTAGCAAAGAGCGGGCACTGAGTTGGCATGAACAATGGAGAGCACAATGGGGCTCGAGATGTGCTTGTTACCTCAGGTGCTGTGTGATTGTCAACAAGGAGTGAAAAGGACCAATTTGTGACCGCCCTTTCAATTCAAAACAGACGGAATTTGCATTCGTAATACCAGAGCATCGAAACTACTTGGAACTCTTGTGTATATGAACGTGTCCGCGCCTTTGTACTCTGGTACCTTCGCCGCTACAAACCAACCAACCATCGTGTCTGTGCACATCAGAGTCGCAAAGAATGGAGAATAGCCAGGCGTAGTCGTGTGTGTAGCCGTAGCTCAGATGGCAGATCGTTCGGTTAGCGTGTGGAAGGTCTCGGGTTCAAGACCCGGCTCCTCCATGTTTTGTGGTCAGTGCATGGTAAGTGTTGGTCGCGGCGAACATAAAGGCACGCAAGAAGTTGCAAAACCAGCGTCACAGACTGATATGATGTATACTGTCATAAGAAGAGCAAGGTGTAAGTGTGGGGACCGGCTGTTATCGTGGTGTCATCGAGTGCAGACCTGTCTTAGGTATGACGGCTTAACGTCATTGAAGTCTAGAGAGTGGACAACACGTTCGTCTTACTCAGAGCGATGTCCGAACTCTATTTTCGACGTTATGCGTGCCACTTTCATTGTGGCCAACTACGATTCGATACAAATTGCACGAAACCTGAAAGACACCCTCACTGATACATAGAGAGTAGTGTTTGTCTGCGGAATATTGGGAGTGCAAGGGTCTGTGACGTTGATATGGCTGTATGTAGCACTACTAGTCAACGGGGGGGTGGTCGTAGCTCAGATGGTAGTGCGCTCGCTTAGCGTGTGAGAGGTACTGGGATCGATACCCAGCGCCTCCAGAATTTTTAACACACCTACATGCGCACCTTGCCATGCAAGTGGAATAATTCCCAACCAGCAGAGGTGTCTAGGCAGATACAAGCGAACGATTAGCATCCACAATTGGCGAGCGTGATTTTATTCGTGCGCAGGAAGCACCCTCCTCCCACAACTACACTTAACTTAGATACAGTACAAATGTTCCCATAAGATTCTCAAGCCTACGTCGGAAAGATCTGCCTTGCGCCGAGTTCACGTAAATCCCACTGCACGTTCCCATTCTTTGCGTGCAGTCGCCTGCTACTGGTGTTGCTGGTTGTGACTGCTGATAACAGATGCCGTAGCAATCAATTCATGGAGTGAGTTGTATGTTTTGCGATAGTCTGTCTCCGACAAGCAAGCACAGGTGATATAGGTGCGAACACAGGAAGCTTGCAGCCCCTCGCTGCCTGCAGACACAGAGCAGCCACACTAGGAGAGCGGCCTAAACCGTAGGCGAAATGTGCTCATTCGCTTTGGAGCCACGTCGAACTATAAATAAGGCTGTCACTAGCGTGAGCGTTGCGTGAGCGTCGTGTAATGTCGGAAAAGTCGGCTGCATGGGTGATTGCCAAGTTTGGGGAGCGTTTCGTAGTATGATCAGTGCAGTGGAGACGCGGAAACTTGTTGTGTCCCAGTGTTTTGCAGTTGGACGACAAGAGTTTTACACAGTAGCAAAGAGCGAGGCACTGAGTTGGCATGAACAATGGAGAGCACAATGGGGCTCGAGATGTGCTTGTTACCTCAGGTGCTGTGTAATTGTCGACAAGGAGTGAAAAGGACCAATTTGTGACCGCCCTATCAATTCAAAACAGACGGAATTTGCATTCGTAATACCAGAGCATCGAAACTACTTGGAACTCTTGTGTATATGAACGTGTCCGCGCCTTTGTACTCTGGTACCTTCGCCGCTACAAACCAACCAACCATCGTGTCTGTGCACATCAGAGTCGCAAAGAATGGAGAATAGCCAGGCTTAGTCGTGTGTGTAGCCGTAGCTCAGATGGCAGATCGTTCGCTTAGCGTGTGGAAGGTCTCGGGTTCAAGACCCGGCTTCTCCATGTTTTTTGGTCAGTGCATGGTAAGTGTTGGTCGCGGCGAACATAAAGGCACGCAAGAAGTTGCAAAACCAGCGTCACAGACTGATATGATGTATACTGTCATAAGGAGAGCAAGGTGTAAGTGTGGGGACCGGCTGTTATCGTGGTGTCATCGAGTGCAGACCTGTCTTAGGTATGACGGCTTAACGTCATTGAAGTCTAGAGAGTGGACAACACGTTCGTCTTACTCAGAGCGGTGTCCGAACTCTATTTTCGACGTTATGCGTGCCACTTTCATTGTGGCCAACTACGATTCGATACAGATTGCACGAAACCTGAAAGACACCCTCACTGATACATAGAGAGTAGTGTTTGTCTGCGGAATATTGGGAGTGCAAGGGTCTGTGACGTTGATATGGCTGTATGTAGCACTACTAGTCAACGGGGGGTGGGCGTAGCTCAGATGGTAGAGCGCTCGCTTAGCGTGTGAGAGTTACTGGGATCGATACCCAGCGCCTCCAGAATTTTTAACACACCTACATGCGCACCTTGCCATGCAAGTGGAATAATTCCCAACCAGCAGAGGTGTCTAGGCAGATACAAACGAACGATTAGCATCCACAATTGGCGAGCGTGATTTTATTCGTGCGCAGGAAGCACCCTCCTCCCACAACTACACTTAACTTAGATACAGTACAAATGTTCCCATAAGATTCTCAAGCCTACGTCGGAAAGATCTGCCTTGCGCCGAGTTCACGTAAATCCCACTGCACGTTCCAATTCTTTGCGTGCAGTCGCCTGCTACTGGTGTTGCTGGTTGTGACTGCTGATAACAGATGCCGTAGCAATCAATTCATGGAGTGAGTTGTATGTTTTGCGATAGTATGTCTCTGACAAGCAAGCACAGGTGATATAGGTGCGAACACAGGAAGCTTGCAGCCCCTCGCTGCCTGCAGACACAGAGCAGCCACACTAGGAAAGCGGCCTAAGCCGTAGGCGAAATGTGCTCATTCGCTTGGGAGCCACGTCGAACTATAAATAAGGCTGTCACTAGCGTGAGCGTCGTGTAAAGTCGGAAAAGTCGGCTGCATGGGTGATTGAAAAGTTTGGGGAGCGTTTCGTAGTATGATCAGTGCAGTGGAGACGCGGAAACTTGTTGTGTCCCAGTGTTTTGCAGTTGGACGACAAGAGTTTTACACAGTAGCAAAGAGCGAGGCACTGAGTTGGCATGAACAATGGAGAGCACAATGGGGCTCGAGATGCGCTTGTTACCTCAGGTGCTGTGTGATTGTCGACAAGGAGTGAAAAGGACCAATTTGTGACCGCCCTATCAATTCAAAACAGACGGAATTTGCATTCGTAATACCAGAGCATCGAAACTACTTGGAACTCTTGTGTATATGAACGTGCCCGCGCCTTTGTACTCTGGTACCTTCGCCGCTACAAACCAACCAACCATCGTGTCTGTGCACATCAGAGTCGCAAAGAATGGAGAATAGCCAGGCTTAGTGGTGTGTAGTCGTAGCTCAGATGGCAGATCGTTCGCTTAGCCTGTGGAAGGTCTCGGGTTCAAGACCCGGCTTCTCCATGTTTTTTGGTCAGTGCATGGTAAGTGTTGGTCGCGGCGAACATAAAGGCACGCAAGAAGTTGCAAAACCAGCGTCACAGACTGATATGATGTATACTGTCATAAGGAGAGCAAGGTGTAAGTGTGGGGACCGGCTGTTATCGTGGTGTCATCGAGTGCAGACCTGTATTAGGTATGACGGCTTAACGTCATTGAAGTCTAGAGAGTGGACAACACGTTCGTCTTACTCAGAGCGGTGTCCGAACTCTATTTTCGACGTTATGCGTGCCACTTTCATTGTGGCCAACTACGATTCGATACAGATTGCACGAAACCTGAAAGACACCCTCACTGATACATAGAGAGTAGTGTTTGTCTGCGGAATATTGGGAGTGCAAGGGTCTGTGACGTTGATATGGCTGTATGTAGCACTACTAGTCAACGGCGGGGTGGGTGTAGCTGAGATGGTAGAGCGCTCGCTTAGCGTGTGAGAGTTACTGGGATCGATACCCAGCGCCTCCAGAACTTTTAACACACCTACATGCGCACCTTGCCATGCAAGTGGAATAATTCCCAACCAGCAGAGGTGTCTAGGCAGATACAAGCGAACGATTAGCATCCACAATTGGCGAGCGTGATTTTATTCGTGCGCAGGAAGCACCCTCCTCCCACAACTACACTTAACTTAGATACAGTACAAATGTTCCCATAAGATTCTCAAGCCTACGTCGGAAAGATCTGCCTTGCGCCGAGTTCACGTAAATCCCACTGCAAGTTCCAATTCTTTGCGTGCAGTCGCCTGCTACTGGTGTTGCTGGTTGTGACTGCTGATAACAGATGCCGTAGCAATCAATTCATGGAGTGAGTTGTATGTTTTGCGATAGTATGTCTCTGACAAGCAAGCACAGGTGATATAGGTGCGAACACAGGAAGCTTGCAGCCCCTCGCTGCCTGCAGACACAGAGCAGCCACACTAGGAAAGCGGCCTAAGCCGTAGGCGAAATGTGCTCATTCGCTTGGGAGCCACGTCGAACTATAAATAAGGCTGTCACTAGCGTGAGCGTCGTGTAAAGTCGGAAAAGTCGGCTGCATGGGTGATTGAAAAGTTTGGGGAGCGTTTCGTAGTATGATCAGTGCAGTGGAGACGCGGAAACTTGTTGTGTCCCAGTGTTTTGCAGTTGGACGACAAGAGTTTTACACAGTAGCAAAGAGCGAGGCACTGAGTTGGCATGAACAATGGAGAGCACAATGGGGCTCGAGATGCGCTTGTTACCTCAGGTGCTGTGTGATTGTCGACAAGGAGTGAAAAGGACCAATTTGTGACCGCCCTATCAATTCAAAACAGACGGAATTTGCATTCGTAATACCAGAGCATCGAAACTACTTGGAACTCTTGTGTATATGAACGTGCCCGCGCCTTTGTACTCTGGTACCTTCGCCGCTACAAACCAACCAACCATCGTGTCTGTGCACATCAGAGTCGCAAAGAATGGAGAATAGCCAGGCTTAGTCGTGTGTGTAGTCGTAGCTCAGATGGCAGATCGTTCGCTTAGCGTGTGGAAGGTCTCGGGTTCAAGACCCGGCTCCTCCATGTTTTTTGGTCAGTGCATGGTAAGTGTTGGTCGCGGCGAACATAAAGGCACGCAAGAAGTTGCAAAACCAGCGTCACAGACTGATATGATGTATACTGTCATAAGGAGAGCAAGGTGTAAGTGTGGGGACCGGCTGTTATCGTGGTGTCATCGAGTGCAGACCTGTATTAGGTATGACGGCTTAACGTCATTGAAGTCTAGAGAGTGGACAACACGTTCGTCTTACTCAGAGCGGTGTCCGAACTCTATTTTCGACGTTATGCGTGCCACTTTCATTGTGGCCAACTACGATTCGATACAGATTGCACGAAACCTGAAAGACACCCTCACTGATACATAGAGAGTAGTGTTTGTCTGCGGAATATTGGGAGTGCAAGGGTCTGTGACGTTGATATGGCTGTATGTAGCACTACTAGTCAACGGCGGGGTGGGTGTAGCTGAGATGGTAGAGCGCTCGCTTAGCGTGTGAGAGGTACTGGGATCGATACCCAGCGCCTCCAGAACTTTTAACACACCTACATGCGCACCTTGCCATGCAAGTGGAATAATTCCCAACCAGCAGAGGTGTCTAGGCAGATACAAGCGAACGATTAGCATCCACAATTGGCGAGCGTGATTTTATTCGTGCGCAGGAAGCACCCTCCTCCCACAACTACACTTAACTTAGATACAGTACAAATGTTCCCATAAGATTCTCAAGCCTACGTCGGAAAGATCTGCCTTGCGCCGAGTTCACGTAAATCCCACTGCACGTTCCAATTCTTTGCGTGCAGTCGCCTGCTACTGGTGTTGCTGGTTGTGACTGCTGATAACAGATGCCGTAGCAATCAATTCATGGAGTGAGTTGTATGTTTTGCGATAGTCTGTCTCTGACAAGCAAGCACAGGTGATATAGGTGCGAACACAGGAACCTTGCAGCCCCTCGCTGCCTGCAGAGACAGAGCAGCCACACTAGGAGAGCGGCCTAAGCCGTAGGCGAAATGTGCTCATTCGCTTTGGAGCCACGTCGAACTATAAATAAGGCTGTCACTAGCGTGAGCGTTGCGTGACCTTTGTCTAAAGTCGGAAAAGTCGGCTGCATGGGTGATTGCCAAGTTTGGGGAGCGTTTCGTAGTATGATCAGTGCAGTGGAGACGCGGAAACTTGTTGTGTCCCAGTGTTTTGCAGTTGGACGACAAGAGTTTTACACAGTAGCAAAGAGCGAGGCACTGAGTTGGCATGAACAATGGAGAGCACAATGGGGCTCGAGATGTGCTTGTTACCTCAGGTGCTGTGTGATTGTCGACAAGGAGTGAAAAGCACCAATTTGTGACCGCCCTTTCAATTCAAAACAGACGGAATTTGCATTCGTAATACCAGAGCATCGAAACTACTTGGAACTCTTGTGTATATGAACGTGCCCGCGCCTTTGTACTCTGGTACCTTCGCCGCTACAAACCAACCAACCATCGTGTCTGTGCACATCAGAGTCGCAAAGAATGGAGAATAGCCAGGCTTAGTCGTGTGTGTAGCCGTAGCTCAGATGGCAGATCGTTCGCTTAGCGTGTGGAAGGTCTCGGGTTCAAGACACGGCTCCTCCATGTTTTTTGGTCAGTGCATGGTAAGTGTTGGTCGCGGCGAACATAAAGGCACGCAAGAAGTTGCAAAACCAGCGTCACAGACTGATATGATGTATACTGTCATAAGGAGAGCAAGGTGTAAGTGTGGGGACCGGCTGTTATCGTGGTGTCATCGAGTGCAGACCTGTCTTAGGTATGACGGCTTAACGTCATTGATGTCTAGAGAGTGGACAACACGTTCGTCTTACTCAGAGCGGTGTCCGAACTCTATTTTCGACGTTATGCGTGCCACTTTCATTGTGGCCAACTACGATTCGATACAGATTGCACGAAACCTGAAAGACACCCTCACTGATACATAGAGAGTAGTGTTTGTCTGCGGAATATTGGGAGTGCAAGGGTCTGTGACGTTGATATGGCTGTATGTAGCACTACTAGTCAACGGGGGGTGGGCGTAGCTCAGATGGTAGAGCGCTCGCTTAGCGTGTGAGAGGTACTGGGATCCATACCCAGCGCCTCCAGAATTTTTAACACACCTACATGCGCACCTTGCCATGCAAGTGGAATAATTCCCAACCAGCAGAGGTGTCTAGGCAGATACAAGCGAACGATTAGCATCCACAATTGGCGAGCGTGATTTTATTCGTGCGCAGGAAGCACCCTCCGCCCACAACTACACTTAATTTAGATACAGTACAAATGTTCCCATAAGATTCTCAAGCCTACGTCGGAAAGATCTGCCTTGCGCCGAGTTCACGTAAATCCCACTGCACGTTCCAATTCTTTGCGTGCAGTCGCCTGCTACTGGTGTTGCTGGTTGTGACTGCTGATAACAGATGCCGTAGCAATCAATTCATGGAGTGAGTTGTATGTTTTGCGATAGTCTGTCTCTGACAAGCAAGCACAGGTGATATAGGTGCGAACACAGGAAGCTTGCAGCCCCTCGCTGCCTGCAGACACAGAGCAGCCACACTAGGAGAGCGGCCTAAGCCGTAGGCGAAATGTGCTCATTCGCTTTGGAGCCACGTCGAACTATAAATAAGGCTGTCACTAGCGTGAGCGTCGTGTAAAGTCGGAAAAGTCGGCTGCATGGGTGATTGCCAAGTTTGGGGAGCGTTTCGTAGTATGATCAGTGCAGTGGAGACGCGGAAACTTGTTGTGTCCCAATGTTTTGCAGTTGGACGACAAGAGTTTTACACAGTAGCAAAGAGCGAGGCACTGAGTTGGCATGAACAATGGAGAGCACAATGGGGCTCGAGATGTGCTTGTTACCTCAGGTGCTGTGTGATTGTCGACAAGGAGTGAAAAGGACCAATTTGTGACCGCCCTATCAATTCAAAACAGACGGAATTTGCATTCGTAATACCAGAGCATCGAAACTACTTGGAACTCTTGTGTATATGAACGTGCCCGCGCCTTTGTACTCTGGTACCTTCGCCGCTACAAACCAACCAACCATCGTGTCTGTGCACATCAGAGTCGCAAAGAATGGAGAATAGCCAGGCTTAGCCGTGTGTGTAGCCGTATCTCAGATGGCAGATCGTTCGCTTAGCGTGTGGAAGGTCTCGGGTTCAAGACCCGGCTTCTCCATGTTTTTTGGTCAGTGCATGGTAAGTGTTGGTCGCGGCGAACATAAAGGCACGCAAGAAGTTGCAAAACCAGCGTCACAGACTGATATGATGTATACTGTCATAAGGAGAGCAAGGTGTAAGTGTGGGGACCGGCTGTTATCGTGGTGTCATCGAGTGCAGACCTGTCTTAGGTATGACGGCTTAACGTCATTGAAGTCTAGAGAGTGGACAACACGTTCGTCTTACTCAGAGCGGTGTCCGAACTCTATTTTCGACGTTATGCGTGCCACTTTCATTGTGGCCAACTACGATTCGATACAGATTGCACGAAACCTGAAAGACACCCTCACTGATACATAGAGAGTAGTGTTTGTCTGCGGAATATTGGGAGTGCAAGGGTCTGTGACGTTGATATGGCTGTATGTAGCACTACTAGTCAACGGGGGGGGGGTGGGCGTAGCTCAGATGGTAGAGCGCTCGCTTAGTGTGTGAGAGGTACTGGGATCGATACCCAGCGCCTCCAGAATTTTTAACACACCTACATGCGCACCTTGCCATGCAAGTGGAATAATTCCCAACCAGCAGAGGTGTCTAGGCAGATACAAGCGAACGATTAGCATCCACAATTGGCGAGCGTGATTTTATTCGTGCGCAGGAAGCACCCTCCTCCCACAACTACACTTAACTTAGATACAGTACAAATGTTCCCATAAGATTCTCAAGCCTACGTCGGAAAGATCTGCCTTGCGCCGAGTTCACGTAAATCCCACTGCACGTTCCCATTCTTTGCGTGCAGTCGCCTGCTACTGGTGTTGCTGGTTGTGACTGCTGATAACAGATGCCGTAGCAATCAATTCATGGAGTGAGTTGTATGTTTTGCGATAGTCTGTCTCTGACAAGCAAGCACAGGTGATATAGGTGCGAACACAGGAAGCTTGCAGCCCCTCGCTGCCTGCAGACTAAGAGCAGCCACACTAGGAGAGCGGCCTAAGCCGTAGGCGAAATGTGCTCATTCGCTTTGGAGCCACGTCGAACTATAAATAAGGCTGTCACTAGCGTGAGCGTTGCGTGAGCGTCGTGTAATGTCGGAAAAGTCGGCTGCATGGGTGATTGCCAAGTTTGGGGAGCGTTTCGTAGTATGATCAGTGCAGTGGAGACGCGGAAACTTGTTGTGTCCCAGTGTTTTGCAGTTGGACGACAAGAGTTTTACACAGTAGCAAAGAGCGAGGCACTGAGTTGGCATGAACAATGGAGAGCACAATGGGGCTCGAGATGTGCTTGTTACCTCAGGTGCTGTGTAATTGTCGACAAGGAGTGAAAAGGACCAATTTGTGACCGCCCTATGTTTCAAAACAGACGGAATTTGCATTCGTAATACCAGAGCATCGAAACTACTTGGAACTCTTGTGTATATGAACGTGCCCGCGCCTTTGTACTCTGGTACCTTCGCCGCTACAAACCAACCAACCATCGTGTCTGTGCACATCAGAGTCGCAAAGAATGGAGAATAGCCAGGCTTAGTCGTGTGTGTAGCCGTAGCTCAGATGGCAGATCGTTCGCTTAGCGTGTGGAAGGTCTCGGGTTCATGACCCGGCTCCTCCATGTTTTTTGGTCAGTGCATGGTAAGTGTTGGTCGCGGTGAACATAAAGGCACGCAAGAAGTTGCAAAACCAGCGTCACAGACTGATATGATGTATACTGTCATAAGGAGAGCAAGGTGTAAGAGTGGGGACCGGCTGTTATCGTGGTGTCATCGAGTGCAGACCTGTCTTAGGTATGACGGCTTAACGTCATTGAAGTCTAGAGAGTGGACAACACGTTCGTCTTACTCAGAGCGGTGTCCGAACTCTATTTTCGACGTTATGCGTGCCACTTTCATTGTGGCCAACTACGATTCGATACAGATTGCACGAAACCTGAAAGACACCCTCACTGATACATAGAGAGTAGTGTTTGTCTGCGGAATATTGGGAGTGCAAGGGTCTGTGACGTTGATATGGCTGTATGTAGCACTACTAGTCAACAGCGGGGTGGGTGTAGCTCAGATGGTAGAGCGCTCGCTTAGCGTGTGAGAGGTACTGGGATCGATACCCAGCGCCTCCAGAACTTTTAACACACCTACATGCGCACCTTGCCATGCAAGTGGAATAATTCCCAACCAGCAGAGGTGTCTAGGCAGATACAAGCGAACGATTAGCATCCACAATTGGCGAGCGTGATTTTATTCGTGCGCAGGAAGCACCCTCCTCCCACAACTACACTTAACTTAGATACAGTACAAATGTTCCCATAAGATTCTCAAGCCTACGTCGGAAAGATCTGCCTTGCGCCGAGTTCACGTAAATCCCACTGCACGTTCCCATTCTTTGCGTGCAGTCGCCTGCTACTGGTGTTGCTGGTTGTGACTGCTGATAACAGATGCCGTAGCAATCAATTCATGGAGTGAGTTGTATGTTTTGCGATAGTCTGTCTCTGACAAGCAAGCACAGGTGATATAGGTGCGAACACAGGAAGCTTGCAGCCCCTCGCTGCCTACAGAGACAGAGCAGCCACACTAGGAGAGCGGCCTAAGCCGTAGGCGAAATGTGCTCATTCGCTTTGGAGCCACGTCGAACTATAAATAAGGCTGTCACTAGCGTGAGCGTTGCGTGACCTTTGTGTAAAGTCGGAAAAGTCGGCTGCATGGGTGATTGCCAAGTTTGGGGAGCGTTTCGTAGTATGATCAGTGCAGTGGAGACGCGGAAAATTGTTGTGTCCCAATGTTTTGCAGTTGGACGACAAGAGTTTTACACAGTAGCAAAGAGCGAGGCACTGAGTTGGCATGAACAATGGAGAGCACAGTGGGGCTCGAGATGTGCTTGTTACCTCAGGTGCTGTGTGATTGTCGACAAGGAGTGAAAAGGACCAATTTGTGACCGCCCTTTCAATTCAAAACAGACGGAATTTGCATTCGTAATACCAGAGCATCGAAACTACTTGGAACTCTTGTGTATATGAACGTGTCCGCGCCTTTGTACTCTGGTACCTTCGCCGCTACAAACCAACCAACCATCGTGTCTGTGCACATCAGAGACGCAAAGAATGGAGAATAGCCAGGCTTAGTCGTGTGTGTAGCCGTAGCTCAGATGGCAGATCGTTCGCTTAGCGTGTGGAAGGTCTCGGGTTCAAGACCCGGCTTCTCCATGTTTTTTGGTCAGTGCATGGTAAGTGTTGGTCGCGGCGAACATAAAGGCACGCAAGAAGTTGCAAAACCAGCGTCACAGACTGATATGATGTATACTGTCATAAGGAGAGCAAGGTGTAAGTGTGGGGACCGGCTGTTATCGTGGTGTCATCGAGTGCAGACCTGTCTTAGGTATGACGGCTTAACGTCATTGAAGTCTAGAGAGTGGACAACACGTTCGTCTTACTCAGAGCGGTGTCCGAACTCTATTTTCGACGTTATGCGTGCCACTTTCATTGTGGCCAACTACGATTCGATACAGATTGCACGAAACCAGAAAGACACCCTCACTGATACATAGAGAGTAGTGTTTGTCTGCGGAATATTGGGAGTGCAAGGGTCTGTGACTTTGATATGGCTGTATGTAGCACTACTAGTCAACGGGGGGTGGGCGTAGCTCAGATGGTAGAGCGCTCGCTTAGCGTGTGAGAGGTACTGGGATGGATACCCAGCGACTCCAGAACTTTTAACACATCTACATGCGCACCTTGCCAAGCAAGTGGAATAATTCCCAACCAGCAGAGGTGTCTAGGCAGATACAAGCGAACGATTAGCATCCACAATTGGCGAGCGTGATTTTATTCGTGCGCAGGAAGCACCCTCCTCCCACAACTACACTTAACTTAGATACAGTACAAATGTGCCCATAAGATTCTCAAGCCTATGTCGGAAAGATCTGCCTTGCGCCGAGTTCACGTAAATCCCACTGCACGTTCCCATTCTTTGCGTGCAGTCGGCTGCTACTGGTGTTGCTGGTTGTGACTGCTGATAACAGATGCCGTAGCAATCAATTCATGGAGTGAGTTGTATGTTTTGCGATAGTCTGTCTCTGACAAGCAAGCACAGGTGATATAGGTGCGAACACAGGAACCTTGCAGCCCCTCGCTGCCTGCAGACACAGAGCAGCCACACTAGGAGAGCGGCCTAAGCCGTAAACGAAATGTGCTCATTCGCTTTGGAGCCACGTCGAACCATAAATAAGGCTGTCACTAGCGTGAGCGTCGTGTAAAGTCGGAAAAGTCGGCTGCATGGGTGATTGCCAAGTTTGGGGAGCGTTTCGTAGTATGATCAGTGCAGTGGAGACGCGGAAACTTGTTGTGTCCCAATGTTTTGCAGTTGGACGACAAGAGTTTTACACAGTAGCAATGAGCGAGGCACTGAGTTGGCATGAACAATGGAGAGCACAATGGGGCTCGAGATGTGCTTGTTACCTCAGGTGCTGTGTGATTGTCGACAAGGAGTGAAAAGGACCAATTTGTGACCGCCCTTTCAATTCAAAACAGACGGAATTTGCATTCGTAATACCAGAGCATCGAAACTACTTGGAACTCTTGTGTATATGAACGTGTCCGCGCCTTTGTACTCTGGTACCTTCGCCGCTACAAACCAACCAACCATCGTGTCTGTGCACATCAGAGTCGCAAAGAATGGAGAATAGCCAGGCTTAGTCGTGTGTGTAGCCGTAGCTCAGATGGCAGATCGTTCGCTTAGCGTGTGGAAGGTCTCGGGTTCAAGACCCGGCTCCTCCATGTTTTTTGGTCAGTGCATGGTAAGTGTTGGTCGCGGCGAACATAAAGGCACGCAAGAAGTTGCAAAACCAGCGTCACAGACTGATATGATGTATACTGTCATAAGGAGAGCAAGGTGTAAGTGTGGGGACCGGCTGTTATCGTGGTGTCATCGAGTGCAGACCTGTCTTAGGTATGACGGCTTAACGTCATTGAAGTCTAGAGAGTGGACAACACGTTCGTCTTACTCAGAGCGGTGTCCGAACTCTATTTTCGACGTTATGCGTGCCACTTTCATTGTGGCCAACTACGATTCGATACAGATTGCACGAAACCTGAAAGACACCCTCACTGATACATAGAGAGTAGTGTTTGTCTGCGGAATATTGGGAGTGCAAGGGTCTGTGACGTTGATATGGCTGTATGTAGCACTACTAGTCAACGGGGGGTGGGCGTAGTTCAGATGGTAGAGCGCTCGCTTAGCGTGTGAGAGGTACTGGGATCGATACCCAGCGCCTCCAGAATTTTTAACACACTTACATGCGCACCTTGCCATGCAAGTGGAATAATTCCCAACCAGCAGAGGTGTCTAGGCAGATACAAGCGAACGATTAGCATCCACAATTGGCGAGCGTGATTTTAACCGTGCGCAGGAAGCAACCTCCGCCCCCAACTACACTTAATTTAGATACAGTACAAATGTTCCCATAAGATTCTCAAGCCTACGTCGGAAAGATCTGCCTTGCGCCGAGTTCACGTAAATCCCACTGCACGTTCCAATTCTTTGCGTGCAGTCGCCTGCTACTGGTGTTGCTGGTTGTGACTGCTGATAACAGATGCCGTAGCAATCAATTCATGGAGTGAGTTGTATGTTTTGCGATAGTCTGTCTCTGACAAGCAAGCACAGGTGATATAGGTGCGAACACAGGAAGCTTGCAGCCCCTCGCTGCCTGCAGACACAGAGCAGCCACACTAGGAGAGCGGCCTAAGCCGTAGGCGAAATGTGCTCATTCGCTTTGGAGCCACGTCGAACTATAAATAAGGCTGTCACTAGCGTGAGCGTCGTGTAAAGTCGGAAAAGTCGGCTGCATGGGTGATTGCCAAGTTTGGGGAGCGTTTCGTAGTATGATCAGTGCAGTGGAGACGCGGAAACTTGTTGTGTCCCAGTGTTTTGCAGTTGGACGACAAGAGTTTTACACAGTAGCAAAGAGCGAGGCACTGAGTTGGCATGAACAATGGAGAGCACAATGGGGCTCGAGATGTGCTTGTTACCTCAGGTGCTGTGTGATTGTCGACAAGGAGTGAAAAGGACCAATTTGTGACCGCCCTATCAATTCAAAACAGACGGAATTTGCATTCGTAATACCAGAGCATCGAAACTACTTGGAACTCTTGTGTATATGAACGTGCCCGCGCCTTTGTACTCTGGTACCTTCGCCGCTACAAACCAACCAACCATCGTGTCTGTGCACATCAGAGTCGCAAAGAATGGAGAATAGCCAGGCTTAGTCGTGTGTGTAGCCGTAGCTCAGATGGCAGATCGTTCGCTTAGCGTGTGGAAGGTCTCGGGTTCAAGACCCGGCTCCTCCATGTTTTTTGGTCAGTGCATGGTAAGTGTTGGTCGCGGCGAACATAAAGGCACGCAAGAAGTTGCAAAACCAGCGTCACAGACTGATATGATGTATACTGTCATAAGGAGAGCAAGGTGTAAGTGTGGGGACCGGCTGTTATCGTGGTGTCATCGAGTGCAGACCTGTATTAGGTATGACGGCTTAACGTCATTGAAGTCTAGAGAGTGGACAACACGTTCGTCTTACTCAGAGCGGTGTCGGAACTCTATTTTCGACGTTATGCGTGCCACTTTCATTGTGGCCAACTACGATTCGATACAGATTGCACGAAACCTGAAAGACACCCTCACTGATACATAGAGAGTAGTGTTTGTCTGCGGAATATTGGGAGTGCAAGGGTCTGTGACGTTGATATGGCTGTATGTAGCACTACTAGTCAACGGCGGGGTGGGTGTAGCTCAGATGATAGAGCGCTCGCTTAGCGTGTGAGAGGTACTGGGATGGATACCCAGCGCCTCCAGAACTTTTAACACACCTACATGCGCACCTTGCCATGCAAGTGGAATAATTCCCAACCAGCAGAGGTGTCTAGGCAGATACAAGCGAACGATTAGCATCCACAATTGGCGAGCGTGATTTTATTCGTGCGCAGGAAGCACCCTCCTCCCACAACTACACTTAACTTAGATACAGTACAAATGTTCCCATAAGATTCTCAAGCCTACGTCGGAAAGATCTGCCTTGCGCCGAGTTCACGTAAATCCCACTGCACGTTCCCATTCTTTGCGTGCAGTCGCCTGCTACTGGTGTTGCTGGTTGTGACTGCTGATAACAGATGCCGTAGCAATCAATTCATGGAGTGAGTTGTATGTTTTGCGATAGTCTGTCTCTGACAAGCAAGCACAGGTGATATAGGTGCGAACACAGGAAGCTTGCAGCCCCTCGCTGCCTGCAGACACAGAGCAGCCACACTAGGAGAGCGGCCTAAGCCGTAGGCGAAATGTGCTCATTCGCTTTGGAGCCACGTCGAACTATAAATAAGGCTGTCACTAGCGTCAGCGTTGCGTGACCTTTGTCTAAAGTCGGAAAAGTCGGCTGCATGGGTGATTGCCAAGTTTGGGGAGCGTTTCGTAGTATGATCAGTGCAGTGGAGACGCGGAAACTTGTTGTGTCCCAGTGTTTTGCAGTTGGACGACAAGAGTCTTACACAGTAGCAAAGAGCGAGGCACTGAGTTGGCATGAACAATGGAGAGCACAATGGGGCTCGAGATGTGCTTGTTACCTCAGGTGCTGTGTGATTGTCGACAAGGAGTGAAAAGCACCAATTTGTGACCGCCCTTTCAATTCAAAACAGACGGAATTTGCATTCGTAATACCAGAGCATCGAAACTACTTGGAACTCTTGTGTATATGAACGTGTCCGCGCCTTTGTACTCTGGTACCTTCGCCGCTACAAACCAACCAACCATCGTGTCTGTGCACATCAGAGTCGCAAAGAATGGAGAATAGCCAGGCTTAGTCGTGTGTGTAGCCGTAGCTCAGATGGCAGATCGTTCGCTTAGCGTGTGGAAGGTCTCGGGTTCAAGACCCGGCTCCTCCATGTTTTTTGGTCAGTGTATGGTAAGTGTTGGTCGCGGCGAACATAAAGGCACGCAAGAAGTTGCAAAACCAGCGTCACAGACTGATATGACGTATACTGTCATAAGGAGAGCAAGGTGTAAGTGTGGGGACCGGCTTTTATCGTGGTGTCATCGAGTGCAGACCTGTCTTAGGTATGACGGCTTAACGTCATTGAAGTCTAGAGAGTGGACAACACGTTCGTCTTACTCAGAGCGGTGTCCGAACTCTATTTTCGACGTTATGCGTGCCACTTTCATTGTGGCCAACTACGATTCGATACAGATTGCACGAAACCTGAAAGACACCCTCACTGATACATAGAGAGTAGTGTTTGTCTGCGGAATATTGGGAGTGCAAGGGTCTGTGACGTTGATATGGCTGTATGTAGCACTACTAGTCAACGGGGGCTGGGCGTAGCTCAGATGGTAGAGCGCTCGCTTAGCGTGTGAGAGGTACTGGGATCCATACCCAGCGCCTCCAGAATTTTTAACACACCCACATGCGCACCTTGCCATGCAAGTGGAATAATTCCCAACCAGCAGAGGTGTCTAGGCAGATACAAGCGAACGATTAGCATCCACAATTGGCGAGCGTGATTTTATTCGTGCGCAGAAAGCACCCTCCGCCCACAACTACACTTAATTTAGATACAGTACAAATGTTCCCATAAGATTCTCAAGCCTACGTCGGAAAGATCTGCCTTGCGCCGAGTTCACGTAAATCCCACTGCACGTTCCCATTCTTTGCGTGCAGTCGCCTGCTACTGGTGTTGCTGGTTGTGACTGCTGATAACAGATGCCGTAGCAATCAATTCATGGAGTGAGTTGTATGTTTTGCGATAGTCTGTCTCTGACAAGCAAGCACAGGTGATATAGGTGCGAACACAGGAAGCTTGCAGCCCCTCGCTGCCTGCAGACACAGAGCAGCCACACTAGGAGAGCGGCCTAAGCCGTAGGCGAAATGTGCTCATTCGCTTTGGAGCCACGT
Organism: Schistocerca gregaria; assembly: GCF_023897955.1. Lineage (NCBI taxonomy): Eukaryota > Metazoa > Arthropoda > Insecta > Orthoptera > Acrididae > Schistocerca > Schistocerca gregaria. The sequence continues at coordinate 5,953,846 of NC_064930.1, read as the reverse complement.
CGAACTATAAATAAGGCTGTCACTAGCGTGAGCGTCGTGTAAAGTCGGAAAAGTCGGCTGCATGGGTGATTGCCAAGTTTGGGGAGCGTTTCGTAGTATGATCAGTGCAGTGGAGACGCGGAAACTTGTTGTGTGCCAGTGTTTTGCAGTTGGACGACAAGAGTTTTACACAGTAGCAAAGAGCGAGGCACTGAGTTGGCATGAACAATGGAGAGCACAATGGGGCTCGAGATGTGCTTGTTACCTCAGGTGCTGTGTGATTGTCGACAAGGAGTGAAAAGGACCAATTTGTGACAGCCCTATCAATTCAAAACAGACGGAATTTGCATTCGTAATACCAGAGCATCGAAACTACTTGGAACTCTTGTGTATATGAACGTGCCCGCGCCTTTGTACTCTGGTACCTTCGCCGCTACAAACCAACCAACCATCGTGTCTGTGCACATCATAGTCGCAAAGAATGGAGAATAGCCAGGCTTAGCCGTGTGTGTAGCCGTAGCTCAGATGGCAGATCGTTCGCTTAGCGTGTGGAAGGTCTCGGGTTCAAGACCCGGCTCCTCCATGTTTTTTGGTCAGTGCATGGTAAGTGTTGGTCGCGGCGAACATAAAGGCACGCAAGAAGTTGCAAAACCAGCGTCACAGACTGATATGATGTATACTGTCATAAGGAGAGCAAGGTGTAAGTGTGGGGACCGGCTGTTATCGTGGTGTCATCGAGTGCAGACCTGTCTTAGGTATGACGGCTTAACGTCATTGAAGTCTAGAGAGTGGACAACACGTTCGTCTTACTCAGAGCGGTGTCGGAACTCTATTTTCGACGTTATGCGTGCCACTTTCATTGTGGCCAACTACGATTCGATACAGATTGCACGAAACCTGAAAGACACCCTCACTGATACATAGAGAGTAGTGTTTGTCTGCGGAATATTGGGAGTGCAAGGGTCTGTGACGTTGATATGGCTGTATGTAGCACTACTAGTCAACGGGGGGTGGGTGTAGCTCAGATGGTAGAGCGCTCGCTTAGCGTGTGAGAGGTACTGGGATCGATACCCAGCGCCTCCAGAACTTTTAACACACCTACATGCGCACCTTGCCATGCAAGTGGAATAATTCCCAACCAGCAGAGGTGTCTAGGCAGATACAAGCGAACGATTAGCATCCACAATTGGCGAGCGTGATTTTATTCGTGCGCAGGAAGCACCCTCCGCCCACAACTACACTTAATTTAGATACAGTACAAATGTTCCCATAATATTCTCAAGCCTACGTCGGAAAGATCTGCCTTGCGCCGAGTTAACGTAAATCCCACTGCACGTTCCAATTCTTTGCGTGCAGTCGCCTGCTACTGGTGTTGCTGGTTGTGACTGCTGATAACAGATGCCGTAGCAATCAATTCATGGAGTGAGTTGTATGTTTTGCGATAGTCTGTCTCTGACAAGCAAGCACAGGTGATATAGGTGCAAACACAGGAAGCTTGCAGCCCCTCGCTGCCTGCAGACACAGAGCAGCCACACTAGGAGAGCGGCCTAAGCCGTAGGCGAAATGTGCTCATTCGCTTTGGAGCCATGTCGAACTATAAATAATGCTGTCACTAGCGTGAGCGTCGTGTAAAGTCGGAAAAGTCGGCTGCATGGGTGATTGCCAAGTTTGGGGAGCGTTTCGTAGTATGATCAGTGCAGTGGAGACGCGGAAACTTGTTGTGTGCCAGTGTTTTGCAGTTGGACGACAAGAGTTTTACACAGTAGCAAAGAGCGAGGCACTGAGTTGGCATGAACAATGGAGAGCACAATGGGGCTCGAGATGTGCTTGTTACCTCAGGTGCTGTGTGATTGTCGACAAGGAGTAAAAAGGACCAATTTGTGACCGCCCTATCAATTCAAAACAGACGGAATTTGCATTCGTAATACCAGAGCATCGAAACTACTTGGAACTCTTGTGTATATGAACGTGCCCGCGGCTTTGTACTCTGGTACCTTCGCCGCTACGAACCAACCAACCATCGTGTCTGTGCACATCAGAGTCGGAAAGAATGGAGAATAGCCAGGCTTAGCCGTGTGTGTAGCCGTAGCTCAGATGGCAGATCGTTCGCTTAGCGTGTGGAAGGTCTCGGGTTCAAGACCCGGCTCCTCCATGTTTTTTGGTCAGTGCATGGTAAGTGTTGGTCGCGGCGAACATAAAGGCACGCAAGAAGTTGCAAAACCAGCGTCACAGACTGATATGATGTATACTGTCATAAGGAGAGCAAGGTGTAAGTGTGGGGACCGGCTGTTATCGTGGTGTCATCGAGTGCAGACCTGTCTTAGGTATGACGGCTTAACGTCATTGAAGTCTAGAGAGTGGACAACACGTTCGTCTTACTCAGAGCGGTGTCCGAACTCTATTTTCGACGTTATGCGTGCCACTTTCATTGTGGCCAACTACGATTCGATACAGATTGCACGAAACCTGAAAGACACCCTCACTGATACATAGAGAGTAGTGTTTGTCTGCGGAATATTGGGAGTGCAAGGGTCTGTGACGTTGATATGGCTGTATGTAGCACTACTAGTCAACGGCGGGGTGGGTGTAGCTCAGATGGTAGAGCGCTCGCTTAGCGTGTGAGAGGTACTGGGATCGATACCCAGCGCCTCCAGAACTTTTAACACACCTACATGCGCACCTTGCCATGCAAGTGGAATAATTCCCAACCAGCAGAGGTGTCTAGGCAGATACAAGCGAACGATTAGCATCCACAATTGGCGAGCGTGATTTTATTCGTGCGCAGGAAGCACCCTCCGCCCACAACTACACTTAATTTAGATACAGTACAAATGTTCCCATAAGATTCTCAAGCCTACGTCGGAAAGATCTGCCTTGCGCCGAGTTAACGTAAATCCCACTGCACGTTCCAATTCTTTGCGTGCAGTCGCCTGCTACTGGTGTTGCTGGTTGTGACTGCTGATAACAGATGCCGTAGCAATCAATTCATGGAGTGAGTTGTATGTTTTGCGATAGTCTGTCTCTGACAAGCAAGCACAGGTGATATAGGTGCAAACACAGGAAGCTTGCAGCCCCTCGCTGCCTGCAGACACAGAGCAGCCACACTAGGAGAGCGGCCTAAGCCGTAGGCGAAATGTGCTCATTCGCTTTGGAGCCATGTCGAACTATAAATAAGGCTGTCACTAGCGTGAGCGTCGTGTAAAGTCGGAAAAGTCGGCTGCATGGGTGATTGCCAAGTTTGGGGAGCGTTTCGTAGTATGATCAGTGCAGTGGAGACGCGGAAACTTGTTGTGTGCCAGTGTTTTGCAGTTGGACGACAAGAGTTTTACACAGTAGCAAAGAGCGAGGCACTGAGTTGGCATGAACAATGGAGAGCACAATGGGGCTCGAGATGTGCTTGTTACCTCAGGTGCTGTGTGATTGTCGACAAGGAGTAAAAAGGACCAATTTGTGACCGCCCTATCAATTCAAAACAGACGGAATTTGCATTCGTAATACCAGAGCATCGAAACTACTTGGAACTCTTGTGTATATGAACGTGCCCGCGCCTTTGTACTCTGGTACCTTCGCCGCTACAAACCAACCAACCATCGTGTCTGTGCACATCAGAGTCGGAAAGAATGGAGAATAGCCAGGCTTAGCCGTGTGTGTAGCCGTAGCTCAGATGGCAGATCGTTCGCTTAGCGTGTGGAAGGTCTCGGGTTCAAGACCCGGCTCCTCCATGTTTTTTGGTCAGTGCATGGTAAGTGTTGGTCGCGGCGAACATAAAGGCACGCAAGAAGTTGCAAAACCAGCGTCACAGACTGATATGATGTATACTGTCATAAGGAGAGCAAGGTGTAAGTGTGGGGACCGGCTGTTATCGTGGTGTCATCGAGTGCAGACCTGTCTTAGGTATGACGGCTTAACGTCATTGAAGTCTAGAGAGTGGACAACACGTTCGTCTTACTCAGAGCGGTGTCCGAACTCTATTTTCGACGTTATGCGTGCCACTTTCATTGTGGCCAACTACGATTCGATACAGATTGCACGAAACCTGAAAGACACCCTCACTGATACATAGAGAGTAGTGTTTGTCTGCGGAATATTGGGAGTGCAAGGGTCTGTGACGTTGATATGGCTGTATGTAGCACTACTAGTCAACGGGGGGGTGGGCGTAGCTCAGATGGTAGAGCGCTCGCTTAGTGTGTGAGAGGTACTGGGATCGATACCCAGCGCCTCCAGAACTTTTAACACACCTACATGCGCACCTTGCCATGCAAGTGGAATAATTCCCAACCAGCAGAGGTGTCTAGGCAGATACAAGCGAACGATTAGCATCCACAATTGGCGAGCGTGATTTTATTCGTGCGCAGGAAGCACCCTCCGCCCACAACTACACTTAATTTAGATACAGTACAAATGTTCCCATAAGATTCTCAAGCCTACGTCGGAAAGATCTGTCTTGCGCCGAGTTCACGTAAATCCCACTGCACGTTCCAATTCTTTGCGTGCAGTCGCCTGCTACTGGTGTTGCTGGTTGTGACTGCTGATAACAGATGCCGTAGCAATCAATTCATGGAGTGAGTTGTATGTTTTGCGATAGTCTGTCTCTGACAAGCAAGCACAGGTGATATAGGTGCGAACACAGGAAGCTTGCAGCCCCTCGCTGCCTGCAGACACAGAGCAGCCACACTAGGAGAGCGGCCTAAGCCGTAGGCGAAATGTGCTCATTCGCTTTGGAGCCACGTCGAACTATAAATAAGGCTGTCACTAGCGTGAGCGTCGTGTAAAGTCGGAAAAGTCGGCTGCATGGGTGATTGCCAAGTTTGGGGAGCGTTTCGTAGTATGATCAGTGCAGTGGAGACGCGGAAACTTGTTGTGTGCCAGTGTTTTGCAGTTGGACGACAAGAGTTTTACACAGTAGCAAAGAGCGAGGCACTGAGTTGGCATGAACAATGGAGAGCACAATGGGGCTCGAGATGTGCTTGTTACCTCAGGTGCTGTGTGATTGTCGACAAGGAGTGAAAAGGACCAATTTGTGACCGCCCTATCAATTCAAAACAGACGGAATTTGCATTCGTAATACCAGAGCATCGAAACTACTTGGAACTCTTGTGTATATGAACGTGCCCGCGCCTTTGTACTCTGGTACCTTCGCCGCTACAAACCAACCAACCATCGTGTCTGCGCACATCAGAGTCGCAAAGAATGGAGAATAGCCAGGCTTAGCCGTGTGTGTAGCCGTAGCTCAGATGGCAGATCGTTCGCTTAGCGTGTGGAAGGTCTCGGGTTCAAGACCCGGCTCCTCCATGTTTTTTGGTCAGTGCATGGTAAGTGTTGGTCGCGGCGAACATAAAGGCACGCAAGAAGTTGCAAAACCAGCGTCACAGACTGATATGATGTATACTGTCATAAGGAGAGCAAGGTGTAAGTGTGGGGACCGGCTGTTATCGTGGTGTCATCGAGTGCAGACCTGTCTTAGGTATGACGGCTTAACGTCATTGAAGTCTAGAGAGTGGACAACACGTTCGTCTTACTCAGAGCGGTGTCCGAACTCTATTTTCGACGTTATGCGTGCCACTTTCATTGTGGCCAACTACGATTCGATACAGATTGCACGAAACCTGAAAGACACCCTCACTGATACATAGAGAGTAGTGTTTGTCTGCGGAATATTGGGAGTGCAAGGGTCTGTGACGTTGATATGGCTGTATGTAGCACTACTAGTCAACGGGGGGTGGGCGTAGCTCAGATGGTAGAGCGCTCGCTTAGCGTGTGAGAGGTACTGGGATCGATACCCAGCGCCTCCAGAATTTTTAACACACCTACATGCGCACCTTGCCATGCAAGTGGAATAATTCCCAACCAGCAGAGGTGTCTAGGCAGATACAAACGAACGATTAGCATCCACAATTGGCTAGCGTGATTTTATTCGTGCGCAGGAAGCACCCTCCTCCCACAACTACACTTAACTTAGATACAGTACAAATGTTCCCATAAGATTCTCAAGCCTACGTCGGAAAGATCTGCCTTGCGCCGAGTTCACGTAAATCCCACTGCACGTTCCAATTCTTTGCGTGCAGTCGCCTGCTACTGGTGTTGCTGGTTGTGACTGCTGATAACAGATGCCGTAGCAATCAATTCATGGAGTGAGTTGTATGTTTTGCGATAGTATGTCTCTGACAAGCAAGCACAGGTGATATAGGTGCGAACACAGGAAGCTTGCAGCCCCTCGCTGCCTGCAGACACAGAGCAGCCACACTAGGAGAGCGGCCTAAGCCGTAGGCGAAATGTGCTCATTCGCTTGGGAGCCACGTCGAACTATAAATAAGGCTGTCACTAGCGTGAGCGTCGTGTAAAGTCGGAAAAGTCGGCTGCATGGGTGATTGAAAAGTTTGGGGAGCGTTTCGTAGTATGATCAGTGCAGTGGAGACGCGGAAACTTGTTGTGTCCCAGTGTTTTGCAGTTGGACGACAAGAGTTTTACACAGTAGCAAAGAGCGAGGCACTGAGTTGGCATGAACAATGGAGAGCACAATGGGGCTCGAGATGTGCTTGTTACCTCAGGTGCTGTGTGATTGTCGACAAGGAGTGAAAAGGACCAATTTGTGACCGCCCTTTCAATTCAAAACAGACGGAATTTGCATTCGTAATACCAGAGCATCGAAACTACTTGGAACTCTTGTGTATATGAACGTGCCCGCGCCTTTGTACTCTGGTACCTTCGCCGCTACAAACCAACCAACCATCGTGTCTGTGCACATCAGAGTCGCAAAGAATGGAGAATAGCCAGGCTTTGTCGTGTGTGTAGCCGTAGCTCAGATGGCAGATCGTTCGCTTAGCGTGTGGAAGGTCTCGGGTTCAAGACCCGGCTCCTCCATGTTTTTTGGTCAGTGCATGGTAAGTGTTGGTCGCGGCGAACATAAAGGCACGCAAGAAGTTGCAAAACCAGCGTCACAGACTGATATGATGTATACTGTCATAAGGAGAGCAAGGTGTAAGTGTGGGGACCGGCTGTTATCGTGGTGTCATCGAGTGCAGACCTGTCTTAGGTATGACGGCTTAACGTCATTGAAGTCTAGAGAGTGGACAACACGTTCGTCTTACTCAGAGCGGTGTCCGAACTCTATTTTCGACGTTATGCGTGCCACTTTCATTGTGGCCAACTACGATTCGATACAGATTGCACGAAACCTGAAAGACACCCTCACTGATACATAGAGAGTAGTGTTTGTCTGCGGAATATTGGGAGTGCAAGGGTCTGTGACGTTGATATGGCTGTATGTAGCACTACTAGTCAACGGGGGGTGGGCGTAGCTCAGATGGTAGAGCGCTCGCTTAGCGTTTGAGAGGTACTGGGATCGATACCCAGCGCCTCCAGAATTTTTAACACACCTACATGCGCACCTTGCCATGCAAGTGGAATAATTCCCAACCAGCAGAGGTGTCTAGGCAGATACAAACGAACGATTAGCATCCACAATTGGCGAGCGTGATTTTATTCGTGCGCAGGAAGCACCCTCCTCCCACAACTACACTTAACTTAGATACAGTACAAATGTTCCCATAAGATTCTCAAGCCTACGTCGGAAAGATCTGCCTTGCGCCGAGTTCACGTAAATCCCACTGCACGTTCCAATTCTTTGCGTGCAGTCGCCTGCTACTGGTGTTGCTGGTTGTGACTGCTGATAACAGATGCCGTAGCAATCAATTCATGGAGTGAGTTGTATGTTTTGCGATAGTATGTCTCTGACAAGCAAGCACAGGTGATATAGGTGCGAACACAGGAAGCTTGCAGCCCCTCGCTGCCTGCAGACACAGAGCAGCCACACTAGGAGAGCGGCCTAAGCCGTAGGCGAAATGTGCTCATTCGCTTGGGAGCCACGTCGAACTATAAATAAGGCTGTCACTAGCGTGAGCGTCGTGTAAAGTCGGAAAAGTCGGCTGCATGGGTGATTGAAAAGTTTGGGGAGCGTTTCGTAGTATGATCAGTGCAGTGGAGACGCGGAAACTTGTTGTGTCCCAGTGTTTTGCAGTTGGACGACAAGAGTTTTACACAGTAGCAAAGAGCGAGGCACTGAGTTGGCATGAACAATGGAGAGCACAATGGGGCTCGAGATGTGCTTGTTACCTCAGGTGCTGTGTGATTGTCGACAAGGAGTGAAAAGGACCAATTTGTGACCGCCCTTTCAATTCAAAACAGACGGAATTTGCATTCGTAATACCAGAGCATCGAAACTACTTGGAACTCTTGTGTATATGAACGTGCCCGCGCCTTTGTACTCTGGTACCTTCGCCGCTACAAACCAACCAACCATCGTGTCTGTGCACATCAGAGTCGCAAAGAATGGAGAATAGCCAGGCTTAGTCGTGTGTGTAGCCGTAGCTCAGATGGCAGATCGTTCGCTTAGCGTGTGGAAGATCTCGGGTTCAAGACCCGGCTCCTCCATGTTTTTTGGTCAGTGCATGGTAAGTGTTGGTCGCGGCGAACATAAAGGCACGCAAGAAGTTGCAAAACCAGCGTCACAGACTGATATGATGTATACTGTCATAAGGAGAGCAAGGTGTAAGTGTGGGGACCGGCTGTTATCGTGGTGTCATCGAGTGCAGACCTGTCTTAGGTATGACGGCTTAACGTCATTGAAGTCTAGAGAGTGGACAACACGTTCGTCTTACTCAGAGCGGTGTCCGAACTCTATTTTCGACGTTATGCGTGCCACTTTCATTGTGGCCAACTACGATTCGATACAGATTGCACGAAACCTGAAAGACACCCTCACTGATACATAGAGAGTAGTGTTTGTCTGCGGAATATTGGGAGTGCAAGGGTCTGTGACGTTGATATGGCTGTATGTAGCACTACTAGTCAACGGCGGGGTGGGTGTAGCTCAGATGGTAGAGCGCTCGCTTAGCGTGTGAGAGGTACTGGGATGGATACCCAGCGCCTCCAGAACTTTTAACACACCTACATGCGCACCTTGCCATGCAAGTGGAATAATTCCCAACCAGCAGAGGTGTCTAGGCAGATACAAGCGAACGATTAGCATCCACAATTGGTGAGCGTGATTTTCTTCGTGCACAGGAAGCACCCTCCTCCCACACCTACACTTAACTTAGATACAGTACAAATGTTCCCATAAGATTCTCAAGCCTACGTCGGAAAGATCTGCCTTGCGCCGAGTTCACGTAAATCCCACTGCACGTTCCCATTCTTTGCGTGCAGTCGGCTGCTACTGGTGTTGCTGGTTGTGACTGCTGATAACAGATGCCGTAGCAATCAATTCATGGAGTGAGTTGTATGTTTTGCGATAGTATGTCTCTGACAAGCAAGCACAGGTGATATAGGTGCGAACACAGGAAGCTTGCAGCCCCTCGCTGCCTGCAGACACAGAGCAGCCACACTAGGAGAGCGGCCTAAGCCGTAGGCGAAATGTGCTCATTCGCTTGGGAGCCACGTCGAACTATAAATAAGGCTGTCACTAGCGTGAGCGTCGTGTAAAGTCGGAAAAGTCGGCTGCATGGGTGATTGAAAAGTTTGGGGAGCGTTTCGTAGTATGATCAGTGCAGTGGAGACGCGGAAACTTGTTGTGTCCCAGTGTTTTGCAGTTGGACGACAAGAGTTTTACACAGTAGCAAAGAGCGAGGCACTGAGTTGGCATGAACAATGGAGAGCACAATGGGGCTCGAGATGTGCTTGTTACCTCAGGTGCTGTGTGATTGTCGACAAGGAGTGAAAAGGACCAATTTGTGACCGCCCTTTCAATTCAAAACAGACGGAATTTGCATTCGTAATACCAGAGCATCGAAACTACTTGGAACTCTTGTGTATATGAACGTGCCCGCGCCTTTGTACTCTGGTACCTTCGCCGCTACAAACCAACCAACCATCGTGTCTGTGCACATCAGAGTCGCAAAGAATGGAGAATAGCCAGGCTTAGTCGTGTGTGTAGCCGTAGCTCAGATGGCAGATCGTTCGCTTAGCGTGTGGAAGATCTCGGGTTCAAGACCCGGCTCCTCCATGTTTTTTGGTCAGTGCATGGTAAGTGTTGGTCGCGGCGAACATAAAGGCACGCAAGAAGTTGCAAAACCAGCGTCACAGACTGATATGATGTATACTGTCATAAGGAGAGCAAGGTGTAAGTGTGGGGACCGGCTGTTATCGTGGTGTCATCGAGTGCAGACCTGTCTTAGGTATGACGGCTTAACGTCATTGAAGTCTAGAGAGTGGACAACACGTTCGTCTTACTCAGAGCGGTGTCCGAACTCTATTTTCGACGTTATGCGTGCCACTTTCATTGTGGCCAACTACGATTCGATACAGATTGCACGAAACCTGAAAGACACCCTCACTGATACATAGAGAGTAGTGTTTGTCTGCGGAATATTGGGAGTGCAAGGGTCTGTGACGTTGATATGGCTGTATGTAGCACTACTAGTCAACGGGGGGGTGGGTGTAGCTCAGATGGTAGAGCGCTCGCTTAGCGTGTGAGAGGTACTGGGATGGATACCCAGCGCCTCCAGAACTTTTAACACACCTACATGCGCACCTTGCCATGCAAGTGGAATAATTCCCAACCAGCAGAGGTGTCTAGGCAGATACAAGCGAACGATTAGCATCCACAATTGGTGAGCGTGATTTTCTTCGTGCACAGGAAGCACCCTCCTCCCACACCTACACTTAACTTAGATACAGTACAAATGTTCCCATAAGATTCTCAAGCCTACGTCGGAAAGATCTGCCTTGCGCCGAGTTCACGTAAATCCCACTGCACGTTCCCATTCTTTGCGTGCAGTCGGCTGCTACTGGTGTTGCTGGTTGTGACTGCTGATAACAGATGCCGTAGCAATCAATTCGTGGAGTGAGTTGTATGTTTTGCGATAGTCTGTCTCTGACAAGCAAGCACAGGTGATATAGGTGCGAACACAGGAAGCTTGCAGCCCCTCGCTGCCTGCAGACACAGAGCAGCCACACTAGGAGAGCGGCCTAAGCCGTAGGCGAAATGTGCTCATTCGCTTTGGCGCCACGTCGAACTATAAATAAGGCTGTCACTAGCGTGAGCGTCGTGTAAAGTCGGAAAAGTCGGCTGCATGGGTGATTGCCAAGTTTGGGGAGCGTTTCGTAGTATGATGAGTGCAGTGGAGACGCGGAAACTTGTTGTGTCCCAGTGTTTTGCAGTTGGACGACAAGAGTTTTACACAGTAGCAAAGAGCGAGGCACTGAGTTGGCATGAACAATGGAGAGCACAATGGGGCTCGAGATGTGCTTGTTACCTCAGGTGCTGTGTGATTGTCGACAAGGAGTGAAAAGGACCAATTTGTGACCGCCCTTTCAATTCAAAACAGACAGAATTTGCATTCGTAATACCAGTGCATCGAAACTACTTGGAACTCTTGTGTATATGAACGTGTCCGCGCCTTTGTACTCTGGTACCTTCGCCGCTACAAACCAACCAACCATCGTGTCTGTGCACATCAGAGTCGCAAAGAATGGAGAATAGCCAGGCATAGTCGTGTGTGTAGCCGTAGCTCAGATGGCAGATCGTTCGCTTAGCGTGTGGAAGGTCTCGGGTTCAAGACCCGGCTCCTCCATGTTTTTTGGTCAGTGCATGGTAAGTGTTGGTCGCGGCGAACATAAAGGCACGCAAGAAGTTGCAAAACCAGCGTCACAGACTGATATGATGTATACTGTCATAAGGAGAGCAAGGTGTAAGTGTGGGGACCGGCTGTTATCGTGGTGTCATCGAGTGCAGACCTGTCTTAGGTATGACGGCTTAACGTCATTGAAGTCTAGAGAGTGGACAACACGTTCGTCTTACTCAGAGCGGTGTCCGAACTCTATTTTCGACGTTATGCGTGCCACTTTCATTGTGGCCAACTACGATTCGATACAGATTGCACGAAACCTGAAAGACACCCTCACTGATACATAGAGAGTAGTGTTTGTCTGCGGAATATTGGGAGTGCAAGGGTCTGTGACGTTGATATAGCTGTATGTAGCACTACTAGTCAACGTGGGAGGGTGGGCGTAGCTCAGATGGTAGAGCGCTCGCTTAGCGTGTGAGAGGTACTGGGATCGATACCCAGCGCCTCCAGAATTTTTAACACACCTACATGCGCACCTTGCCATGCAAATGGAATAATTCCCAACCAGCAGAGGTGTCTAGGCAGATACAAGCGAACGATTAGCATCCACAATTGGCGAGCGTGATTTTATTCGTGTGCAGGAAGCACCCTCCTCCCACAACTACACTTAACTTAGATACAGTACAAATGTTCCCATAAGATTCTCAAGCCTACGTCGGAAAGATCTGCCTTGCGCCGAGTTCACGTAAATCCCACTGCACGTTCCCATTCTTTGCGTGCAGTCGGCTGCTACTGGTGTTGCTGGTTGTGACTGCTGATAACAGGTGCCGTAGCAATCAATTCATGGAGTGAGTTGTATGTTTTGCGATAGTCTGTCTCTGACAAGCAAGCACAGGTGATATAGGTGCGAACACAGGAAGCTTGCAGCCCCTCGCTGCCTGCAGACACAGAGCAGCCACACTAGGAGAGCGGCCTAAGCCGTAGGCGAAATGTGCTCATTCGCTTTGGCGCCACGTCGAACTATAAATAAGGCTGTCACTAGCGTGAGCGTCGTGTAAAGTCGGAAAAGTCGGCTGCATGGGTGATTGCCGAGTTTGGGGAGCGTTTCGTAGTATGATGAGTGCAGTGGAGACGCGGAAACTTGTTGTGTCCCAGTGTTTTGCAGTTGGACGACAAGAGTTTTACACAGTAGCAAAGAGCGAGGCACTGAGTTGGCATGAACAATGGAGAGCACAATGGGGCTCGAGATGTGCTTGTTACCTCAGGTGCTGTGTGATTGTCGACAAGGAGTGAAAAGGACCAATTTGTGACCGCCCTTCCAATTCAAAACAGACGGAATTTGCATTCGTAATACCAGAGCATCGAAACTACTTGAAACTCTTGTGTATATGAACGTGTCCGCGCCTTTGTACTCTGGTACCTTCGCCGCTACAAACCAACCAACCATCGTGTCTGTGCACATCAGAGTCGCAAAGAATGGAGAATAGCCAGGCTTAGCCGTGTGTGTAGCCGTAGCTCAGATGGCAGATCGTTCGCTTAGCGTGTCGAAGGTCTCGGGTTCAAGACCCGGCTCCTCCATGTTTTTTGGTCAGTGCATGGTAAGTGTTGGTCGCGGCGAACATAAAGGCACGCGAGAAGTTGCAAAACAGCGGCACAGACTGATATGATGTATACTGTCATAAGGAGAGCAAGGTGTAAGTGTGGGGACCGGCTGTTATCGTGGTGTCATCGAGTGCAGACCTGTCTTATTTTCGACGTTATGCGTGCCACTTTCATTGTGGCCAACTACGATTCGATACAGATTGCACGAAACCTGAAAGACACCCTCACTGATACATAGAGAGTAGTGTTTGTCTGCGGAATATTGGGAGTGCAAGGGTCTGTGACGTTGATATGGCTGTATGTAGCACTACTAGTCAACGGGGGGGTGGGCGTAGCTCAGATGGTAGAGCGCTCGCTTAGCGTGTGAGAGGTACTGGGATCGATACCCAGCGCCTCCAGAATTTTTAAAACACCTACATGCGCACCTTGCCATGCAAGTGGAATAATTCCCAACCAGCAGAGGTGTCTAGGCAGATACAAGCGAACGATTAGCATCCACAATTGGTGAGCGTGATTTTCTTCGTGCACAGGAAGCACCCTCCTCCCACACCTACACTTAACTTAGATACAGTACAAATGTTCCCATAAGATTCTCAAGCCTACGTCGGAAAGATCTGCCTTGCGCCGAGTTCACGTAAATCCCACTGCACGTTCCCATTCTTTGCGTGCAGTCGGCTGCTACTGGTGTTGCTGGTTGTGACTGCTGATAACAGATGCCGTAGCAATCAATTCGTGGAGTGAGTTGTATGTTTTGCGATAGTCTGTCTCTGACAAGCAAGCACAGGTGATATAGGTGCGAACACAGGAAGCTTGCAGCCTCTCGCTGCCTGCAGACACAGAGCAGCCACACTAGGAGAGCGGCCTAAGCCGTAGGCGAAATGTGCTCATTCGCTTTGGCGCGACGTCGAACTATAAATTAGGCTGTCACTAGCGTGAGCGTCGTGTAAAGTCGGAAAAGTCGGCTGCATGGGTGATTGCAAGTTTGGGGAGCGTTTCGTAGTATGATCAGTGCAGTGGAGACGCGGAAACTTGTTGTGTCCCAGTGTTTTGCAGTTGGACGACAAGAGTTTTACACAGTAGCAAAGAGCGAGGCACTGAGTTGGCATGAACAATGGAGAGCACAATGGGGCTCGAGATGTGCTTGTTACCTCAGGTGCTGTGTGATTGTCGACAAGGAGTGAAAAGGACCAATTTGTGACCGCCCTTTCAATTCAAAACAGACGGAATTTGCATTCGTAATACCAGTGCATCGAAACTACTTGGAACTCTTGTGTATATGAACGTGTCCGCGCCTTTGTACTCTGGTACCTTCGCCGCTACAAACCAAGCAACCATCGTGTCTGTGCACATCAGAGTCGCAAAGAATGGAGAATAGCCAGGCTCAGTCGTGTGTGTAGCCGTAGCTCAGATGGCAGATCGTTCGCTTAGCGTGTGGAAGGTCTCGGGTTCAAGACCCGGCTCCTCCATGTTTTTTGGTCAGTGCATGGTAAGTGTTGGTCGCGGTGAACATAAAGGCACGCAAGAAGTTGCAAAACCAGCGTCTCAGACTGATATGATGTATACTGTCATAAGGAGAGCAAGGTGTAAGTGTGGGGACCGGCTGTTATCGTGGTGTCATCGAGTGCAGACCTGTCTTAGGTATGACGGCTTAACGTCATTGAAGTCTAGAGAGTGGACAACACGTTCGTCTTACTCAGAGCGGTGTCCGAACTCTATTTTCGACGTTATGCGTGCCACTTTCATTGTGGCCAACTACGATTCGATACAGATTGCACGAAACCTGAAAGACACCCTCACTGATACATAGAGAGTAGTGTTTGTCTGCGGAATATTGGGAGTGCAAGGGTCTGTGACGTTGATATGGCTGTATGTAGCACTACTAGTCAACGGGGGGGTGGGCGTAGCTCAGATGGTAGAGCGCTCGCTTAGCGTGTGAGAGGTACTGGGATCGATACCCAGCGCCTCCAGAATGTTTTAACACACCTACATGCGCACCTTGCCATGGAAGTGGAATAATTCCCAACCAGCAGAGGTGTCTAGGCAGATACAAGCGAACGATTAGCATCCACAATTGGCGAGCGTGTTTTTATTCGTGCGCAGGAAGCACCCTCCTCCCACAACTACACTTAATTTAGATACAGTACAAATATTCCCATAAGATTCTCAAGCCTACGTCGGAAAGATCTGCCTTGCGCCGAGTTCACGTAAATCCCACTGCACGTTCCCATTCTTAGAGTGCAGTCGGCTGCTACTGGTGTTGCTGGTTGTGACTGCTGATAACAGATGCCGTAGCAATCAATTCATGGAGTGAGTTGTATGTTTTGCGATAGTCTGTCTCTGAGAAGCAAGCACAGGTGATATAGGTGCGAACACAGGAAGCTTGCAGCCCCTCGCTGCCTGCAGACACAGAGCAGCCACACTAGGAGGGTGGCCTAAGCCGTAGGCGAAATGTGCTCATTCGCTTTGGCGCGACGTCGAACTATAAATAAGGCTGTCACTAGCGCGAGCGTCGAGTAAAGTCGGAAAAGTCGGCTGCATGGGTGATTGCCAAGTTTGGGGAGCGTTTCGTAGTATGATCAGTGCAGTGGAGACGCGGAAACTTGTTGTGTCCCAGTGTTTTGCAGTTGGACGACAAGAGTTTTACACAGTAGCAAAGAGCGAGGCACTGAGTTGGCATGAACAATGGAGAGCACAATGGGGCTCGAGATGTGCTTGTTACCTCAGGTGCTGCGTGATTGTCGACAAGTGGTGAAAAGGACCAATTTGTGACCGCCCTTTCAATTCAAAACAGACGGAATTTGCATTCGTAATACCAGAGCATCGAAACTACTAGGAACTCTTTTGTATATGAACGTGTCCGCGCCTTTGTAATCTGGTACCTTCGCCGCTACAAACCAACCATCCATCGTGTCTGCGCACATCAGAGTCGCAAAGAATGGAGAATAGCCAGGCTTAGTCGTGTGTGTAGCAGTAGCTCAGTTGGCAGATCGTTCGCTTAGCGTGTCGAAGGTCTCGGGTTCAAGACCCGGCTCCTCCATGTTTTTTGGTCAGTGCATGGTAAGTGTTGGTCGCGGCGAACATAAAGGCACGCAAGAAGTTGCAAAACCAGCGTCACAGACTGATATGATGTATACTGTCATAAAGAGACCAAGGTGTAAGTGTGGGGACCGGCTGTTATTGTGGTGTCATCGAGTGCAGACCTGTCTTAGGTATGACGGCTAAACGTCATTGAAGTCTAGAGAGTGGACAACACGTTCGTCTTACTCAGAGCGGTGTCCGAACTCTATTTTCGACGTTATGCGTGCCACTTTCATTGTGGCCAACTACGATTCGATACAGATTGCACGAAACCTGAAAGACACCCTCACTGATACATAGAGAGTAGTTTTTGTCTGCGGAATATTGGGAGTGCAAGGGTCTGTGACGTTGATATAGCTGTATGTAGCACTACTAGTCAACGTAGGGGGGTGGGCGTAGGTCAGATGGTAGAGCGCTCGCTTAGCGCGTGAGAGGTACTGGGATCGATACCCAGCGCCTCCAGAATTTTTAACACACCTACATGCTCACCTTGCCATGCAAGTGGAATAATTCCCAACCAGCAGAGGTGTCTAGGCAGATACAAGCGAACGATTAGCATCCACAATTGGCGAGCGTGATTTTATTCGTGTGCAGGAAGCACCCTCCTCCCACAACTACACTTAACTTAGATACAGTACAAATGTTCCCATAAGATTCTCAAGCCTACGTCGGAAAGATCTGCCTTGCGCCGAGTTCACGTAAATCCCACTGCACGTTCCCATTCTTTGCGTGCAGTCGGCTGCTACTAATGTTGCTGGTTGTGACTGCTGATAACAGGTGCCCTAGCAATCAATTCATGGAGTGAGTTGTATGTTTTGCGATAGTCTGTCTCTGACAAGCAAGCACAGGTGATATAGGCGCGAACACAGGAAGCTTGCAGCCCCTCGCTGCCTGCAGACACAGAGCAGCCACACAAGGAGAGCGGCCTAAGCCATAGGCGAAATGTGCTCATTCGCTTTGGCGCGACGTCGAACTATAACTAAGGCTGTCACTAGCGTGAGCGTCGTGTAAAGTCGGAAAAGTCGGCTGCATGGGTGATTGCCAAGTTTGGGGAGCGTTTCGTAGTATGATGAGTGCAGTGGAGACGCGGAAACTTGTTGTGTCCCAGTGTTTTGCAGTTGGACGACAAGAGTTTTACACAGTAGCAAAGAGCGAGGCACTGAGTTGGCATGAACAATGGAGAGCACAATGGGGCTCGAGATGTGCTTGTTACCTCAGGTGCTGTGTGATTGTCGACAAGGAGTGAAAAGGACCAATTTGTGACCGCCCTTCCAATTCAAAACAGACGGAATTTGCATTCGTAATACCAGAGCATCGAAACGACTTGAAACTCTTGTGTATATGAACGTGTCCGCGCCTTTGTAATCTGGTACCTTCGCCGCTACAAATCAACCAACCATCGTGTCTGTGCACATAAGAGTCGCAAAGAATGGAGAATAGCCAGGCTTAGTCGAGTGTGTAGCCGTAGCTCAGATGGCAGATCGTTCGCTTAGCGTGTGAAAGGTCTCGGGTTCAAGACCCGGCTCCTCCATGTTTTTTGGTCAGTGCATGGTAAGTGTTGGTCGCGGCGAACATAAAGGCACGCGAGAAGTTGCAAAACCAGCGTCACAGACTGATATGATGTATACTGTCATAAGGAGAGCAAGGTGTAAGTGTGGGGACCGGCTGTTATCGTGGTGTCATCGAGTGCAGACCTGTCTTAGGTATGACGGCTTAACGTCATTGAAGTCTAGAGAGTGGACAACACGTTCGTCTTACTCAGAGCGGTGTCCGAACTCTATTTTCGACGTTATGCGTGCCACTTTCATTGTGGCCAACTACGATTCGATACAGATTGCACGAAACCTGAAAGACACCCTCACTGATACATAGAGAGTAGTGTTTGTCTGCGGAATATTGGGAGTGATAGGGTCTGTGACGTTGATATGGCTGTATGTAGCACTACTAGTCAACGGGGTGGTGGGTGTAGCTCAGATGGTAGAGCGTTCGCTTAGCGTGTGAGAGGTACTGGGATCGATACCCAGCGCCTCCAGAATTTTTAACACACCTACATGCGCACCTTGCCATGCGAGTGGAATAATTCCCAACCAGCAGAGGTGTCTAGGCAGATACAAGCGAACGATTAGCATCCACAATTGGCGAGCGTGATTTTATTCGTGCGCAGGTAGCACTCTCCTCCCACAACTACACTTAATTTAGATACAGTACAAATATTTCCATAAGATTCTCAAGCCAACGTCGGAAAGATCTGCCTTGCGCCGAGTTCACGTAAATCCCACTGCACGTTCCCATTCTTTGCGTTCTGTCGGCTGCTACTGGTGTTGCTGGTTGTGACTGCTGATAACAGATGCCGTAGCAATCAATTCATGGAGTGAGTTGTATGTTTTGCGATAGTCTGTCTCTGACAAGCAAGCACAGGTGATATAGGTGCGAACACAGGAAGCTTGCAGCCCCTCGCTGCCTGCAGACACAGAGCAGCCACACTAGGAGAGCGGCCTAAGCCGTAGGCGAAATGTGCTCATTCGCTTTGGCGCGACGTCGAACTATAAATAAGGCTGTCACTAGCGTGAGCGTCGTGTAAAGTCGGAAAAGTCGGCTGCATGGGTGATTGCCAAGTTTGGGGAGCGTTTCGTAGTATGATCAGTGCAGTGGAGACGCGGAAACTTGTTGTGTCCCAGTGTTTTGCAGTTGGACGACAAGAGTTTTACACAGTAGCAAAGAGCGAGGCACTGAGTTGGCATGAACAATGGAGAGCACAATGGGGCTCGAGATGTGCTTGTTACCTCAGGTGCTGTGTGATTGTCGACAAGGAGTGAAATGGACCAATTTGTGACCGCACTTTCAATTCAAAACAGACGGAATTTGCATTCGTAATACCAGAGCATCGAAACTACTTGAAACTCTTGTGTATATGAACGTGTCCGAGCCTTTATAATCTGGTACCTTCGCCGCTACAAACCAACCAACCATCGTGTCTGTGCACATCAGAGTCGCAAAGAATGGAGAATAGCCAGGCTTAGTCGTGTGTGTAGCCGTAGCTCAGATGGCAGATCGTTCGCTTAGCGTGTCGAAGGTCTCGGTTTCAAGACCCGGCTCCTCCATGTTTTTTGGTCAGTGCATGGTAAGTGTTGGTCGCGGCGAACATAAAGGCACGCAAGAAGTTGCAAAACCAGCGTCACAGACTGATATGATGTATACTGTCATAAAGAGACCAAGGTGTAAGTGTGGGGACCGGCTGTTATCGTGGTCTCATCGAGTGCAGACCTGTCTTAGGTATGACGGCTTAACGTCATTGAAGTCTAGAGAGTGGACAACACGTTCGTCTTACTCAGAGCGGTGTCCGAACTCTATTTTTGACGTTATGCGTGCCACTTTCGTTGTGGCCAACTACGATTCGATACAGATTGCACGAAACCTGAAAGACACCCTCACTGATACATAGAGAGTAGTGTTTGTCTGCGGAATATTGGGAGTGCAAGGGTCTGTGACGTTGAAATGGCTGTATGTAGCACTACTAGTCAACTGGGGGGTGGGCGTAGCTCAAATGGTAGAGCGTTCGCTTAGCGTGTGAGAGGTACTGGGATCGATACCCAGCGCCTCCAGAATTTTTAACACACCTACATGCGCACCTTGCCATGCAAGTGGAATAATCCCCAACCAGCAGAGGTGTCTAGGCAGATACAAGCGAACGATTGTCATCCACAATTGGCGAGCGTGATTTTATTCGTGCGCAGGAAGCACCCTCCTCCCACACCTACACTTAACTCAGATACAGTACAAATGTTCCCATAAGATTCTCAATCCTACGTCGGAAAGATCTGCCTTGCGCCGAGTTCACGTAAATCCCACTGCACGTTCCCATTCTTTGCGTGCAGTCGGCTGCTACTGGTGTTGCTGGTTGTGACTGCTGATAACAGATGCCGTAGCAATCAATTCATGGAGTGAGTTGTATGTTTTGCGATAGTCTGTCTCTGACAAGCAAGCACAGGTGATATAGGTGCGAACACAGGAAGCTTGCAGCCCCTCGCTGCCTGCAGACACAGAGCAGCCACACTAGGAGAGCGGCCTAAGCCGTAGGCGAAATGTGCTCATTCGCTTTGGCGCCACGTCGAACTATAAATAAGGCTGTCACTAGCGTGAGCGTCGTGTAAAGTCGGAAAAGTCGGCTGCATGGGTGATTGCCAAGTTTGGGGAGCGTTTCGTAGTATGATCAGTGCAGTGGAGACGCGGAAACTTGTTGTGTCCCAGTGTTTTGCAGTTGGACGACAAGAGTTTTACACAGTAGCAAAGAGCGAGGCACTGAGTTGGCATGAACAATGGAGAGCACAATGGGGCTCGAGATGTGCTTGTTACCTCAGGTGCTGTGTGATTGTCGACAAGGAGTGAAAAGGACCAATTTGTGACCGCCCTTTCAATTCAAAACAGACGGAATTTGCATTCGTAATACCAGAGCATCGAAACTACTTGGAACTCTTGTGTACATGAACGTGTCCGCGCCTTTGAACTCTGGTACCTTCGCTGCTACAAACCAACCAACCATCGTGACTGTGCACATCAGAGTCGCAAAGAATGGAGAATAGGCAGGCTTAGTCGTGTGTGTAGCCGTAGCTCAGATGGCAGAACGTTCGCTCAGCGTGTGGAAGGTCTCGGGTTCAAGACCCCCACTCCTCCATGTTTTTTGGTCAGTGCATGGTAAGTGTTGGTCGCGGTGAACATAAAGGCACGCAAGAAGTTGCAAAACCAGCGTCACAGACTGATATGATGTATACTGTCATAAGGAGAGCAAGGTGTAAGTGTGGGGACCGGCTGTTATCGTGGTGTCATCGAGTGCAGACCTGTCTTAGGTATGACGGCTTAACGTCATTGAAGTCTAGAGAGTGGACAACACGTTCGTCAATACTCAGAGCGGTGTCCGAACTCTATTTTCGACGTTATGCGTGCCACTTTCATTGTGGCCAACTACGATTCGATACAGATTGCACGAAACCTGAAAGACACCCTCACTGATACATAGAGAGTAGTGTTTGTCTGCGGAATATTGGGAGTGCAAGGGTCTGTGACGTTGATATGGCTGTATGTATCACTACTAGTCAACGGGGGGTGGGCGTATCTCAGATGGTAGAGCGCTCGCTTAGCGTGTGAGAGGAACTGAGATCGATACCCAGCGCCTCCAGAATTTTTAACACACCTACATGCGCACCTTGCCATGCAAGTGGAATAATCCCCAACCAGCAGAGGTGTCTAGGCACATACAAGCGAACGATTGTCATCCACAATTGGCGAGCGTGATTTTATTCGTTCGCAGGAAGCACCCTCCTCCCACACCTACACTTAACTTAGATACAGTACAAATGTTCCCATAAGATTCTCAAGCCTACGTCGGAAAGATCTGCCTTGCGCCGAGTTCACGTAAATCCCACTGCACGTTCCCATTCTTTGCGTGCAGTCGGCTGCTACTGGTGTTGCTGGTTGTGACTGCTGATAACAGATGCCGTAGCAATCAATTCATGGAGTGAGTTGTATGTTTTGCGATAGTCTGTCTCTGACAAGCAAGCACAGGTGATATAGGTGCGAACACAGGAAGCTTGCAGCCCCTCGCTGCCTGCAGACACAGAGCAGCCACACTAGGAGAGCGGCCTAAGCCGTAGGCGAAATGTGCTGATTCGCTTTGGCGCCACGTCGAACTATAAATAAGGCTGTCACTAGCGTGAGCGTCGTGTAAAGTCGGAAAAGTCGGCTGCATGGGTGACTGCCAAGTTTGGGGAGCGTTTCGTAGTATGATCAGTGCAGTGGAGACGCGGAAACTTGTTGTGTCCCAGTGTTTTGCAGTTGGACGACAAGAGTTTTACACAGTAGCAAAGAGCGAGGCACTGAGTTGGCATGAACAATGGAGAGCACAATGGGGCTCGAGATGTGCTTGTTTCCTCAGGTGCTGTGTGATTGTCGACAAGGAGTGAAAAGGACCAATTTGTGACCGCCCTTTCAATTCAAAACAGACGGAATTTGCATTCGTAATACCAGAGCATCGAAACTACTTGAAACTCTTGTGTATATGAACGTGTCCGCGCCTTTGTAATCTGGTACCTTCGCCGCTACAAACCAACCAACCATCGTGTCTGTGCACATCAGAGTCGCAAAGAATGGAGAATAGCCAGGCTTAGTCGTGTGTGTAGCCGTAGCTCAGATGGCAGATCGTTCGCTTAGCGTGTGGAAGGTCTCGGGTTCAAGACCCGGCTCCTCCATGTTTTTTGGTCAGTGCATGGTAAGTGTTGGTCGCGGCGAACATAAAGGCACGCAAGAAGTTGCAAAACCAGCGTCACAGACTGATATGATGTATACTGTCATAAAGAGACCAAGGTGTAAGTGTGGGGACCGGCTGTTATCGTGGTGTCATCGAGTGCAGACCTGTCTTAGGTATGACGGCTTAACGTCATTGAAGTCTAGAGAGTGGACAACACGTTCGTCTTACTCAGAGCGGTGTCCGAACTCTATTTTTGACGTTATGCGTGCCACTTTCGTTGTGGCCAACTACGATTCGATACAGATTGCACGAAACCTGAAAGACACCCTCACTGATACATAGAGAGTAGTGTTTGTCTGCGGAATATTGGGAGTGCAAGGGTCTGTGACGTTGATATGGCTGTATGTAGCACTACTAGTCAACTGGGGGGTGGGCGTAGCTCAGATGGTAGAGCGTTCGCTTAGCGTGTGAGAGGTACTGGGATCGATACCCAGCGCCTCCAGAATTTTTAACACACCTACATGCGCACCTTGCCATGCAAGTGGAATAATCCCCAACCAGCAGAGGTGTCTAGGCAGATACAAGCGAACGATTGTCATCCACAATTTTTAACACACCTACATGCGCACCTTGCCATGCAAGTGGAATAATCCCCAACCAGCAGAGGTGTCTAGGCAGATACAAGCGAACGATTGTCATCCACAATTGGCGAGCGTGATTTTATTCGTGCGCAGGAAGCACCCTCCTCCCACACCTACACTTAACTCAGATACAGTACAAATGTTCCCATAAGATTCTCAATCCTACGTCGGAAAGATCTGCCTTGCGCCGAGTTCACGTAAATCCCACTGCACGTTCCCATTCTTTGCGTGCAGTCGGCTGCTACTGGTGTTGCTGGTTGTGACTGCTGATAACAGATGCCGTAGCAATCAATTCATGGAGTGAGTTGTATGTTTTGCGATAGTCTGTCTCTGACAAGCAAGCACAGGTGATATAGGTGCGAACACAGGAAGCTTGCAGCCCCTCGCTGCCTGCAGACACAGAGCAGCCACACTAGGAGAGCGGCCTAAGCCGTAGGCGAAATGTGCTCATTCGCTTTGGCGCCACGTCGAACTATAAATAAGGCTGTCACTAGCGTGAGCGTCGTGTAAAGTCGGAAAAGTCGGCTGCATGGGTGATTGCCAAGTTTGGGGAGCGTTTCGTAGTATGATCAGTGCAGTGGAGACGCGGAAACTTGTTGTGTCCCAGTGTTTTGCAGTTGGACGACAAGAGTTTTACACAGTAGCAAAGAGCGAGGCACTGAGTTGGAATGAACAATGGAGAGCACAATGGGGCTCGAGATGTGCTTGTTACCTCAGGTGCTGTGTGATTGTCGACAAGGAGTGAAAAGGACCAATTTGTGACCGCCCTTTCAATTCAAAACAGACGGAATTTGCATTCGTAATACCAGAGCATCGAAACTACTTGGAACTCTTGTGTACATGAACGTGTCCGCGCCTTTGTACTCTGGTACCTTCGCTGCTACAAACCAACCAACCATCGTGACTGTGCACATCAGAGTCGCAAAGAATGGAGAATATCCAGGCTTAGTCGTGTGTGTAGCCGTAGCTCAGATGGCAGATCGTTCGCTCAGCGTGTGGAAGGTCTCGGGTTCAAGACCCCCTCTCCTCCATGTTTTTTGGTCAGTGCATGGTAAGTGTTGGTCGCGGTGAACATAAAGGCACGCAAGAAGTTGCAAAACCAGCGTCACAGACTGATATGATGTATACTGTCATAAGGAGAGCAAGGTGTAAGTGTGGGGACCGGCTGTTATCGTGGTGTCATCGAGTGCAGACCTGTCTTAGGTATGACGGCTTAACGTCATTGAAGTCTAGAGAGTGGACAACACGTTCGTCAATACTCAGAGCGGTGTCCGAACTCTATTTTCGACGTTATGCGTGCCACTTTCATTGTGGCCAACTACGATTCGATACAGATTGCACGAAACCTGAAAGACACCCTCACTGATACATAGAGAGTAGTGTTTGTCTGCGGAATATTGGGAGTGCAAGGGTCTGTGACGTTGATATGGCTGTATGTATCACTACTAGTCAACGGGGGGTGGGCGTATCTCAGATGGTAGAGCGCTCGCTTAGCGTGTGAGAGGAACTGGGATCGATACCCAGCGCCTCCAGAATTTTTAACACACCTACATGCGCACCTTGCCATGCAAGTGGAATAATCCCCAACCAGCAGAGGTGTCTAGGCAGATACAAGCGAACGATTGTCATCCACAATTGGCGAGCGTGATTTTATTCGTTCGCAGGAAGCACCCTCCTCCCACACCTACACTTAACTTATATACAGTACAAATGTTCCCATAAGATTCTCAAGCCTACGTCGGAAAGATCTGCCTTGCGCCGAGTTCACGTAAATCCCACTGCACGTTCCCATTCTTTGCGTGCAGTCGGCTGCTACTGGTGTTGCTGGTTGTGACTGCTGATAACAGATGCCGTAGCAATCAATTCATGGAGTGAGTTGTATGTTTTGCGATAGTCTGTCTCTGACAAGCAAGCACAGGTGATATAGGTGCGAACACAGGAAGCTTGCAGCCCCTCGCTGCCTGCAGACACAGAGCAGCCACACTAGGAGAGCGGCCTAAGCCGTAGGCGAAATGTGCTGATTCGCTTTGGCGCCACGTCGAACTATAAATAAGGCTGTCACTAGCGTGAGCGTCGTGTAAAGTCGGAAAAGTCGGCTGCATGGGTGATTGCCAAGTTTGGGGAGCGTTTCGTAGTATGATCAGTGCAGTGGAGACGCGGAAACTTGTTGTGTCCCAGTGTTTTGCAGTTGGACGACAAGAGTTTTACACAGTAGCAAAGAGCGAGGCACTGAGTTGGCATGAACAATGGAGAGCACAATGGGGCTCGAGATGTGCTTGTTACCTCAGGTGCTGTGTGATTGTCGACAAGGAGTGAAAAGGACCAATTTGTGACCGCCCTTTCAATTCAAAACAGACGGAATTTGCATTCGTAATACCAGAGCATCGAAACTACTTGAAACTCTTGTGTATATGAACGTGTCCGCGCCTTTGTAATCTGGTACCTTCGCCGCTACAAACCAACCAACCATCGTGTCTGTGCACATCAGAGTCGCAAAGAATGGAGAATAGCCAGGCTTAGTCGTGTGTGTAGCCGTAGCTCAGATGGCAGATCGTTCGCTTATCGTGTGGAAGGTCTCGGGTTCAAGACCCGGCTCCTCCATGTTTTTTGGTCAGTGCATGGTAAGTGTTGGTCGCGGCGAACATAAAGGCACGCAAGAAGTTGCAAAACCAGCGTCACAGACTGATATGATGTATACTGTCATAAAGAGACCAAGGTGTAAGTGTGGGGACCGGCTGTTATCGTGGTGTCATCGAGTGCAGACCTGTCTTAGGTATGACGGCTTAACGTCATTGAAGTCTAGAGAGTGGACAACACGTTCGTCTTACTCAGAGCGGTGTCCGAACTCTATTTTTGACGTTATGCGTGCCACTTTCGTTGTGGCCAACTACGATTCGATACAGATTGCACGAAACCTGAAAGACACCCTCACTGATACATAGAGAGTAGTGTTTGTCTGCGGAATATTGGGAGTGCAAGGGTCTGTGACGTTGATATGGCTGCATGTAGCACTACTAGTCAACTGGGGGGTGGGCGTAGCTCAGATGGTAGAGCGTTCGCTTAGCGTGTGAGAGGTACTGGGATCGATACCCAGCGCCTCCAGAATTTTTAACACACCTACATGCGCACCTTGCCATGCAAGTGGAATAATCCCCAACCAGCAGAGGTGTCTAGGCAGATACAAGCGAACGATTGTCATCCACAATTGGCGAGCGTGATTTTATTCGTTCGCAGGAAGCACCCTCCTCCCACACCTACACTTAACTTATATACAGTACAAATGTTCCCATAAGATTCTCAAGCCTACGTCGGAAAGATCTGCCTTGCGCCGAGTTCACGTAAATCCCACTGCACGTTCCCATTCTTTGCGTGCAGTCGGCTGCTACTGGTGTTGCTGGTTGTGACTGCTGATAACACATGCCGTAGCAATCAATTCATGGAGTGAGTTGTATGTTTTGCGATAGTCTGTCTCTGACAAGCAAGCACAGGTGATATAGGTGCGAACACAGGAAGCTTGCAGCCCCTCGCTGCCTGCAGACACAGAGCAGCCACACTAGGAGAGCGGCCTAAGCCGTAGGCGAAATGTGCTGATTCGCTTTGGCGCGACGTCGAACTATAAATAAGGCTGTCACTAGCGTGAGCGTCGTGTTAAGTCGGAAAAGCCGGCTGCATGGGTGATTGCCAAGTTTGGGGAGCGTTTCGTAGTATGATCAGTGCAGTGGAGACGCGGAAACTTGTTGTGTCCCAGTGTTTTGCAGTTGGACGACAAGAGTTTTACACAGTAGCAAAGAGCGAGGCACTGAGTTGGCATGAACAATGGAGAGCACAATGGGGCTCGAGATGTGCTTGTTACCTCAGGTGCTGTGTGATTGTCGACAAGGAGTGAAAAGGACCAATTTGTGACCGACCTTTCTATTCAAAACAGACGGAATTTGCATTCGTAATACCAGAGCATCGAAACTACTTGAAACTCTTGTGTATATGAACGTGTCCGCGCCTTTGTAATCTGGTACCTTCGCCGCTACAAACCAACCAACCATCGTGTCTGTGCACATCAGAGTCGCAAAGAATGGAGAATAGCCAGGCTTAGTCGTGTGTGTAGCCGTAGCTCAGATGGCAGATCGTTCGCTTAGCGTGTGGAAGGTCTCGGGTTCAAGACCCGGCTCCTCCATGTTTTTTGGTCAGTGCATGGTAAGTGTTGGTCGCGGCGAACATAAAGGCACGCAAGAAGTTGCAAAACCAGCGTCACAGACTGATATGATGTATACTGTCATAAAGAGACCAAGGTGTAAGTGTGGGGACCGGCTGTTATCGTGGTGTCATCGAGTGCAGACCTGTCTTAGGTATGACGGCTTAACGTCATTGAAGTCTAGAGAGTGGACAACACGTTCGTCTTACTCAGAGCGGTGTCCGAACTCTATTTTTGACGTTATGCGTGCCACTTTCGTTGTGGCCAACTACGATTCGATACAGATTGCACGAAACCTGAAAGACACCCTCACTGATACATAGAGAGTAGTGTTTGTCTGCGGAATATTGGGAGTGCAAGGGTCTGTGACGTTGATATGGCTGTATGTAGCACTACTAGTCAACGGGGGGGTGGGCGTAGCTCAGATGGTAGAGCGTTCGCTTAGCGTGTGAGAGGTACTGGGATCGATACCCAGCGCCTCCAGAATTTTTAACACACCTACATGCGCACCTTGCCATGCAAGTGGAATAATCCCCAACCAGCAGAGGTGTCTAGGCAGATACAAGCGAACGATTGTCATCCACAATTGGCGAGCGTGATTTTATTCGTTCGCAGGAAGCACCCTCCTCCCACACCTACACTTAACTTATATACAGTACAAATGTTCCCATAAGATTCTCAAGCCTACGTCGGAAAGATCTGTCTTGCGCCGAGTTCACGTAAATCCCACTGCACGTTCCCATTCTTTGCGTGCAGTCGCCTGCTACTGGTGTTGCTGGTTGTGACTGCTGATAACAGATGCCGTAGCAATCAATTCATGGAGTGAGTTGTATGTTTTGCGATGGTCTGTCTCTGACAAGCAAGCACAGGTGATATAGGTGCGAACACAGGAAGCTTGCAGCCCCTCGCTGCCTGCAGACACAGAGCAGCCACACTAGGAGAGCGGCCTAAGCCGTAGGCGAAATGTGCTGATTCGCTTTGGCGCCACGTCGAACTATAAATAAGGCTGTCACTAGCGTGAGCGTCGTGTAAAGTCGGAAAAGTCGGCTGCATGGGTGATTGCCAAGTTTGGGGAGCGTTTCGTAGTATGATCAGTGCAGTGGAGACGCGGAAACTTGTTGTGTCCCAGTGTTTTGCAGTTGGACGACAAGAGTTTTTCACAGTAGCAAAGAGCGAGGCACTGAGTTGGCATGAACAATGGAGAGCACAATGGGGCTCGAGATGTGCTTGTTACCTCAGGTACTGTGTGATTGTCGACAAGGAGTGAAAAGGACCAATTTGTGACCGCCCTTTCAATTCAAAACAGACGGAATTTGCATTCGTAATACCAGAGCATCGAAACTACTTGAAACTCTTGTGTATATGAACGTGTCCGCGCCTTTGTAATCTGGTACCTTCGCCGCTACAAACCAACCAACCATCGTGTCTGTGCACATCAGAGTCGCAAAGAATGGAGAATAGCCAGGCTTAGTCGTGTGTGTAGCCGTAGCTCAGATGGCAGATCGTTCGCTTATCGTGTGGAAGGTCTCGGGTTCAAGACCCGGCTCCTCCATGTTTTTTGGTCAGTGCATGGTAAGTGTTGGTCGCGGCGAACATAAAGGCACGCAAGAAGATGCAAAACCAGCGTCATAGACTGATATGATGTATACTGTCATAAAGAGACCAAGGTGTAAGTGTGGGGACCGGCTGTTATCGTGGTGTCATCGAGTGCAGACCTGTCTTAGGTATGACGGCTTAACGTCATTGAAGTCTAGAGAGTGGACAACACGTTCGTCTTACTCAGAGCGGTGTCCGAACTCTATTTTTGACGTTATGCGTGCCACTTTCGTTGTGGCCAACTACGATTCGATACAGATTGCACGAAACCTGAAAGACACCCTCACTGATACATAGAGAGTAGTGTTTGTCTGCGGAATATTGGGAGTGCAAGGGTCTGTGACGTTGATATGGCTGTATGTAGCACTACTAGTCGACTGGGGGGTGGGCGTAGCTCAGATGGTAGAGCGTTCGCTTAGCGTGTGAGAGGTACTGGGATCGATACCCAGCGCCTCCAGAGTTTTTAACACACCTACATGCGCACCTTGCCATGCAAGTGGAATAATCCCCAACCAGCAGAGGTGTCTAGGCAGATACAAGCGAACGATTGTCATCCACAATTGTCGAGCGTGATTTTATTCGTTCGCAGGAAGCACCCTCCTCCCACACCTACACTTAACTTAGATACAGTACAAATGTTCCCATAAGATTCTCAAGCCTACGTCGGAAAGATCTGCCTTGCGCCGAGTTCACGTAAATCCCACTGCACGTTCCCATTCTTTGCGTGCAGTCGCCTGCTACTGGTGTTGCTGGTTGTGACTGCTGATAACAGATGCCGTAGCAATCAATTCATGGAGTGAGTTGTATGTTTTGCGATAGTCTGTCTCTGACAAGCAAGCACAGGTGATATAGGTGCGAACACAGGAAGCTTGCAGCCCCTCGCTGCCTGCAGACACAGAGCAGCCACACTAGGAGAGCGGCCTAAGCCGTAGGCGAAATGTGCTGATTCGCTTTGGCGCCACGTCGAACTATAAATAAGGCTGTCACTAGCGTGAGCGTCGTGTAAAGTCGGAGAAGTCGGCTGCATGGGTGATTGCCAAGTTTGGGGAGCGTTTCGTAGTATGATCAGTGCAGTGGAGACGCGGAAACTTGTTGTGTCCCAGTGTTTTGCAATTGGACGACAAGAGTTTTACACAGTAGCAAAGAGCGAGGCACTGAGTTGGCATGAACAATGGAGAGCACAATGGGGCTCGAGATGTGCTTGTTACCTCAGGTGCTGTGTGATTGTCGACAAGGAGTGAAAAGGACCAATTTGTGACCGCCCTTTCAATTCAAAACAGACGGAATTTGCATTCGTAATACCAGAGCATCGAAACTACTTGAAACTCTTGTGTATATGAACGTGTCCGCGCCTTTGTAATCTGGTACCTTCGCCGCTACAAACCAACCAACCATCGTGTCTGTGCACATCAGAGTCGCAAAGAATGGAGAATAGCCAGGCTTAGTCGTGTGTGTAGCCGTAGCTCAGATGGCAGATCGTTCGCTTAGCGTGTGGAAGGTCTCGGGTTCAAGACCCGGCTCCTCCATGTTTTTTGGTCAGTGCATGGTAAGTGTTGGTCGCGGCGAACATAAAGGCACGCAAGAAGTTGCAAAACCAGCGTCACAGACTGATATGATGTATACTGTCATAAAGAGACCAAGGTGTAAGTGTGGGGACCGGCTGTTATCGTGGTGTCATCGAGTGCAGACCTGTCTTAGGTATGACGGCTTAACGTCATTGAAGTCTAGAGAGTGGACAACACGTTCGTCTTACTCAGAGCAGTGTCCGAACTCTATTTTTGACGTTATGCGTGCCACTTTCGTTGTGGCCAACTACGATTCGATACAGATTGCACGAAACCTGAAAGACACCCTCACTGATACATAGAGAGTAGTGTTTGTCTGCGGAATATTGGGAGTGCAAGGGTCTGTGACGTTGATATGGCTGTATGTAGCACTACTAGTCAACTGGGGGGTGGGCGTAGCTCAGATGGTAAAGCGTTCGCTTAGCGTGTGAGAGGTACTGGGATCGATACCCAGCGCCTCCAGAATTTTTAACACACCTACATGCGCACCTTGCCATGCAAGTGGAATAATCCCCAACCAGCAGAGGTGTCTAGGCAGATACAAGCGAACGATTGTCATCCACAATTGTCGAGCGTGATTTTATTCGTTCGCAGGAAGCACCCTCCTCCCACACCTACACTTAACTTAGATACAGTACAAATGTTCCCATAAGATTCTCAAGCCTACGTCGGAAAGATCTGCCTTGCGCCGAGTTCACGTCAATCCCACAGCACGTTCCCATTCTTTGCGTGCAGTCGGCTGCTACTGGTGTTGCTGCTTGTGACTGCTGATAACAGATGCCGTAGCAATCAATTCATGGAGTGAGTTGTATGTTTTGCGATAGTCTGTCTCTGACAAGCAAGCACAGGTGATATAGGTGCGAACACAGGAAGCTTGCAGCCCCTCGCTGCCTGCAGACACAGAGCAGCCACACTAGGAGAGCGGCCTAAGCCGTAGGCGAAATGTGCTCATTCGCTTTGGCGCCACGTCGAACTATAAATAAGGCTGTCACTAGCGTGAGCGTTGCGTGAGCGTCGTGTAAAGTCGGAAAAGTCGGCTGCATGGGTGATTGCCAAGTTTGGGGAGCGTTTCGTAGTATGATCAGTGCAGTGGAGACGCGGAAACTTGTTGTGTCCCAGTGTTTTGCAATTGGACGACAAGAGTTTTACACAGTAGCAAAGAGCGAGGCACTGAGTTGGCATGAACAATGGAGAGCACAATGGGGCTCGAGATGTGCTTGTTACCTCAGGTGCTGTGTGATTGTCGACAAGGAGTGAAAAGGACCAATTTGTGACCGCCCTTTCAATTCAAAACAGACGGAATTTGCATTCGTAATACCAGAGCATCGAAACTACTTGAAACTCTTGTGTATATGAACGTGTCCGCGCCTTTGTAATCTGGTACCTTCGCCGCTACAAACCAACCAACCATCGTGTCTGTGCACATCAGAGTCGCAAAGAATGGAGAATAGCCAGGCTTAGTCGTGTGTGTAGCCGTAGCTCAGATGGCAGATCGTTCGCTTAGCGTGTGGAAGGTCTCGGGTTCAAGACCCGGCTCCTCCATGTTTTTTGGTCAGTGCATGGTAAGTGTTGGTCGCGGCGAACATAAAGGCACGCAAGAAGTTGCAAAACCAGCGTCACAGACTGATATGATGTATACTGTCATAAAGAGACCAAGGTGTAAGTGTGGGGACCGGCTGTTATCGTGGTGTCATCGAGTGCAGACCTGTCTTAGGTATGACGGCTTAACGTCATTGAAGTCTAGAGAGTGGACAACACGTTCGTCTTACTCAGAGCAGTGTCCGAACTCTATTTTTGACGTTATGCGTGCCACTTTCGTTGTGGCCAACTACGATTCGATACAGATTGCACGAAACCTGAAAGACACCCTCACTGATACATAGAGAGTAGTGTTTGTCTGCGGAATATTGGGAGTGCAAGGGTCTGTGACGTTGATATGGCTGTATGTAGCACTACTAGTCAACTGGGGGGTGGGCGTAGCTCAGATGGTAAAGCGTTCGCTTAGCGTGTGAGAGGTACTGGGATCGATACCCAGCGCCTCCAGAATTTTTAACACACCTACATGCGCACCTTGCCATGCAAGTGGAATAATCCCCAACCAGCAGAGGTGTCTAGGCAGATACAAGCGAACGATTGTCATCCACAATTGTCGAGCGTGATTTTATTCGTTCGCAGGAAGCACCCTCCTCCCACACCTACACTTAACTTAGATACAGTACAAATGTTCCCATAAGATTCTCAAGCCTACGTCGGAAAGATCTGCCTTGCGCCGAGTTCACGTCAATCCCACAGCACGTTCACATTCTTTGCGTGCAGTCGGCTGCTACTGGTGTTGCTGCTTGTGACTGCTGATAACAGATGCCGTAGCAATCAATTCATGGAGTGAGTTGTATGTTTTGCGATAGTCTGTCTCTGACAAGCAAGCACAGGTGATATAGGTGCGAACACAGGAAGCTTGCAGCCCCTCGCTGCCTGCAGACACAGAGCAGCCACACTAGGAGAGCGGCCTAAGCCGTAGGCGAAATGTGCTCATTCGCTTTGGCGCCACGTCGAACTATAAATAAGGCTGTCACTAGCGTGAGAGTTGCGTGAGCGTCGTGTAAAGTCGGAAAAGTCGGCTGCATGGGTGATTGCCAAGTTTGGGGAGCGTTTCGTAGTATGATCAGTGCAGTGGAGACGCGGAAACTTGTTGTGTCCCAGTGTTTTGCAATTGGACGACAAGAGTTTTACACAGTAGCAAAGAGCGAGGCACTGAGTTGGCATGAACAATGGAGAGCACAATGGGGCTCGAGATGTGCTTGTTACCTCAGGTGCTGTGTGATTGTCGACAAGGAGTGAAAAGGACCAATTTGTGACCGCCCTTTCAATTCAAAACAGACGGAATTTGCATTCGTAATACCAGAGCATCGAAACTACTTGAAACTCTTGTGTATATGAACGTGTCCGCGCCTTTGTAATCTGGTACCTTCGCCGCTACAAACCAACCAACCATCGTGTCTGTGCACATCAGAGTCGCAAAGAATGGAGAATAGCCAGGCTTAGTCGTGTGTTTAGCCGTAGCTCAGATGGCAGATCGATCGCTTAGCGTGTGGAAGGTCTCGGGTTCAAGACCCGGCTTCTCCATGTTTTTTGGTCAGTGCATAGTAAGTGTTGGTCGCGGCGAACATAAAGGCACGCAAGAAGTTGCAAAACCAGCGTCACAGACTGATATGATGTATACTGTCATAAGGAGAGCAAGGAATAAGTGTGGGGACCGGCTGTTATCGTGGTGTCATCGAGTGCAGACCTGTCTTAGGTATGACGGCTTAACGTCATTGAAGTCTAGAGAGTGGACAACACGTTCGTCTTACTCAGAGCGGTGTCCGAACTCTATTTTCGACGTTATGCGTGCCACTTTCATTGTGGCCAACAACGATTCGATACAGATTGCACGAAACCTGAAAGACACCCTCACTGATACATAGAGAGTAGTGTTTGTCTGCGGAATATTGGGAGTGCAAGGGTCTGTGACGTTGATATGGCTGTATGTAGCACTACTAGTCAACGGGGGGGTGGGCGTAGCTCAGATGGTAGAGCGCTCGCTTAGCGTGTGAGAGGTACTGGGATCGATACCCAGCGCCTCCAGAATTTTTAACACACCTACATGCGCACCTTGCCATGCAAGTGGAATAATTCCTAACCAGCAGAGGTGTCTAGGCAGATACAAGCGAACGATTAGCATCCACAATTGGCGAGCGTGATTTTATTCGTGCGCAGGAAGCACCCTCCTCCCACAACTACACTTAATTTAGATACAGTACAAATGTTCCCATAAGATTCTCAAGCCTACGTCGGAAAGATCTGCCTTGCGCCGAGTTCACGTAAATCCCACTGCACGTTCCCATTCTTTACGTGCAGTCGGCTGCTACTGGTGTTGCTGGTTGTGACTGCTGATAACAGATGCCGTAGCAATCAATTCATGGAGTGAGTTGTATGTTTTGCGATAGTCTGTCTCTGACAAGCAAGCAAAGGTGATATAGGTGCGAACACAGCAAGCTTGCAGCCCCTCGCTGCCTGCAGACACAGAGCAGCCACACTAGGAGAGCGGCCTAAGCCGTAGGCGAAATGTGCTCATTCGCTTTGGCGCCACGTCGAACTATAAATAAGGCTGTCACTAGCGTGAGCGTCGTGTAAAGTCGGAAAAGTCGGCTGCATGGGTGATTGCCAAGTTTGGGGAGCGTTTCGTAGTATGATCAGTGCAGTGGAGACGCGGAAACTTGTTGTGTCCCAGTGTTTTGCAGTTGGACGACAAGAGTTTTACACAGTAGCAAAGAGCGAGGCACTGAGTTGGCATGAACAATGGAGAGCACAATGGGGCTCGAGATGTGCTTGTTACCTCAGGTGCTGTGTGATTGTCGACAAGGAGTGAAAAGGACCAATTTGTGACCGCCCTTTCAATTCAAAACAGACGGAATTTGCATTCGTAATACCAGAGCATCGAAACTACTTGAAACTCTTGTGTATATGAACGTGTCCGCGCCTTTGTAATCTGGTACCTTCGCCGCTACAAACCAACCAACCATCGTGTCTGTGCACATCAGAGTCGCAAAGAATGGAGAATAGCCAGGCTTAGTCGTGTGTGTAGCCGTAGCTCAGATGGCAGATCGTTCGCTTATCGTGTGGAAGGTCTCGGGTTCAAGACCCGGCTCCTCCATGTTTTTTGGTCAGTGCATGGTAAGTGTTGGTCGCGGTGAACATAAAGGCACGCAAGAAGATGCAAAACCAGCGTCATAGACTGATATGATGTATACTGTCATCAAGAGACCAAGGTGTAAGTGTGGGGACCGGCTGTTATCGTGGTGTCATCGAGTGCAGACCTGTCTTAGGTATGACGGCCTAACGTCATTGAAGTCTAGAGAGTGGACAACACGCTCGTCTTACTCAGAGCGGTGTCCGAACTCTATTTTTGACGTTATGCGTGCCACTTTCGTTGTGGCCAACTACGATTCGATACAGATTGCACGAAACCTGAAAGACACCCTCACTGATACATAGAGAGTAGTGTTTGTCTGCGGAATATTGGGAGTGCAAGGGTCTGTGACGTTGATATGGCTGTATGTAGCACTACTAGTCAACTGGGGGGTGGGCGTAGCTCAGATGGTAAAGCGTTCGCTTAGCGTGTGAGAGGTACTGGGATCGATACCCAGCGCCTCCAGAATTTTTAACACACCTACATGCGCACCTTGCCATGCAAGTGGAATAATCCCCAACCAGCAGAGGTGTCTAGGCAGATACAAGCGAACGATTGTCATCCACAATTGTCGAGCGTGATTTTATTCGTTCGCAGGAAGCACCCTCCTCCCACACCTACACTTAACTTAGATACAGTACAAATGTTCCCATAAGATTCTCAAGCCTACGTCGGAAAGATCTGCCTTGCGCCGAGTTCACGTCAATCCCACAGCACGTTCCCATTCTTTGCGTGCAGTCGGCTGCTACTGGTGTTGCTGCTTGTGACTGCTGATAACAGATGCCGTAGCAATCAATTCATGGAGTGAGTTGTATGTTTTGCGATAGTCTGTCTCTGACAAGCAAGCACAGGTGATATAGGTGCGAACACAGGAAGCTTGCAGCCCCTCGCTGCCTGCAGACACAGAGCAGCCACACTAGGAGAGCGGCCTAAGCCGTAGGCGAAATGTGCTCATTCGCTTTGGCGCCACGTCGAACTATAAATAAGGCTGTCACTAGCGTGAGCGTCGTGTAAAGTCGGAAAAGTCGGCTGCATGGGTGATTGCCAAGTTTGGGGAGCGTTTCGTAGTATGATCAGTGCAGTGG
The DNA here is from genome assembly GCF_023897955.1 of Schistocerca gregaria. NCBI lineage: Eukaryota > Metazoa > Arthropoda > Insecta > Orthoptera > Acrididae > Schistocerca > Schistocerca gregaria. The sequence goes on along the minus strand of NC_064930.1, from coordinate 5,917,577 downwards.
AGACGCGGAAACTTGTTGTGTCCCAGTGTTTTGCAATTGGACGACAAGAGTTTTACACAGTAGCAAAGAGCGAGGCACTGAGTTGGCATGAACAATGGAGAGCACAATGGGGCTCGAGATGTGCTTGTTACCTCAGGTGCTGTGTGATTGTCGACAAGGAGTGAAAAGGACCAATTTGTGACCGCCCTTTCAATTCAAAACAGACGGAATTTGCATTCGTAATACCAGAGCATCGAAACTACTTGAAACTCTTGTGTATATGAACGTGTCCGCGCCTTTGTAATCTGGTACCTTCGCCGCTACAAACCAACCAACCATCGTGTCTGTGCACATCAGAGTCGCAAAGAATGGAGAATAGCCAGGCTTAGTCGTGTGTGTAGCCGTAGCTCAGATGGCAGATCGATCGCTTAGCGTGTGGAAGGTCTCGGGTTCAAGACCCGGCTTCTCCATGTTTTTTGGTCAGTGCATAGTAAGTGTTGGTCGCGGCGAACATAAAGGCACGCAAGAAGTTGCAAAACCAGCGTCACAGACTGATATGATGTATACTGTCATAAGGAGAGCAAGGAATAAGTGTGGGGACCGGCTGTTATCGTGGTGTCATCGAGTGCAGACCTGTCTTAGGTATGACGGCTTAACGTCATTGAAGTCTAGAGAGTGGACAACACGTTCGTCTTACTCAGAGCAGTGTCCGAACTCTATTTTTGACGTTATGCGTGCCACTTTCGTTGTGGCCAACTACGATTCGATACAGATTGCACGAAACCTGAAAGACACCCTCACTGATACATAGAGAGTAGTGTTTGTCTGCGGAATATTGGGAGTGCAAGGGTCTGTGACGTTGATATGGCTGTATGTAGCACTACTAGTGAACTTGGGGGTGGGCGTAGCTCAGATGGTAAAGCGTTCGCTTAGCGTGTGAGAGGTACAGGGATCGATACCCAGCGCCTCCAGAATTTTTAACACACCTACATGCGCACCTTGCCATGCAAGTGGAATAATCCCCAACCAGCAGAGGTGTCTAGGCAGATACAAGCGAACGATTGTCATCCACAATTGTCGAGCGTGATTTTATTCGTTCGCAGGAAGCACCCTCCTCCCACACCTACACTTAACTTAGATACAGTACAAATGTTCCCATAAGATTCTCAAGCCTACGTCGGAAAGATCTGCCTTGCGCCGAGTTCACGTAAATCCCACTGCACGTTCCCATTCTTTGCGTGCAGTCGGCTGCTACTGGTGTTGCTGGTTGTGACTGCTGATAACAGATGCCGTAGCAATCAATTCATGGAGTGAGTTGTATGTTTTGCGATAGTCTGTCTCTGACAAGCAAGCACAGGTGATATAGGTGCGAACACAGGAAGCTTGCAGCCCCTCGCTGCCTGCAGACACAGAGCAGCCACACTAGGAGAGCGGCCTAAGCCGTAGGCGAAATGTGCTCATTCGCTTTGGCGCCACGTCGAACTATAAATAAGGCTGTCACTAGCGTGAGAGTTGCGTGAGCGTCGTGTAAAGTCGGAAAAGTCGGCTGCATGGGTGATTGCCAAGTTTGGGGAGCGTTTCGTAGTATGATCAGTGCAGTGGAGACGCGGAAACTTGTTGTGTCCCAGTGTTTTGCAATTGGACGACAAGAGTTTTACACAGTAGCAAAGAGCGAGGCACTGAGTTGGCATGAACAATGGAGAGCACAATGGGGCTCGAGATGTGCTTGTTACCTCAGGTGCTGTGTGATTGTCGACAAGGAGTGAAAAGGACCAATTTGTGACCGCCCTTTCAATTCAAAACAGACGGAATTTGCATTCGTAATACCAGAGCATCGAAACTACTTGAAACTCTTGTGTATATGAACGTGTCCGCGCCTTTGTAATCTGGTACCTTCGCCGCTACAAACCAACCAACCATCGTGTCTGTGCACATCAGAGTCGCAAAGAATGGAGAATAGCCAGGCTTAGTCGTGTGTTTAGCCGTAGCTCAGATGGCAGATCGATCGCTTAGCGTGTGGAAGGTCTCGGGTTCAAGACCCGGCTCCTCCATGTTTTTTGGTCAGTGCATGGTAAGTGTTGGTCGCGGCGAACATAAAGGCACGCAAGAAGTTGCAAAACCAGCGTCACAGACTGATATGATGTATACTGTCATAAGGAGAGCAAGGAATAAGTGTGGGGACCGGCTGTTATCGTGGTGTCATCGAGTGCAGACCTGTCTTAGGTATGACGGCTTAACGTCATTGAAGTCTAGAGAGTGGACAACACGTTCGTCTTACTCAGAGCGGTGTCCGAACTCTATTTTCGACGTTATGCGTGCCACTTTCATTGTGGCCAACAACGATTCGATACAGATTGCACGAAACCTGAAAGACACCCTCACTGATACATAGAGAGTAGTGTTTGTCTGCGGAATATTGGGAGTGCAAGGGTCTGTGACGTTGATATGGCTGTATGTAGCACTACTAGTCAACGGGGGGGTGGGCGTAGCTCAGATGGTAGAGCGCTCGCTTAGCGTGTGAGAGGTACTGGGATCGATACCCAGCGCCTCCAGAATTTTTAACACACCTACATGCGCACCTTGCCATGCAAGTGGAATAATTCCTAACCAGCAGAGGTGTCTAGGCAGATACAAGCGAACGATTAGCATCCACAATTGGCGAGCGTGATTTTATTCGTGCGCAGGAAGCACCCTCCTCCCACAACTACACTTAATTTAGATACAGTACAAATGTTCCCATAAGATTCTCAAGCCTACGTCGGAAAGATCTGCCTTGCGCCGAGTTCACGTAAATCCCACTGCACGTTCCCATTCTTTACGTGCAGTCGGCTGCTACTGGTGTTGCTGGTTGTGACTGCTGATAACAGATGCCGTAGCAATCAATTCATGGAGTGAGTTGTATGTTTTGCGATAGTCTGTCTCTGACAAGCAAGCAAAGGTGATATAGGTGCGAACACAGCAAGCTTGCAGCCCCTCGCTGCCTGCAGACACAGAGCAGCCACACTAGGAGAGCGGCCTAAGCCGTAGGCGAAATGTGCTCATTCGCTTTGGCGCCACGTCGAACTATAAATAAGGCTGTCACTAGCGTGAGCGTCGTGTAAAGTCGGAAAAGTCGGCTGCATGGGTGATTGCCAAGTTTGGGGAGCGTTTCGTAGTATGATCAGTGCAGTGGAGACGCGGAAACTTGTTGTGTGCCAGTGTTTTGCAGTTGGACGACAAGAGTTTTACACAGTAGCAAAGAGCGAGGCACTGAGTTGGCATGAACAATGGAGAGCACAATGGGGCTCGAGATGTGCTTGTTACCTCAGGTGCTGTGTGATTGTCGACAAGGAGTGAAAAGGACCAATTTGTGACCGCCCTTTCAATTCAAAACAGACGGAATTTGCATTCGTAATACCAGAGCATCGAAACTACTTGAAACTCTTGTGTATATGAACGTGTCCGCGCCTTTGTAATCTGGTACCTTCGCCGCTACAAACCAACCAACCATCGTGTCTGTGCACATCAGAGTCGCAAAGAATGGAGAATAGCCAGGCTTAGTCGTGTGTGTAGCCGTAGCTCAGATGGCAGATCGTTCGCTTATCGTGTGGAAGGTCTCGGGTTCAAGACCCGGCTCCTCCATGTTTTTTGGTCAGTGCATGGTAAGTGTTGGTCGCGGTGAACATAAAGGCACGCAAGAAGATGCAAAACCAGCGTCATAGACTGATATGATGTATACTGTCATCAAGAGACCAAGGTGTAAGTGTGGGGACCGGCTGTTATCGTGGTGTCATCGAGTGCAGACCTGTCTTAGGTATGACGGCCTAACGTCATTGAAGTCTAGAGAGTGGACAACACGTTCGTCTTACTCAGAGCGGTGTCCGAACTCTATTTTTGACGTTATGCGTGCCACTTTCGTTGTGGCCAACTACGATTCGATACAGATTGCACGAAACCTGAAAGACACCCTCACTGATACATAGAGAGTAGTGTTTGTCTGCGGAATATTGGGAGTGCAAGGGTCTGTGACGTTGATATGGCTGTATGTAGCACTACTAGTCAACTGGGGGGTGGGCGTAGCTCAGATGGTAAAGCGTTCGCTTAGCGTGTGAGAGGTACTGGGATCGATACCCAGCGCCTCCAGAATTTTTAACACACCTACATGCGCACCTTGCCATGCAAGTGGAATAATCCCCAACCAGCAGAGGTGTCTAGGCAGATACAAGCGAACGATTGTCATCCACAATTGTCGAGCGTGATTTTATTCGTTCGCAGGAAGCACCCTCCTCCCACACCTACACTTAACTTAGATACAGTACAAATGTTCCCATAAGATTCTCAAGCCTACGTCGGAAAGATCTGCCTTGCGCCGAGTTCACGTCAATCCCACAGCACGTTCCCATTCTTTGCGTGCAGTCGGCTGCTACTGGTGTTGCTGCTTGTGACTGCTGATAACAGATGCCGTAGCAATCAATTCATGGAGTGAGTTGTATGTTTTGCGATAGTCTGTCTCTGACAAGCAAGCACAGGTGATATAGGTGGGAACACAGGAAGCTTGCAGCCCCTCGCTGCCTGCAGACACAGAGCAGCCACACTAGGAGAGCGGCCTAAGCCGTAGGCGAAATGTGCTCATTCGCTTTGGCGCCACGTCGAACTATAAATAAGGCTGTCACTAGCGTGAGCGTCGTGTAAAGTCGGAAAAGTCGGCTGCATGGGTGATTGCCAAGTTTGGGGAGCGTTTCGTAGTATGATCAGTGCAGTGGAGACGCGGAAACTTGTTGTGTCCCAGTGTTTTGCAATTGGACGACAAGAGTTTTACACAGTAGCAAAGAGCGAGGCACTGAGTTGGCATGAACAATGGAGAGCACAATGGGGCTCGAGATGTGCTTGTTACCTCAGGTGCTGTGTGATTGTCGACAAGGAGTGAAAAGGACCAATTTGTGACCGCCCTTTCAATTCAAAACAGACGGAATTTGCATTCGTAATACCAGAGCATCGAAACTACTTGAAACCCTTGTGTATATGAACGTGTCCGCGCCTTTGTAATCTGGTACCTTCGCCGCTACAAACCAACCAACCATCGTGTCTGTGCACATCAGAGTCGCAAAGAATGGAGAATAGCCAGGCTTAGTCGTGTGTGTAGCCGTAGCTCAGATGGCAGATCGATCGCTTAGCGTGTGGAAGGTCTCGGGTTCAAGACCCGGCTTCTCCATGTTTTTTGGTCAGTGCATAGTAAGTGTTGGTCGCGGCGAACATAAAGGCACGCAAGAAGTTGCAAAACCAGCGTCACAGACTGATATGATGTATACTGTCATAAGGAGAGCAAGGAATAAGTGTGGGGACCGGCTGTTATCGTGGTGTCATCGAGTGCAGACCTGTCTTAGGTATGACGGCTTAACGTCATTGAAGTCTAGAGAGTGGACAACACGTTCGTCTTACTCAGAGCAGTGTCCGAACTCTATTTTTGACGTTATGCGTGCCACTTTCGTTGTGGCCAACTACGATTCGATACAGATTGCACGAAACCTGAAAGACACCCTCACTGATACATAGAGAGTAGTGTTTGTCTGCGGAATATTGGGAGTGCAAGGGTCTGTGACGTTGATATGGCTGTATGTAGCACTGCTAGTGAACTTGGGGGTGGGCGTAGCTCAGATGGTAAAGCGTTCGCTTAGCGTGTGAGAGGTACTGGGATCGATACCCAGCGCCTCCAGAATTTTTAACACACCTACATGCGCACCTTGCCATGCAAGTGGAATAATCCCCAACCAGCAGAGGTGTCTAGGCAGATACAAGCGAACGATTGTCATCCACAATTGTCGAGCGTGATTTTATTCGTTCGCAGGAAGCACCCTCCTCCCACACCTACACTTAACTTAGATACAGTACAAATGTTCCCATAAGATTCTCAAGCCTACGTCGGAAAGATCTGCCTTGCGCCGAGTTCACGTCAATCCCACAGCACGTTCACATTCTTTGCGTGCAGTCGGCTGCTACTGGTGTTGCTGCTTGTGACTGCTGATAACAGATGCCGTAGCAATCAATTCATGGAGTGAGTTGTATGTTTTGCGATAGTCTGTCTCTGACAAGCAAGCACAGGTGATATAGGTGCGAACACAGGAAGCTTGCAGCCCCTCGCTGCCTGCAGACACAGAGCAGCCACACTAGGAGAGCGGCCTAAGCCGTAGGCGAAATGTGCTCATTCGCTTTGGCGCCACGTCGAACTATAAATAAGGCTGTCACTAGCGTGAGAGTTGCGTGAGCGTCGTGTAAAGTCGGAAAAGTCGGCTGCATGGGTGATTGCCAAGTTTGGGGAGCGTTTCGTAGTATGATCAGTGCAGTGGAGACGCGGAAACTTGTTGTGTCCCAGTGTTTTGCAATTGGACGACAAGAGTTTTACACAGTAGCAAAGAGCGAGGCACTGAGTTGGCATGAACAATGGAGAGCACAATGGGGCTCGAGATGTGCTTGTTACCTCAGGTGCTGTGTGATTGTCGACAAGGAGTGAAAAGGACCAATTTGTGACCGCCCTTTCAATTCAAAACAGACGGAATTTGCATTCGTAATACCAGAGCATCGAAACTACTTGAAACTCTTGTGTATATGAACGTGTCCGCGCCTTTGTAATCTGGTACCTTCGCCGCTACAAACCAACCAACCATCGTGTCTGTGCACATCAGAGTCGCAAAGAATGGAGAATAGCCAGGCTTAGTCGTGTGTTTAGCCGTAGCTCAGATGGCAGATCGATCGCTTAGCGTGTGGAAGGTCTCGGGTTCAAGACCCGGCTTCTCCATGTTTTTTGGTCAGTGCATAGTAAGTGTTGGTCGCGGCGAACATAAAGGCACGCAAGAAGTTGCAAAACCAGCGTCACAGACTGATATGATGTATACTGTCATAAGGAGAGCAAGGAATAAGTGTGGGGACCGGCTGTTATCGTGGTGTCATCGAGTGCAGACCTGTCTTAGGTATGACGGCTTAACGTCATTGAAGTCTAGAGAGTGGACAACACGTTCGTCTTACTCAGAGCGGTGTCCGAACTCTATTTTCGACGTTATGCGTGCCACTTTCATTGTGGCCAACAACGATTCGATACAGATTGCACGAAACCTGAAAGACACCCTCACTGATACATAGAGAGTAGTGTTTGTCTGCGGAATATTGGGAGTGCAAGGGTCTGTGACGTTGATATGGCTGTATGTAGCACTACTAGTCAACGGGGGGGTGGGCGTAGCTCAGATGGTAGAGCGCTCGCTTAGCGTGTGAGAGGTACTGGGATCGATACCCAGCGCCTCCAGAATTTTTAACACACCTACATGCGCACCTTGCCATGCAAGTGGAATAATTCCTAACCAGCAGAGGTGTCTAGGCAGATACAAGCGAACGATTAGCATCCACAATTGGCGAGCGTGATTTTATTCGTGCGCAGGAAGCACCCTCCTCCCACAACTACACTTAATTTAGATACAGTACAAATGTTCCCATAAGATTCTCAAGCCTACGTCGGAAAGATCTGCCTTGCGCCGAGTTCACGTAAATCCCACTGCACGTTCCCATTCTTTACGTGCAGTCGGCTGCTACTGGTGTTGCTGGTTGTGACTGCTGATAACAGATGCCGTAGCAATCAATTCATGGAGTGAGTTGTATGTTTTGCGATAGTCTGTCTCTGACAAGCAAGCAAAGGTGATATAGGTGCGAACACAGCAAGCTTGCAGCCCCTCGCTGCCTGCAGACACAGAGCAGCCACACTAGGAGAGCGGCCTAAGCCGTAGGCGAAATGTGCTCATTCGCTTTGGCGCCACGTCGAACTATAAATAAGGCTGTCACTAGCGTGAGCGTCGTGTAAAGTCGGAAAAGTCGGCTGCATGGGTGATTGCCAAGTTTGGGGAGCGTTTCGTAGTATGATCAGTGCAGTGGAGACGCGGAAACTTGTTGTGTGCCAGTGTTTTGCAGTTGGACGACAAGAGTTTTACACAGTAGCAAAGAGCGAGGCACTGAGTTGGCATGAACAATGGAGAGCACAATGGGGCTCGAGATGTGCTTGTTACCTCAGGTGCTGTGTGATTGTCGACAAGGAGTGAAAAGGACCAATTTGTGACCGCCCTTTCAATTCAAAACAGACGGAATTTGCATTCGTAATACCAGAGCATCGAAACTACTTGAAACTCTTGTGTATATGAACGTGTCCGCGCCTTTGTAATCTGGTACCTTCGCCGCTACAAACCAACCAACCATCGTGTCTGTGCACATCAGAGTCGCAAAGAATGGAGAATAGCCAGGCTTAGTCGTGTGTGTAGCCGTAGCTCAGATGGCAGATCGTTCGCTTATCGTGTGGAAGGTCTCGGGTTCAAGACCCGGCTCCTCCATGTTTTTTGGTCAGTGCATGGTAAGTGTTGGTCGCGGTGAACATAAAGGCACGCAAGAAGATGCAAAACCAGCGTCATAGACTGATATGATGTATACTGTCATCAAGAGACCAAGGTGTAAGTGTGGGGACCGGCTGTTATCGTGGTGTCATCGAGTGCAGACCTGTCTTAGGTATGACGGCCTAACGTCATTGAAGTCTAGAGAGTGGACAACACGTTCGTCTTACTCAGAGCGGTGTCCGAACTCTATTTTTGACGTTATGCGTGCCACTTTCGTTGTGGCCAACTACGATTCGATACAGATTGCACGAAACCTGAAAGACACCCTCACTGATACATAGAGAGTAGTGTTTGTCTGCGGAATATTGGGAGTGCAAGGGTCTGTGACGTTGATATGGCTGTATGTAGCACTACTAGTCAACTGGGGGGTGGGCGTAGCTCAGATGGTAAAGCGTTCGCTTAGCGTGTGAGAGGTACTGGGATCGATACCCAGCGCCTCCAGAATTTTTAACACACCTACATGCGCACCTTGCCATGCAAGTGGAATAATCCCCAACCAGCAGAGGTGTCTAGGCAGATACAAGCGAACGATTGTCATCCACAATTGTCGAGCGTGATTTTATTCGTTCGCAGGAAGCACCCTCCTCCCACACCTACACTTAACTTAGATACAGTACAAATGTTCCCATAAGATTCTCAAGCCTACGTCGGAAAGATCTGCCTTGCGCCGAGTTCACGTCAATCCCACAGCACGTTCCCATTCTTTGCGTGCAGTCGGCTGCTACTGGTGTTGCTGCTTGTGACTGCTGATAACAGATGCCGTAGCAATCAATTCATGGAGTGAGTTGTATGTTTTGCGATAGTCTGTCTCTGACAAGCAAGCACAGGTGATATAGGTGCGAACACAGGAAGCTTGCAGCCCCTCGCTGCCTGCAGACACAGAGCAGCCACACTAGGAGAGCGGCCTAAGCCGTAGGCGAAATGTGCTCATTCGCTTTGGCGCCACGTCGAACTATAAATAAGGCTGTCACTAGCGTGAGCGTCGTGTAAAGTCGGAAAAGTCGGCTGCATGGGTGATTGCCAAGTTTGGGGAGCGTTTCGTAGTATGATCAGTGCAGTGGAGACGCGGAAACTTGTTGTGTCCCAGTGTTTTGCAATTGGACGACAAGAGTTTTACACAGTAGCAAAGAGCGAGGCACTGAGTTGGCATGAACAATGGAGAGCACAATGGGGCTCGAGATGTGCTTGTTACCTCAGGTGCTGTGTGATTGTCGACAAGGAGTGAAAAGGACCAATTTGTGACCGCCCTTTCAATTCAAAACAGACGGAATTTGCATTCGTAATACCAGAGCATCGAAACTACTTGAAACTCTTGTGTATATGAACGTGTCCGCGCCTTTGTAATCTGGTACCTTCGCCGCTACAAACCAACCAACCATCGTGTCTGTGCACATCAGAGTCGCAAAGAATGGAGAATAGCCAGGCTTAGTCGTGTGTGTAGCCGTAGCTCAGATGGCAGATCGATCGCTTAGCGTGTGGAAGGTCTCGGGTTCAAGACCCGGCTTCTCCATGTTTTTTGGTCAGTGCATAGTAAGTGTTGGTCGCGGCGAACATAAAGGCACGCAAGAAGTTGCAAAACCAGCGTCACAGACTGATATGATGTATACTGTCATAAGGAGAGCAAGGAATAAGTGTGGGGACCGGCTGTTATCGTGGTGTCATCGAGTGCAGACCTGTCTTAGGTATGACGGCTTAACGTCATTGAAGTCTAGAGAGTGGACAACACGTTCGTCTTACTCAGAGCGGTGTCCGAACTCTATTTTCGACGTTATGCGTGCCACTTTCATTGTGGCCAACAACGATTCGATACAGATTGCACGAAACCTGAAAGACACCCTCACTGATACATAGAGAGTAGTGTTTGTCTGCGGAATATTGGGAGTGCAAGGGTCTGTGACGTTGATATGGCTGTATGTAGCACTACTAGTCAACGGGTGGGTGGGCGTAGCTCAGATGGTAGAGCGCTCGCTTAGCGTGTGAGAGGTACTGGGATCGATACCCAGCGCCTCCAGAATTTTTAACACACCTACATGCGCACCTTGCCATGCAAGTGGAATAATTCCTAACCAGCAGAGGTGTCTAGGCAGATACAAGCGAACGATTAGCATCCACAATTGGCGAGCGTGATTTTATTCGTGCGCAGGAAGCACCCTCCTCCCACAACTACACTTAATTTAGATACAGTACAAATGTTCCCATAAGATTCTCAAGCCTACGTCGGAAAGATCTGCCTTGCGCCGAGTTCACGTAAATCCCACTGCACGTTCCCATTCTTTACGTGCAGTCGGCTGCTACTGGTGTTGCTGGTTGTGACTGCTGATAACAGATGCCGTAGCAATCAATTCATGGAGTGAGTTGTATGTTTTGCGATAGTCTGTCTCTGACAAGCAAGCAAAGGTGATATAGGTGCGAACACAGCAAGCTTGCAGCCCCTCGCTGCCTGCAGACACAGAGCAGCCACACTAGGAGAGCGGCCTAAGCCGTAGGCGAAATGTGCTCATTCGCTTTGGCGCCACGTCGAACTATAAATAAGGCTGTCACTAGCGTGAGCGTTGCGTGAGCGTCGTGTAAAGTCGGAAAAGTCGGCTGCATGGGTGATTGCCAAGTTTGGGGAGCGTTTCGTAGTATGATCAGTGCAGTGGAGACGCGGAAACTTGTTGTGTCCCAGTGTTTTGCAATTGGACGACAAGAGTTTTACACAGTAGCAAAGAGCGAGGCACTGAGTTGGCATGAACAATGGAGAGCACAATGGGGCTCGAGATGTGCTTGTTACCTCAGGTGCTGTGTGATTGTCGACAAGGAGTGAAAAGGACCAATTTGTGACCGCCCTTTCAATTCAAAACAGACGGAATTTGCATTCGTAATACCAGAGCATCGAAACTACTTGGAACTCTTGTGTACATGAACGTGTCCACGCCTTTGTACTCTGGTACCTTCGCTGCTACAAACCAACCAACCATCGTGTCTGTGCACATCAGAGTCGCAAAGAATGGAGAATAGCCAGGCTTAGTCGTGTGTGTAGCCGTAGCTCAGATGGCAGATCGTTCGCTTAGCGTGTGGAAGGTCTCGGGTTCAAGACCCGGCTCCTCCATGTTTTTTGGTCAGTGCATGGTAAGTGTTGGTCGCGGCGAACATAAAGGCACGCAAGAAGTTGCAAAACCAGCGTCACAGACTGATATGATGTATACTGTCATAAAGAGACCAAGGTGTAAGTGTGGGGACCGGCTGTTATCGTGGTGTCATCGAGTGCAGACCTGTCTTAGGTATGACGGCTTAACGTCATTGAAGTCTAGAGAGTGGACAACACGTTCGTCTTACTCAGAGCAGTGTCCGAACTCTATTTTTGACGTTATGCGTGCCACTTTCGTTGTGGCCAACTACGATTCGATACAGATTGCACGAAACCTGAAAGACACCCTCACTGATACATAGAGAGTAGTGTTTGTCTGCGGAATATTGGGAGTGCAAGGGTCTGTGACGTTGATATGGCTGTATGTAGCACTACTAGTGAACTTGGGGGTGGGCGTAGCTCAGATGGTAAAGCGTTCGCTTAGCGTGTGAGAGGTACTGGGATCGATACCCAGCGCCTCCAGAATTTTTAACACACCTACATGCGCACCTTGCCATGCAAGTGGAATAATCCCCAACCAGCAGAGGTGTCTAGGCAGATACAAGCGAACGATTGTCATCCACAATTGTCGAGCGTGATTTTATTCGTTCGCAGGAAGCACCCTCCTCCCACACCTACACTTAACTTAGATACAGTACAAATGTTCCCATAAGATTCTCAAGCCTACGTCGGAAAGATCTGCCTTGCGCCGAGTTCACGTAAATCCCACTGCACGTTCCCATTCTTTGCGTGCAGTCGGCTGCTACTGGTGTTGCTGGTTGTGACTGCTGATAACAGATGCCGTAGCAATCAATTCATGGAGTGAGTTGTATGTTTTGCGATAGTCTGTCTCTGACAAGCAAGCAAAGGTGATATAGGTGCGAACACAGCAAGCTTGCAGCCCCTCGCTGCCTGCAGACACAGAGCAGCCACACTAGGAGAGCGGCCTAAGCCGTAGGCGAAATGTGCTCATTCGCTTTGGCGCCACGTCGAACTATAAATAAGGCTGTCACTAGCGTGAGAGTTGCGTGAGCGTCGTGTAAAGTCGGAAAAGTCGGCTGCATGGGTGATTGCCAAGTTTGGGGAGCGTTTCGTAGTATGATCAGTGCAGTGGAGACGCGGAAACTTGTTGTGTCCCAGTGTTTTGCAATTGGACGACAAGAGTTTTACACAGTAGCAAAGAGCGAGGCACTGAGTTGGCATGAACAATGGAGAGCACAATGGGGCTCGAGATGTGCTTGTTACCTCAGGTGCTGTGTGATTGTCGACAAGGAGTGAAAAGGACCAATTTGTGACCGCCCTTTCAATTCAAAACAGACGGAATTTGCATTCGTAATACCAGAGCATCGAAACTACTTGAAACTCTTGTGTATATGAACGTGTCCGCGCCTTTGTAATCTGGTACCTTCGCCGCTACAAACCAACCAACCATCGTGTCTGTGCACATCAGAGTCGCAAAGAATGGAGAATAGCCAGGCTTAGTCGTGTGTGTAGCCGTAGCTCAGATGGCAGATCGTTCGCTTATCGTGTGGAAGGTCTCGGGTTCAAGACCCGGCTCCTCCATGTTTTTTGGTCAGTGCATGGTAAGTGTTGGTCGCGGCGAACATAAAGGCACGCAAGAAGTTGCAAAACCAGCGTCACAGACTGATATGATGTATACTGTCATAAAGAGACCAAGGTGTAAGTGTGGGGACCGGCTGTTATCGTGGTGTCATCGAGTGCAGACCTGTCTTAGGTATGACGGCTTAACGTCATTGAAGTCTAGAGAGTGGACAACACGTTCGTCTTACTCAGAGCAGTGTCCGAACTCTATTTTTGACGTTATGCGTGCCACTTTCGTTGTGGCCAACTACGATTCGATACAGATTGCACGAAACCTGAAAGACACCCTCACTGATACATAGAGAGTAGTGTTTGTCTGCGGAATATTGGGAGTGCAAGGGTCTGTGACGTTGATATGGCTGTATGTAGCACTACTAGTGAACTTGGGGGTGGGCGTAGCTCAGATGGTAAAGCGTTCGCTTAGCGTGTGAGAGGTACTGGGATCGATACCCAGCGCCTCCAGAATTTTTAACACACCTACATGCGCACCTTGCCATGCAAGTGGAATAATCCCCAACCAGCAGAGGTGTCTAGGCAGATACAAGCGAACGATTGTCATCCACAATTGTCGAGCGTGATTTTATTCGTTCGCAGGAAGCACCCTCCTCCCACACCTACACTTAACTTAGATACAGTACAAATGTTCCCATAAGATTCTCAAGCCTACGTCGGAAAGATCTGCCTTGCGCCGAGTTCACGTCAATCCCACAGCACGTTCCCATTCTTTGCGTGCAGTCGGCTGCTACTGGTGTTGCTGGTTGTGACTGCTGATAACAGATGCCGTAGCAATCAATTCATGGAGTGAGTTGTATGTTTTGCGATAGTCTGTCTCTGACAAGCAAGCAAAGGTGATATAGGTGCGAACACAGCAAACTTGCAGCCCCTCGCTGCCTGCAGACACAGAGCAGCCACACTAGGAGAGCGGCCTAAGCCGTAGGCGAAATGTGCTCATTCGCTTTGGCGCCACGTCGAACTATAAATAAGGCTGTCACTAGCGTGAGCGTCGTGTAAAGTCGGAAAAGTCGGCTGCATGGGTGATTGCCAAGTTTGGGGAGCGTTTCGTAGTATGATCAGTGCAGTGGAGACGCGGAAACTTGTTGTGTCCCAGTGTTTTGCAATTGGACGACAAGAGTTTTACACAGTAGCAAAGAGCGAGGCACTGAGTTGGCATGAACAATGGAGAGCACAATGGGGCTCGAGATGTGCTTGTTACCTCAGGTGCTGTGTGATTGTCGACAAGGAGTGAAAAGGACCAATTTGTGACCGCCCTTTCAATTCAAAACAGACGGAATTTGCATTCGTAATACCAGAGCATCGAAACTACTTGGAACTCTTGTGTACATGAACGTGTCCACGCCTTTGTACTCTGGTACCTTCGCTGCTACAAACCAACCAACCATCGTGTCTGTGCACATCAGAGTCGCAAAGAATGGAGAATAGCCAGGCTTAGTCGTGTGTGTAGCCGTAGCTCAGATGGCAGATCGATCGCTTAGCGTGTGGAAGGTCTCGGGTTCAAGACCCGGCTTCTCCATGTTTTTTGGTCAGTGCATAGTAAGTGTTGGTCGCGGCGAACATAAAGGCACGCAAGAAGTTGCAAAACCAGCGTCACAGACTGATATGATGTATACTGTCATAAGGAGAGCAAGGAATAAGTGTGGGGACCGGCTGTTATCGTGGTGTCATCGAGTGCAGACCTGTCTTAGGTATGACGGCTTAACGTCATTGAAGTCTAGAGAGTGGACAACACGTTCGTCTTACTCAGAGCGGTGTCCGAACTCTATTTTCGACGTTATGCGTGCCACTTTCATTGTGGCCAACTACGATTCGATACAGATTGCACGAAACCTGAAAGACACCCTCACTGATACATAGAGAGTAGTGTTTGTCTGCGGAATATTGGGAGTGCAAGGGTCTGTGACGTTGATATGGCTGTATGTAGCACTACTAGTCAACGGGGGGGTGGGCGTAGCTCAGATGGTAGAGCGCTCGCTTAGCGTGTGAGAGGTACTGGGATCGATACCCAGCGCCTCCAGAATTTTTAACACACCTACATGCGCACCTTGCCATGCAAGTGGAATAATTCCTAACCAGCAGAGGTGTCTAGGCAGATACAAGCGAACGATTAGCATCCACAATTGGCGAGCGTGATTTTATTCGTGCGCAGGAAGCACCCTCCTCCCACAACTACACTTAATTTAGATACAGTACAAATGTTCCCATAAGATTCTCAAGCCTACGTCGGAAAGATCTGCCTTGCGCCGAGTTCACGTAAATCCCACTGCACGTTCCCATTCTTTACGTGCAGTCGGCTGCTACTGGTGTTGCTGGTTGTGACTGCTGATAACAGATGCCGTAGCAATCAATTCATGGAGTGAGTTGTATGTTTTGCGATAGTCTGTCTCTGACAAGCAAGCAAAGGTGATATAGGTGCGAACACAGCAAGCTTGCAGCCCCTCGCTGCCTGCAGACACAGAGCAGCCACACTAGGAGAGCGGCCTAAGCCGTAGGCGAAATGTGCTCATTCGCTTTGGCGCCACGTCGAACTATAAATAAGGCTGTCACTAGCGTGAGCGTCGTGTAAAGTCGGAAAAGTCGGCTGCATGGGTGATTGCCAAGTTTGGGGAGCGTTTCGTAGTATGATCAGTGCAGTGGAGACGCGGAAACTTGTTGTGTCCCAGTGTTTTGCAATTGGACGACAAGAGTTTTACACAGTAGCAAAGAGCGAGGCACTGAGTTGGCATGAACAATGGAGAGCACAATGGGGCTCGAGATGTGCTTGTTACCTCAGGTGCTGTGTGATTGTCGACAAGGAGTGAAAAGGACCAATTTGTGACCGCCCTTTCAATTCAAAACAGACGGAATTTGCATTCGTAATACCAGAGCATCGAAACTACTTGGAACTCTTGTGTACATGAACGTGTCCACGCCTTTGTACTCTGGTACCTTCGCTGCTACAAACCAACCAACCATCGTGTCTGTGCACATCAGAGTCGCAAAGAATGGAGAATAGCCAGGCTTAGTCGTGTGTGTAGCCGTAGCTCAGATGGCAGATCGATCGCTTAGCGTGTGGAAGGTCTCGGGTTCAAGACCCGGCTTCTTCATGTTTTTTGGTCAGTGCATAGTAAGTGTTGGTCGCGGCGAACATAAAGGCACGCAAGAAGTTGCAAAACCAGCGTCACAGACTGATATGATGTATACTGTCATAAGGAGAGCAAGGAATAAGTGTGGGGACCGGCTGTTATCGTGGTGTCATCGAGTGCAGACCTGTCTTAGGTATGACGGCTTAACGTCATTGAAGTCTAGAGAGTGGACAACACGTTCGTCTTACTCAGAGCGGTGTCCGAACTCTATTTTCGACGTTATGCGTGCCACTTTCATTGTGGCCAACTACGATTCGATACAGATTGCACGAAACCTGAAAGACACCCTCACTGATACATAGAGAGTAGTGTTTGTCTGCGGAATATTGGGAGTGCAAGGGTCTGTGACGTTGATATGGCTGTATGTAGCACTACTAGTCAACGGGGGGGTGGGCGTAGCTCAGATGGTAGAGCGCTCGCTTAGCGTGTGAGAGGTACTGGGATCGATACCCAGCGCCTCCAGAATTTTTAACACACCTACATGCGCACCTTGCCATGCAAGTGGAATAATTCCTAACCAGCAGAGGTGTCTAGGCAGATACAAGCGAACGATTAGCATCCACAATTGGCGAGCGTGATTTTATTCGTGCGCAGGAAGCACCCTCCTCCCACAACTACACTTAATTTAGATACAGTACAAATGTTCCCATAAGATTCTCAAGCCTACGTCGGAAAGATCTGCCTTGCGCCGAGTTCACGTAAATCCCACTGCACGTTCCCATTCTTTACGTGCAGTCGGCTGCTACTGGTGTTGCTGGTTGTGACTGCTGATAACAGATGCCGTAGCAATCAATTCATGGAGTGAGTTGTATGTTTTGCGATAGTCTGTCTCTGACAAGCAAGCAAAGGTGATATAGGTGCGAACACAGCAAGCTTGCAGCCCCTCGCTGCCTGCAGACACAGAGCAGCCACACTAGGAGAGCGGCCTAAGCCGTAGGCGAAATGTGCTCATTCGCTTTGGCGCCACGTCGAACTATAAATAAGGCTGTCACTAGCGTGAGCGTCGTGTAAAGTCGGAAAAGTCGGCTGCATGGGTGATTGCCAAGTTTGGGGAGCGTTTCGTAGTATGATCAGTGCAGTGGAGACGCGGAAACTTGTTGTGTCCCAGTGTTTTGCAATTGGACGACAAGAGTTTTACACAGTAGCAAAGAGCGAGGCACTGAGTTGGCATGAACAATGGAGAGCACAATGGGGCTCGAGATGTGCTTGTTACCTCAGGTGCTGTGTGATTGTCGACAAGGAGTGAAAAGGACCAATTTGTGACCGCCCTTTCAATTCAAAACAGACGGAATTTGCATTCGTAATACCAGAGCATCGAAACTACTTGGAACTCTTGTGTACATGAACGTGTCCACGCCTTTGTACTCTGGTACCTTCGCTGCTACAAACCAACCAACCATCGTGTCTGTGCACATCAGAGTCGCAAAGAATGGAGAATAGCCAGGCTTAGTCGTGTGTGTAGCCGTAGCTCAGATGGCAGATCGATCGCTTAGCGTGTGGAAGGTCTCGGGTTCAAGACCCGGCTTCTCCATGTTTTTTGGTCAGTGCATAGTAAGTGTTGGTCGCGGCGAACATAAAGGCACGCAAGAAGTTGCAAAACCAGCGTCACAGACTGATATGATGTATACTGTCATAAGGAGAGCAAGGAATAAGTGTGGGGACCGGCTGTTATCGTGGTGTCATCGAGTGCAGACCTGTCTTAGGTATGACGGCTTAACGTCATTGAAGTCTAGAGAGTGGACAACACGTTCGTCTTACTCAGAGCGGTGTCCGAACTCTATTTTCGACGTTATGCGTGCCACTTTCATTGTGGCCAACTACGATTCGATACAGATTGCACGAAACCTGAAAGACACCCTCACTGATACATAGAGAGTAGTGTTTGTCTGCGGAATATTGGGAGTGCAAGGGTCTGTGACGTTGATATGGCTGTATGTAGCACTACTAGTCAACGGGGGGGTGGGCGTAGCTCAGATGGTAGAGCGCTCGCTTAGCGTGTGAGAGGTACTGGGATCGATACCCAGCGCCTCCAGAATTTTTAACACACCTACATGCGCACCTTGCCATGCAAGTGGAATAATTCCTAACCAGCAGAGGTGTCTAGGCAGATACAAGCGAACGATTAGCATCCACAATTGGCGAGCGTGATTTTATTCGTGCGCAGGAAGCACCCTCCTCCCACAACTACACTTAATTTAGATACAGTACAAATGTTCCCATAAGATTCTCAAGCCTACGTCGGAAAGATCTGCCTTGCGCCGAGTTCACGTAAATCCCACTGCACGTTCCCATTCTTTACGTGCAGTCGGCTGCTACTGGTGTTGCTGGTTGTGACTGCTGATAACAGATGCCGTAGCAATCAATTCATGGAGTGAGTTGTATGTTTTGCGATAGTCTGTCTCTGACAAGCAAGCAAAGGTGATATAGGTGCGAACACAGCAAGCTTGCAGCCCCTCGCTGCCTGCAGACACAGAGCAGCCACACTAGGAGAGCGGCCTAAGCCGTAGGCGAAATGTGCTCATTCGCTTTGGCGCCACGTCGAACTATAAATAAGGCTGTCACTAGCGTGAGCGTCGTGTAAAGTCGGAAAAGTCGGCTGCATGGGTGATTGCCAAGTTTGGGGAGCGTTTCGTAGTATGATCAGTGCAGTGGAGACGCGGAAACTTGTTGTGTCCCAGTGTTTTGCAATTGGACGACAAGAGTTTTACGCAGTAGCAAAGAGCGAGGCACTGAGTTGGCATGAACAATGGAGAGCACAATGGGGCTCGAGATGTGCTTGTTACCTCAGGTGCTGTGTGATTGTCGACAAGGAGTGAAAAGGACCAATTTGTGACCGCCCTTTCAATTCAAAACACACGGAATTTGCATTCGTAATACCAGAGCATCGAAACTACTTGGAACTCTTGTGTACATGAACGTGTCCACGCCTTTGTACTCTGGTACCTTCGCTGCTACAAACCAACCAACCATCGTGTCTGTGCACATCAGAGTCGCAAAGAATGGAGAATAGCCAGGCTTAGTCGTGTGTGTAGCCGTAGCTCAGATGGCAGATCGATCGCTTAGCGTGTGGAAGGTCTCGGGTTCAAGACCCGGCTTCTCCATGTTTTTTGGTCAGTGCATAGTAAGTGTTGGTCGCGGCGAACATAAAGGCACGCAAGAAGTTGCAAAACCAGCGTCACAGACTGATATGATGTATACTGTCATAAGGAGAGCAAGGAATAAGTGTGGGGACCGGCTGTTATCGTGGTGTCATCGAGTGCAGACCTGTCTTAGGTATGACGGCTTAACGTCATTGAAGTCTAGAGAGTGGACAACACGTTCGTCTTACTCAGAGCGGTGTCCGAACTCTATTTTCGACGTTATGCGTGCCACTTTCATTGTGGCCAACTACGATTCGATACAGATTGCACGAAACCTGAAAGACACCCTCACTGATACATAGAGAGTAGTGTTTGTCTGCGGAATATTGGGAGTGCAAGGGTCTGTGACGTTGATATGGCTGTATGTAGCACTACTAGTCAACGGAGGGGTGGGCGTAGCTCAGATGGTAGAGCGCTCGCTTAGCGTGTGAGAGGTACTGGGATCGATACCCAGCGCCTCCAGAATTTTTAACACACCTACATGCGCACCTTGCCATGCAAGTGGAATAATTCCTAACCAGCAGAGGTGTCTAGGCAGATACAAGCGAACGATTAGCATCCACAATTGGCGAGCGTGATTTTATTCGTGCGCAGGAAGCACCCTCCTCCCACAACTACACTTAATTTAGATACAGTACAAATGTTCCCATAAGATTCTCAAGCCTACGTCGGAAAGATCTGCCTTGCGCCGAGTTCACGTAAATCCCACTGCACGTTCCCATTCTTTACGTGCAGTCGGCTGCTACTGGTGTTGCTGGTTGTGACTGCTGATAACAGATGCCGTAGCAATCAATTCATGGAGTGAGTTGTATGTTTTGCGATAGTCTGTCTCTGACAAGCAAGCAAAGGTGATATAGGTGCGAACACAGCAAGCTTGCAGCCCCTCGCTGCCTGCAGACACAGAGCAGCCACACTAGGAGAGCGGCCTAAGCCGTAGGCGAAATGTGCTCATTCGCTTTGGCGCCACGTCGAACTATAAATAAGGCTGTCACTAGCGTGAGCGTCGTGTAAAGTCGGAAAAGTCGGCTGCATGGGTGATTGCCAAGTTTGGGGAGCGTTTCGTAGTATGATCAGTGCAGTGGAGACGCGGAAACTTGTTGTGTCCCAGTGTTTTGCAATTGGACGACAAGAGTTTTACACAGTAGCAAAGAGCGAGGCACTGAGTTGGCATGAACAATGGAGAGCAGAATGGGGCTCGAGATGTGCTTGTTACCTCAGGTGCTGTGTGATTGTCGACAAGGAGTGAAAAGGACCAATTTGTGACCGCCCTTTCAATTCAAAACAGACGGAATTTGCATTCGTAATACCAGAGCATCGAAACTACTTGGAACTCTTGTGTACATGAACGTGTCCACGCCTTTGTACTCTGGTACCTTCGCTGCTACAAACCCACCAACCATCGTGTCTGTGCACATCAGAGTCGCAAAGAATGGAGAATAGCCAGGCTTAGTCGTGTGTGTAGCCGTAGCTCAGATGGCAGATCGATCGCTTAGCGTGTGGAAGGTCTCGGGTTCAAGACCCGGCTTCTCCATGTTTTTTGGTCAGTGCATAGTAAGTGTTGGTCGCGGCGAACATAAAGGCACGCAAGAAGTTGCAAAACCAGCGTCACAGACTGATATGATGTATACTGTCATAAGGAGAGCAAGGTGTAAGTGTGAGGACCGGCTGTTATCGTGGTGTCATCGAGTGCAGACCTGTCTTAGGTATGACGGCTTAACGTCATTGAAGTCTAGAGAGTGGACAACACGTTCGTCTTACTCAGAGCGGTGTCCGAACTCTATTTTCGACGTTATGCGTGCCACTTTCATTGTGGCCAACTACGATTCGATACAGATTGCACGAAACCTGAAAGACACCCTCACTGATACATAGAGAGTAGTGTTTGTCTGCGGAATATTGGGAGTGCAAGGGTCTGTGACGTTGATATGGCTGTATGTAGCACTACTAGTCAACGGAGGGGTGGGTGTAGCTCAGATGGTAGAGCGCTCGCTTAGCGTGTGAGAGGTACTGGGTTCGATACCCAGCGCCTCCAGAATTTTTAACACAGCTACATGCGCACCTTGCCATGCAAGTGGAATAATCCCCAACCAGCAGAGGTGTCTAGGCAGATACAAGCGAACGATTGTCATCCACAATTGTCGAGCGTGATTTTATTCGTTCGCAGGAAGCACCCTCCTCCCACACCTACACTTAACTTAGATACAGTACAAATGTTCCCATAAGATTCTCAAGCCTACGTCGGAAAGATCTGCCTTGCGCCGAGTTCACGTCAATCCCACAGCACGTTCCCATTCTTTGCGTGCAGTCGGCTGCTACTGGTGTTGCTGGTTGTGACTGCTGATAACAGATGCCGTAGCAATCAATTCATGGAGTGAGTTGTATGTTTTGCGATAGTCTGTCTCTGACAAGCAAGCACAGGTGATATAGGTGCGAACACAGGAAGCTTGCAGCCCCTCGCTGCCTGCAGACACAGAGCAGCCACACTAGGAGAGCGGCCTAAGCCGTAGGCGAAATGTGCTCATTCGCTTTGGCGCCACGTCGAACTATAAATAAGGCTGTCACTAGCGTGAGCGTCGTGTAAAGTCGGAAAAGTCGGCTGCATGGGTGATTGCCAAGTTTGGGGAGCGTTTCGTAGTATGATCAGTGCAGTGGAGACGCGGAAACTTGTTGTGTCCCAGTGTTTTGCAATTGGACGACAAGAGTTTTACACAGTAGCAAAGAGCGAGGCACTGAGTTGGCATGAACAATGGAGAGCACAATGGGGCTCGAGATGTGCTTGTTACCTCAGGTGCTGTGTGATTGTCGACAAGGAGTGAAAAGGACCAATTTGTGACCGCCCTTTCAATTCAAAACAGACGGAATTTGCATTCGTAATACCAGAGCATCGAAACTACTTGGAACTCTTGTGTACATGAACGTGTCCACGCCTTTGTACTCTGGTACCTTCGCCGCTACAAACCAACCAACCATCGTGTCTGTGCACATCAGAGTCGCAAAGAATGGAGAATAGCCAGGCTTAGTCGTGTGTGTAGCCGTAGCTCAGATGGCAGATCGATCGCTTAGCGTGTGAAAGGTCTCGGGTTCAAGACCCGGCTTCTCCATGTTTTTTGGTCAGTGCATAGTAAGTGTTGGTCGCGGCGAACATAAAGGCACGCAAGAAGTTGCAAAACCAGCGTCACAGACTGATACGATGTATACTGTCATAAGGAGAGCAAGGAATAAGTGTGGGGACCGGCTGTTATCGTGGTGTCATCGAGTGCAGACCTGTCTTAGGTATGACGGCTTAACGTCATTGAAGTCTAGAGAGTGGACAACACGTTCGTCTTACTCAGAGCGGTGTCCGAACTCTATTTTCGACGTGATGCGTGCCACTTTCATTGTGGCCAACTACGATTCGATACAGATTGCACGAAACCTGAAAGACACCCTCACTGATACATAGAGAGTAGTGTTTGTCTGCGGAATATTGGGAGTGCAAGGGTCTGTGACGTTGATATGGCTGTATGTAGCACTACTAGTCAACGGGGGGGTGGGCGTAGCTCAGATGGTAGAGCGCTCGCTTAGCGTGTGAGAGGTACTGGGATCGATACCCAGCGCCTCCAGAATTTTTAACACACCTACATGCGCACCTTGCCATGCAAGTGGAATAATTCCTAACCAGCAGAGGTGTCTAGGCAGATACAAGCGAACGATTAGCATCCACAATTGGCGAGCGTGATTTTATTCGTGCCCAGGAAGCACCCTCCTCCCACAACTACACTTAATTTAGATACAGTACAAATGTTCCCATAAGATTCTCAAGCCTACGTCGGAAAGATCTGCCTTGCGCCGAGTTCACGTAAATCCCACTGCACGTTCCCATTCTTTACGTGCAGTCGGCTGCTACTGGTGTTGCTGGTTGTGACTGCTGATAACAGATACCGTAGCAATCAATTCATGGAGTGAGTTGTATGTTTTGCGATAGTCTGTCTCTGACAAGCAAGCAAAGGTGATATAGGTGCGAACACAGGAAGCTTGCAGCCCCTCGCTGCCTGCAGACACAGAGCAGCCACACTAGGAGAGCGGCCTAAGCCGTAGGCGAAATGTGCTCATTCGCTTTGGCGCCACGTCGAACTATAAATAAGGCTGTCACTAGCGTGAGCGTCGTGTAAAGTCGGAAAAGTCGGCTGCATGGGTGATTGCCAAGTTTGGGGAGCGTTTCGTAGTATGATCAGTGCAGTGGAGACGCGGAAACTTGTTGTGTCCCAGTGTTTTGCAATTGGACGACAAGAGTTTTACACAGTAGCAAAGAGCGAGGCACTGAGTTGGCATGAACAATGGAGAGCACAATGGGGCTCGAGATGTGCTTGTTACCTCAGGTGCTGTGTGATTGTCGACAAGGAGTGAAAAGGACCAATTTGTGACCGCCCTTTCAATTCAAAACAGATGGAATTTGCATTCGTAATCCCAGAGCATCGAAACTACTTGAAACTCTTGTGTATATGAACGTGTCCGCGCCTTTGTAATCTGGTACCTTCGCCGCTACAAACCAACCAACCATCGTGTCTGTGCACATCAGAGTCGCAAAGAATGGAGAATAGCCAGGCTTAGTCGTGTGTGTAGCCGTAGCTCAGATGGCAGATCGTTCGCTTAGCGTGTGGAAGGTCTCGGGTTCAAGACCCGGCTCCTCCATGTTTTTTGGTCAGTGCATGGTAAGTGTTGGTCGCGGCGAACATAAAGGCACGCAAGAAGTTGCAAAACCAGCGTCACAGACTGATATGATGTATACTGTCATAAAGAGACCAAGGTGTAAGTGTGGGGACCGGCTGTTATCGTGGTGTCATCGAGTGCAGACCTGTCTTAGGTATGACGGCTTAACGTCATTGAAGTCTAGAGAGTGGACAACACGTTCGTCTTACTCAGAGCAGTGTCCGAACTCTATTTTTGACGTTATTCGTGCCACTTTCGTTGTGGCCAACTACGATTCGATACAGATTGCACGAAACCTGAAAGACACCCTCACTGATACATAGAGAGTAGTGTTTGTCTGCGGAATATTGGGAGTGCAAGGGTCTGTGACGTTGATATGGCTGTAAGTAGCACTACTAGTCAACTGGGGGGTGGGCGTAGCTCAGATGGTAAAGCGTTCGCTTAGCGTGTGAGAGGTACTGGGATCGATACCCAGCGCCTCCAGAATTTTTAACACACCTACATGCGCACCTTGCCATGCAAGTGGAATAATCCCCAACCAGCAGAGGTGTCTAGGCAGATACAAGCGAACGATTGTCATCCACAATTGTCGAGCGTGATTTTATTCGTTCGCAGGAAGCACCCTCCTCCCACACCTACACTTAACTTAGATACAGTACAAATGTTCCCATAAGATTCTCAAGCCTACGTCGGAAAGATCTGCCTTGCGCCGAGTTCACGTCAATCCCACAGCACGTTCCCATTCTTTGCGTGCAGTCGGCTGCTACTGGTGTTGCTGGTTGTGACTGCTGATAACAGATGCCGTAGCAATCAATTCATGGAGTGAGTTGTATGTTTTGCGATAGTCTGTCTCTGACAAGCAAGCACAGGTGATATAGGTGCGAACACAGGAAGCTTGCAGCCCCTCGCTGCCTGCAGACACAGAGCAGCCACACTAGGAGAGCGGCCTAAGCCGTAGGCGAAATGTGCTCATTCGCTTTGGCGCCACGTCGAACTATAAATAAGGCTGTCACTAGCGTGAGCGTCGTGTAAAGTCGGAAAAGTCGGCTGCATGGGTGATTGCCAAGTTTGGGGAGCGTTTCGTAGTATGATCAGTGCAGTGGAGACGCGGAATCTTGTTGTGTCCCAGTGTTTTGCAATTGGACGACAAGAGTTTTACACAGTAGCAAAGAGCGAGGCACTGAGTTGGCATGAACAATGGAGAGCACAATGGGGCTCGAGATGTGCTTGTTACCTCAGGTGCTGTGTGATTGTCGACAAGGAGTGAAAAGGACCAATTTGTGACCGCCCTTTCAATTCAAAACAGACGGAATTTGCATTCGTAATACCAGAGCATCGAAACTACTTGAAACTCTTGTGTATATGAACGTGTCCGCGCCTTAGTAATCTGGTACCTTCGCCGCTACAAACCAACCAACCATCGTGTCTGTGCACATCAGAGTCGCAAAGAATGGAGAATAGCCAGGCTTAGTCGTGTGTGTAGCCGTAGCTCAGATGGCAGATCGTTCGCTTAGCGTGTGGAAGGTCTCGGGTTCAAGACCCGGCTCCTCCATGTTTTTTGGTCAGTGCATGGTAAGTGTTGGTCGCGGCGAACATAAAGGCACGCAAGAAGTTGCAAAACCAGCGTCACAGACTGATATGATGTATACTGTCATAAAGAGACCAAGGTGTAAGTGTGGGGACCGGCTGTTATCGTGGTGTCATCGAGTGCAGACCTGTCTTAGGTATGACGGCTTAACGTCATTGAAGTCTAGAGAGTGGACAACACGTTCGTCTTACTCAGAGCAGTGTCCGAACTCTATTTTTGACGTTATGCGTGCCACTTTCGTTGTGGCCAACTACGATTCGATACAGATTGCACGAAACCTGAAAGACACCCTCACTGATACATAGAGAGTAGTGTTTGTCTGCGGAATATTGGGAGTGCAAGGGTCTGTGACGTTGATATGGCTGTATGTAGCACTACTAGACAACGGGGGTGTGGAGCGCTCGCTTAGTGTGTGAGAGGTACTGCGATCGATACCCAGCGCCTCCAGAATTTTTAACACACCTACATGCGCACCTTGCCATGCAAGTGGAATAATTCCCAACCAGCAGAGGTGTCTAGGCAGATACAAGCGAACGATTAGCATCCACAATTGGCGAGCGTGATTTTATTCGTGCGCAGGAAGCACCCTCCTCCCACAACTACACTTAACTTAGATACAGTACAAATGTTCCCATAAGATTCTCAAGCCTACGTCGGAAAGATCTGCCTTGCGCCGAGTTCACGTAAATCCCACTGCACGTTCCCATTCTTTGCGTGCAGTCGCCTGCTACTGGTGTTGCTGGTTGTGACTGCTGATAACAAATGCCGTAGCAATCAATTCATGGAGTGAGTTGTATGTTTTGCGATAGTCTGTCTCTGACAAGCAAGCACAGGTGATATAGGTGCGAACACAGGAAGCTTGCAGCCCCTCGCTGCCTGCAGACACAGAGCAGCCACAGTAGGAGAGCGGCCCAAGCCGTAGGCGAAATGTGCTCATTCGCTTTGGAGCCACGTCGAACTATAAATAAGGCTGTCACTAGCGTGAGCGTTGCGTGAGCGTCGTGTAATGTCGGAAAAGTCGGCTGCATGGGTGATTGCCAAGTTTGGGGAGCGTTTCGTACTATGATCAGTGCAGTGGAGATGGGGAAACTTGTTGTGTCCCAGTGTTTTGCAGTTGGACGACAAGAGTTTTACACAGTAGCAAAGAGCGAGGCACTGAGTTGGCATGAACAATGGAGAGCACAATGGGGCTCGAGATGTGCTTGTTACCTCAGGTGCTGTGTGATTGTCGACAAGGAGTGAAAAGGACCAATTTGTGACCGCCCTTTCAATTCAAAACAGACGGAATTTGCATTCGTAATACCAGAGCATCGAAACTACTTGGAACTCTTGTGTATATGAACGTGTCCGCGCCTTTGTACTCTGGTACCTTCGCCGCTACAAACCAACCAACCATCGTGTCTGTGCACATCAGAGTCGCAAAGAATGGAGAATAGCAAGGCTTAGTCGTGTATGTAGCCGTAGCTCAGATGGCAGATCGTTCGCTTAGCGTGTGGAAGGTCTCGGGTTCCAGACCCGGCTCCTCCATGTTTTTTGGTCAGTGCATGGTAAGTGTTGGTCGCGGCGAACATAAAGGCACGCAAGAAGTTGCAAAACCAGCGTCACAGACTGATATGATGTATACTGTCAGAAGGAGAGCGAGGTGTAAGTGTGGGGACCGGCTGTTATCGTGGTGTCATCGAGTGCAGACCTGTCTTAGGTATGACGGCTTAACGTCATTGAAGTCTAGAGAGTGGACAACACGTTCGTCTTACTCAGAGCGGTGTCCGAACTCTATTTTCGACGTTATGCGTGCCACTTTCATTGTGGCCAACTACGATTCGATACAGATTGCACGAAACCTGAAAGACACCCTCACTGATACATAGAGAGTAGTGTTTGTCTGCGGAATATTGGGAGTGCCAGGGTCTGTGACGTTGGTATGGCTGTATGTAGCACTACTAGTCAACGGGGGGGGTGGGCGTAGCTCAGATGGTAGAGCACTCGCTTAGTGTGTGAGAGGTACTGGGATCGATACCCAGCGCCTCCAGAATTTTTAACACACCTACATGCGCACCTTGCCATGCAAGTGGAATAATTCCCAACCAGCAGAGGTGTCTAGGCAGATACAAGCGAACGATTAGCATCCACAATTGGCGAGCGTGATTTTATTCGTGCCCAGGAAGCACCCTCCTCCCACAACTACACTTAACTTAGATACAGTACAAATGTTCCCATAAGATTCTCAAGCCTACGTCGGAAAGATCTGCCTTGCGCCGAGTTCACGTAAATCCCACTGCACGTTCCCATTCTTTGCGTGCAGTCGCCTGCTACTGGTGTTGCTGGTTGTGACTGCTGATAACAGATGCCGTAGCAATCAATTCATGGAGTGAGTTGTATGTTTTGCGATAGTCTGTCCCTGACAAGCAAGCACAGGTGATATAGGTGCGAACACAGGAAGCTTGCAGCCCCTCGCTGCCTGCAGACACAGAGCAGCCACACTAGGAGAGCGGCCTAAGCCGTAGGCGAAATGTGCTCATTCGCTTTGGAGCCACGTCGAACTATAAATAAGGCTGTCACTAGCGTGAGCGTCGTGTAAAGTCGGAAAAGTCGGCTGCATGGGTGATTGCCAAGTTTGGGGAGCGTTTCGTAGTATGATCAGTGCAGTGGAGACGCGGAAACTTGTTGTGTGCCAGTGTTTTGCAGTTGGACGACAAGAGTTTTACACAGTAGCAAAGAGCGAGGCACTGAGTTGGCATGAACAATGGAGAGCACAATGGGGCTCGAGATGTGCTTGTTACCTCAGGTGCTGTGTGATTGTCGACAAGGAGTGAAAAGGACCAATTTGTGACCGCCCTTTCAATTCAAAACAGACGGAATTTGCATTCGTAATACCAGAGCATCGAAACTACTTGGAACTCTTGTGTATATGAACGTGCCCGCGCCTTTGTACTCTGGTACCTTCGCCGCTACAAACCAACCAACTATCGTGTCTGTGCACATCAGAGTCGCAAAGAATGGAGAATAGCCAGGCTTAGCCGTGTGTGTAGCCGTAGCTCAGATGGCAGATCGTTCGCTTAGCGTGTGGAAGGTCTCGGGTTCAAGACCCGGCTCCTCCATGTTTTTTGGTCAGTGCATGGTAAGTGTTGGTCGCGGCGAACATAAAGGCACGCAAGAAGTTGCAAAACCAGCGTCACAGACTGATATGATGTATACTGTCATAAGGAGAGCAAGGTGTAAGTGTGGGGACCGGCTGTTATCGTGGTGTCATCGAGTGCAGACCTGTCTTAGGTATGACGGCCTAACGTCATTGAAGTCTAGAGAGTGGACAACACGTTCGTCTTACTCAGAGCGGTGTCCGAACTCTATTTTCGACGTTATGCGTGCCACTTTCATTGTGGCCAACTACGATTTGATACAGATTGCACGAAACCTGAAAGACACCCTCACTGATACATAGAGAGTAGTGTTTGTCTGCGGAATATTGGGAGTGCAAGGGTCTGTGACGTTGATATGGCTGTATGTAGCACTACTAGTCAACGGGGGGGGTGGGCGTAGCTCAGATGGTAGAGCGCTCGCTTAGCGTGTGAGAGGTACTGGGATCGATACCCAGTGCCTCCAGAATTTTTAACACACCTACATGCGCACCTTGCCATGTAAGTGGAATAATTCCCAACCAGCAGAGGTGTCTAGGCAGATACAAGCGAACGATTAGCATCCACAATTGGCGAGCGTGATTTTATTCGTGCCCAGGAAGCACCCTCCTCCCACAACTACACTTAATTTAGATACAGTACAAATGTTCCCATAAGATTCTCAAGCCTACGTCGGAAAGATCTGCCTTGCGCCGAGTTCACGTAAATCCCACTGCACGTTCCCATTCTTTGCGTGCAGTCGCCTGCTACTGGTGTTGCTGGTTGTGACTGCTGATAACAGATGCCGTAGCAATCAATTCATGGAGTGAGTTGTATGTTTTGCGATAGTCTGTCTCTGACAAGCAAGCACAGGTGATATAGGTGCGAACACAGGAAGCTTGCAGCCCCTCGCTGCCTGCAGACACAGAGCAGCCACACTAGGAGAGCGGCCTAAGCCGTAGGCGAAATGTGCTCATTCGCTTTGGAGCCACGTCGAACTATAAATAAGGCTGTCACTAGCGTGAGCGTCGTGTAAAGTCGGAAAAGTCGGCTGCATGGGTGATTGCCAAGTTTGGGGAGCGTTTCGTAGTACGGTCAGTGCAGTGGAGACGCGGAAACTTGTTGTGTCCCAGTGTTTTGCAGTTGGACGACAAGAGTTTTACACAGTAGCAAAGAGCGAGGCACTGAGTTGGCATGAACAATGGAGAGCACAATGGGGCTCGAGATGTGCTTGTTACCTCAGGTGCTGTGTGATTGTCGACAAGGAGTGAAAAGGACCAATTTGTGACCGCCCTTTCAATTCAAAACAGACGGAATTTGAATTCGTAATACCAGAGCATCGAAACTACTTGGAACTCTTGTGTATATGAACGTGTCCGCGCCTTTGTACTCTGGTACCTTCGCCGCTACAAACCAACCAACCATCGTGTCTGTGCACATCAGAGTCGCAAAGAATGGAGAATAGCCAGGCGTAGTCGTGTGTGTAGCCGTAGCTCAGATGGCAGATCGTTCGCTTAGCGTGTGGAAGGTCTCGGGTTCAAGACCCGGCTCCTCCATGTTTTTTGGTCAGTGCATGGTAAGTGTTGGTCGCGGCGAACATAAAGGCACGCAAGAAGTTGCAAAACCAGCGTCACAGACTGATATGATGTATACTGTCATAAGGAGAGCAAGGTGTAAGTGTGGGGACCGGCTGTTATCGTGGTGTCATCGAGTGCAGACCTGTCTTAGGTATGACGGCTTAACGTCATTGAAGTCTAGAGAGTGGACAACACGTTCGTCTTACTCAGAGCGGTGTCCGAACTCTATTTTCGACGTTATGCGTGCCACTTTCATTGTGGCCAACTACGATTCGATACAGATTGCACGAAACCTGAAAGACACCCTCACTGATACATAGAGAGTAGTGTTTGTCTGCGGAATAATGGGAGTGCAAGGGTCTGTGACGTTGATATGGCTGTATGTAGCACTACTAGTCAACGGGGAGGTGGGCGTAGCTCAGATGGTAGAGCGCTCGCTTAGCGTGTGAGAGGTACTGGGATCGATACCCAGCGCCTCCAGAATTCTTAACACACCTACATGCGCACCTTGCCATGCAAGTGGAATAATTCCCAACCAGCAGTGGTGTCTAGGCAGATACAAGCGAACGATTAGCATCCACAATTGGCGAGCGTGATTTTATTCGTGCGCAGGAAGCACCCTCCTCCCACAACTACACTTAACTTAGATACAGTACAAATGTTCCCATAAGATTCTCAAGCCTACGTCGGAAAGATCTGCCTTGCGCCGAGTTCACGTAAATCCCACTGCACGTTCCCATTCTTTGCGTGCAGTCGGCTGCTACTGGTGTTGCTGGTTGTGACTGCTGATAACAGATGCCGTAGCAATCAATTCATGGAGTGAGTTGTATGTTTTGCGATAGTCTGTCTCTGACAAGCAAGCACAGGTGATATAGGTGCGAACACAGGAAGCTTGCAGCCCCTCGCTGCCTGCAGACACAGAGCAGCCACACTAGGAGAGCGGCCTAAGCCGTAGGCGAAATGTGCTCATTCGCTTTGGAGCCACGTCGAACTATAAATAAGGCTGTCACTAGCGTGAGCGTTGCGTGAGCGTCGTGTAGAGTCGAAAAAGTCGGCTGCATGGGTGATTGCCAAGTTTGGGGAGCGTTTCGTAGTATGATCAGCGCAGTGGAGATGCGGAAACTTGTTGTGTCCCAGTGTTTTGCAGTTGGACGACAAGACTTTTACACAGTAGCAAAGAGCGAGGCACTGAGTTGGCATGAACAATGGAGAGCACAATGGGGCTCGAGATGTGCTTGTTACCTCAGCTGCTGTGTGATTGTCGACAAGGAGTGAAAAGGTCCAATTTGTGACCGCCCTTTCAATTCAAAACAGACGGAATTTGCATTCGTAATACCAGAGCATCGAAACTACTTGGAACTCTTGTGTATATGAATGTGTCCGCGCCTTTGTACTCTGGTACCTTCGCCGCTACAAACCAACCAACCAATGTGTCTGTGCACATCAGAGTCGCAAAAAATGGAGAATAGCCAGGCTTAGTTGTGTGTGTAGCCGTAGCTCAGATGGCAGATCGTTCGCTTAGCGTGTGGAAGGTCTCGGGTTCAAGATCCGGCTCCTCCATGTTTTTTGGTCAGTGCATGGTAAGTGTTGGTCGCGGCGAACATAAAGGCACGCATGAAGTTGCAAAACCAGCGTCACAGACTGATATGATGTATACTGTCATAAGGAGAGCAAGGTGTAAGTGTGGGGACCGGCTGTTATCGTGGTGTCATCGAGTGCAGACCTGTCTTAGGTATGACGGCTTAACGTCATTGAAGTCTAGAGAGTGGACAACACGTTCGTCTTACTCAGAGCGGTGTCCGAACTCTATTTTCGACGTTATGCGTGCCACTTTCATTGTGGCCAACTACGATTCGATACAGATTGCACGAAACCTGAAAGACACCCTCACTGATACATAGAGAGTAGTGTTTGTCTGCGGAATATTGGGAGTGCAAGGGTCTGTGACGTTGATATGGCTGTATGTAGCACTACTAGACAACGGGGGGGTGGGCGTAGCTCAGATGGTAGAGCGCTCGCTTAGTGTGTGAGAGGTACTGCGATCGATACCCAGCGCCTCCAGAATTTTTAACACACCTACATGCGCACCTTGCCATGCAAGTGGAATAATTCCCAACCAGCAGAGGTGTCTAGGCAGATACAAGCGAACGATTAGCATCCACAATTGGCGAGCGTGATTTTATTCGTGCGCAGGAAGCACCCTCCTCCCACAACTACACTTAACTTAGATACAGTACAAATGTTCCCATAAGATTCTCAAGCCTACGTCGGAAAGATCTGCCTTGCGCCGAGTTCACGTAAATCCCACTGCACGTTCCCATTCTTTGCGTGCAGTCGGCTGCTACTGGTGTTGCTGGTTGTGACTGCTGATAACAGATGCCGTAGCAATCAATTCATGGAGTGAGTTGTATGTTTTGCGACAGTCTGTCTCTGACAAGCAAGCACAGGTGATATAGGTGCGAACACAGGAAGCTTGCAGCCCCTCGCTGCCTGCAGACACAGAGCAGCCACACTAGGAGAGCGGCCTAAGCCGTAGGCGAAATGTGCTCATTCGCTTTGGAGCCACGTCGAACTATAAATAAGGCTGTCACTAGCGTGAGCGTCGTGTAAAGTCGGAAAAGTCGGCTGCATGGGTGATTGCCAAGTTTGGGGAGCGTTTCGTAGTATGATCAGTGCAGTGGAGACGCGGAAACTTGTTGTGTCCCAGTGTTTTGCAGTTGGACGACAAGAGTTTTACACAGTAGCAAAAAGCGAGGCACTGAGTTGGCATGAACAATGGAGAGCACAATGGGGCTCGAGATGTGCTTGTTACCTCAGGTGCTGTGTGATTGTCAACAAGGAGTGAAAAGGACCAATTTGTGACCGCCTTTTCATTCAAAACAGACGGAATTTGCATTCGTAATACCAGAGCATCGAAACTACTTGGAACTCTTGTGTATATGAACGTGTCCGCGCCTTTGTACTCTGGTACCTTCGCCGCTACAAACCAACCAACCATCGTGTCTGTGCACATCAGAGTCGCAAAGAATGGAGAATAGCCAGGCGTAGTCGTGTGTGTAGCCGTAGCTCAGATGGCAGATCGTTCGCTTAGCGTGTGGAAGGTCTCGGGTTCAAGACCCGGCTCCTCCATGTTTTTTGGTCAGTGCATGGTAAGTGTTGGTCGCGGCGAACATAAAGGCACGCAAGAAGTTGCAAAACCAGCGTCACAGACTGATATGATGTATACTGTCATAAGGAGAGCAAGGTGTAAGTGTGGGGACCGGCTGTTATCGTGGTGTCATCGAGTGCAGACCTGTCTTAGGTATGACGGCTTAACGTCATTGAAGTCTAGAGAGTGGACAACACGTTCGTCTTACTCAGAGCGGTGTCCGAACTCTATTTTCGACGTTATGCGTGCCACTTTCATTGTGGCCAACTACGATTCGATACAGATTGCACGAAACCTGAAAGACACCCTCACTGATACATAGAGAGTAGTGTTTGTCTGCGGAATAATGGGAGTGCAAGGGTCTGTGACGTTGATATGGCTGTATGTAGCACTACTAGTCAACGGGGAGGTGGGCGTAGCTCAGATGGTAGAGCGCTCGCTTAGCGTGTGAGAGGTACTGGGATCGATACCCAGCGCCTCCAGAATTCTTAACACACCTACATGCGCACCTTGCCATGCAAGTGGAATAATTCCCAACCAGCAGTGGTGTCTAGGCAGATACAAGCGAACGATTAGCATCCACAATTGGCGAGCGTGATTTTATTCGTGCGCAGGAAGCACCCTCCTCCCACAACTACACTTAACTTAGATACAGTACAAATGTTCCCATAAGATTCTCAAGCCTACGTCGGAAAGATCTGCCTTGCGCCGAGTTCACGTAAATCCCACTGCACGTTCCCATTCTTTGCGTGCAGTCGGCTGCTACTGGTGTTGCTGGTTGTGACTGCTGATAACAGATGCCGTAGCAATCAATTCATGGAGTGAGTTGTATGTTTTGCGATAGTCTGTCTCTGACAAGCAAGCACAGGTGATATAGGTGCGAACACAGGAAGCTTGCAGCCCCTCGCTGCCTGCAGACACAGAGCAGCCACACTAGGAGAGCGGCCTAAGCCGTAGGCGAAATGTGCTCTTTCGCTTTCGAGCCACGTCGAACTATAAATAAGGCAGTCACTAGCGTGAGCGTCGTGTAAAGTCGGAAAAGTCGGCTGCATGGGTGATTGCCAAGTTTGGGGAGCGTTTCGTAGTATGATCAGTGCAGTGGAGACGCGGAAACTTGTTGTGTCCCAGTGTTTTGCAGTTGGACGACAAGAGTTTTACACAGTAGCAAAGAGCGAGGCACTGAGTTGGCATGAACAATGGAGAGCACAATGGGGCTCGAGATGTGCTTGTTACCTCAGGTGCTGTGTGATTGTCGACAAGGAGTGAAAAGGACCAATTTGTGACCGCCCTTTCAATTCAAAACAGACGGAATTTGCATTCGTAATACCAGAGCATCGAAACTACTTGGAACTCTTGTGTATATGAACGTGTCCGCGCCTTTGTACTCTGGTACCTTCGCCGCTACAAACCAACCAACCATCGTGTCTGTGCACATCAGAGTCGCAAAGAATGGAGAATAGCCAGGCTTAGTCGTGTGTGTAGCCGTAGCTCAGATGGCAGATCGTTCGCTTAGCATGTGGAAGGTCTCGGGTTCAAGACCCCCTCTCCTCCATGTTTTTTGGTAAGTGTTGGTCGCGGCGAACATAAAGGCACGCATGAAGTTGCAAAACCAGCGTCACAGACTGATATGATGTATACTGTCATAAGGAGAGCAAGGTGTAAGTGTGGGGACCGGCTGTTATCGTGGTGTCATCGAGTGCAGACCTGTCTTAGGTATGACGGCTTAACGTCATTGAAGTCTAGAGAGTGGACAACACGTTCGTCTTACTCAGAGCGGTGTCCAAACTCTATTTTCGACGTTATGCGTGCCACTTTCATTGTGGCCAACTACGATTCGATACAGATTGCACGAAACCTGAAAGACACCCTCACTGATACATAGAGAGTAGTGTTTGTCTGCGGAATATTGGGAGTGCAAGGGTCTGTGACGTTGATATGGCTGTATGTAGCACTACTAGTCAACGGGGGGGTGGGCGTAGCTCAGATGGTAGAGCGCTCGCTTAGCGTGTGAGAGGTACTGGGATCGATACCCAGCGCCTCCAGAATTTTTAACACACCTACATGCGCACCTTGCCATGCAAGTGGAATAATTCCCAACCAGCAGAGGTGTCTAGGCAGATACAAGCGAACGATTAGCATCCACAATTGGCGAGCGTGATTTTATTCGTGCGCAGGAGCACCCTCCTCCCACAACTACACTTAACTTAGATACAGTACAAATGTTCCCATAAGATTCTCAAGCCTACGTCGGAAAGATCTGCCTTGCGCCGAGTTCACGTAAATCCCACTGCACGTTCCCATTCTTTGCGTGCAGTCGCCTGCTTCTGGTGTTGCTGGTTGTGACTGCTGATAACAGATGCCGTAGCAATCAATTCATGGAGTGAGTTGTATGTTTTGCGATAGTCTGTCTCTGACAAGCAAGCACAGGTGATATAGGTGCGAACACAGGAAGCTTGCAGCCCCTCGCTGCCTGCAGACACAGAGCAGCCACACTAGGAGAGCGGCCTAAGCCGTAGGCGAAATGTGCTCATTCGCTTTGGAGCCACGTCGAACTATAAATAAGGCTGTCACTAGCGTGAGCGTCGTGTAAAGTCGGAAAAGTCGGCTGCATGGGTGATTGCCAAGTTTGGGGAGCGTTTCGTAGTATGATCAGTGCAGTGGAGACGCGGAAACTTGTTGTGTCCCAGTGTTTTGCAGTTGGACGACAAGAGTTTTACACAGTAGCAAAGAGTGAGGCACTGAGTTGGCATGAACAATGGAGAGCACAATGGGGCTCGAGATGTGCTTGTTACCTCAGGTGCTGTGTGATTGTCGACAAGGAGTGAAAAGGACCAATTTGTGACCGCCCTTACAATTCAAAACAGACGGAATTTGCATTCGTAATACCAGAGCATCGAAACTACTTGGAACTCTTGTGTATATGAACGTGTCCGCGCCTTTGTACTCTGGTACCTTCGCCGCTACAAACCAACCAACCATCGTGTCTGTGCACATCAGAGTCGCAAAGAATGGAGAATAGCCAGGCTTAGTCGTGTGTGTAGCCGTAGCTCAGATGGCAGATCGTTCGCTTAGCGTGTGGAAGGTCTCGGGCTGAAGACCCGGCTCCTCCATGTTTTTTGGTCAGTGCATGGTAAGTGTTGGTCGCGGCGAACATAAAGGCACGCAAGAAGTTGCAAAACCAGCGTCACAGACTGATATGATGTATACTGTCATAAGGAGAGCAAGGTGTAAGTGTGGGGACCGGCTGTTATCGTGGTGTCATCGAGTGCAGACCTGTCTTAGGTATGACGGCTTAACGTCATTGAAGTCTAGAGAGTGGACAACACGTTCGTCTTACTCAGAGCGGTGTCCGAACTCTATTTTCGACGTTATGCGTGCCACTTTCATTGTGGCCAACTACGATTCGATACAGATTGCACGAAAACTGAAAGACACCCTCACTGATACATAGAGAGTAGTGTTTGTCTGCGGAATATTGGGAGTGCAAGGGTCTGTGACATTGATATGGCTGTATGTAGCACTACTAGTCAACGGGGGGGTGGGCGTAACTCAGATGGTAGAGCGCTCGCTTAGCGCGTGAGAGGTACTGGGATCGATACCAAGCGCCTCCAGAATTTTTAACACACCTACATGCGCACCTTGCCATGCAAGTGGAATAATTCCCAACCAGCAGAGGTGTCTAGGCAGATACAAGCGAACGATTAGCATCCACAATTGGCGAGCGTGATTTCATTCGTGCGCAGGAAGCACCCTCCTCCCACAACTACACTTAACTTAGATACAGTACAAATGTTCCCATAAGATTCTCAAGCCTACGTCGGAAAGATCTGCCTTGCGCCGAGTTCACGTAAATCCCACTGCACGTTCCCATTCTTTGCGTGCAGTCGCCTGCTACTGGTGTTGCTGGTTGTGACTGCTGATAACAGATGCCGTAGCAATCAATTCATGGAGTGAGTTGTATGTTTTGCGATAGTCTGTCTCTGACAAGCAAGCACAGGTGATATAGGTGCGAACACAGGAAGCTTGCAGCCCCTCGCTGCCTGCAGACACAGAGCAGCCACACTAGGAGAGCGGCCTAAGCCGTAGGCGAAATGTGCTCTTTCGCTTTGGAGCCACGTCGAACTATAAATAAGGCTGTCACTAGCGTGAGCGTCGTGTAAAGTCGGAAAAGTCGGCTGCATGGGTGATTGCCAAGTTTGGGGAGCGTTTCGTAGTATGATAAGTGCAGTGGAGACGCGGAAACTTGTTGTGTCCCAGTGTTTTGCAGTTGGACGACAAGAGTTTTACACAGTAGCAAAGAGCGAGGCACTGAGTTGGCATGAACAATGGAGAGCACAATGGGGCTCGAGATGTGCTTGTTACCTCAGGTGCTGTGTGATTGTCGACAAGGAGTGAAAAGGACCAATTTGTGACCGCCCTTTCAATTCAAAACAGACGGAATTTGCATTCGTAATACCAGAGCATCGAAACTACTTGGAACTCTTGTGTATATGAACGTGTCCGCGCCTTTGTACTCTGGTACCTTCGCCGCTACAAACCAACCAACCATCGTGTCTGTGCACATCAGAGTCGCAAAGAATGGAGAATAGCCATGCGTACTCGTGTGTGTAGCCGTAGCTCAGATGGCAGATCGTTCGCTTAGCGTGTGGAAGGTCTCGGGTTCAAGACCCGGCTCCTCCATGTTTTTTGGTCAGTGCATGGTAAGTGTTGGTCGCGGCGAACATAAAGGCACGCAAGAAGTTGCAAAACCAGCGTCACAGACTCATATGATGTATACTGTCATAAGGAGAGCAAGGTGTAAGTGTGGGGACCGGCTGTTATCGTGGTGTCATCGAGTGCAGACCTGTCTTAGGTATGACGGCTTAACGTCATTGAAGTCTAGAGAGTGGACAACACGTTCGTCTTACTCAGAGCGGTGTCCGAACTCTATTTTCGACGTTATGCGTGCCACTTTCATTGTGGCCAACTACGATTCGATACAGATTGCACGAAAACTGAAAGACACCCTCACTGATACATAGAGAGTAGTGTTTGTCTGCGGAATATTGGGAGTGCAAGGGTCTGTGACATTGATATGGCTGTATGTAGCACTACTAGTCAACGGGGGGGTGGGCGTAACTCAGATGGTAGAGCGCTCGCTTAGCGCGTGAGAGGTACTGGGATCGATACCAAGCGCCTCCAGAATTTTTAACACACCTACATGCGCACCTTGCCATGCAAGTGGAATAATTCCCAACCAGCAGAGGTGTCTAGGCAGATACAAGCGAACGATTAGCATCCACAATTGGCGAGCGTGATTTTATTCGTGCGCAGGAAGCACCCTCCTCCCACAACTACACTTAACTTAGATACAGTACAAATGTTCCCATAAGATTCTCAAGCCTACGTCGGAAAGATCTGCCTTGCGCCGAGTTCACGTAAATCCCACTGCACGTTCCCATTCTTTGCGTGCAGTCGCCTGCTACTGGTTTTGCTGGTTGTGACTGCTGATAACAGATGCCGTAGCAATCAATTCATGGAGTGAGTTGTATGTTTTGCGATAGTCTGTCTCTGACAAGCAAGCACAGGTGATATAGGTGCGAACACAGGAAGCTTGCAGCCCCTCGCTGCCTGCAGACACAGAGCAGCCACACTAGGAGAGCGGCCTAAGCCGTAGGCGAAATGTGCTCTTTCGCTTTAGAGCCACGTCGAACTATAAATAAGGCTGTCACTAGCGTGAGCGTTGCGTGAGCGTCGTGTAAAGTCGGAAAAGTCGGCTGCATGGGTGATTGCCAATTTTGGGGAGCGTTTCGTAGTATGATCAGTGCAGTGGAGACGCGGAAACTTGTTGTGTCCCAGTGTTTTGCAGTTGGACGACAAGAGTTTTACACAGTAGCAAAGAGCGAGGCACTGAGTTGGCATGAACAATGGAGAGCACAATGGGGCTCGAGATGTGCTTGTTACCTCAGGTGCTGTGTGATTGTCGACAAGGAGTGAAAAGGTCCAATTTGTGACCGCCCTTTCAATTCAAAACAGACGTAATTTGCATTCGTAATACCAGAGCATCGAGACTACTTGGAACTCTTGTGTATATGAATGTGTCCGCGCCTTTGTACTCTGGTACCTTCGCCGCTACAAACCAACCAACCATCGTGTCTGTGCACATCAGAGTCGCAAAGAATGGAGAATAGCCAGGCTTAGTCGTGTGTGTAGCCGTAGCTCAGATGGCAGATCGTTCGCTTAGCGTGTGGAAAGTCTCGGGTTCAAGACCCGGCTCCTCCATGTTTTTTGGTCAGTGCATGGTAAGTGTTGGTCGCGGCGAACATAAAGGCACGCAAGAAGTTGCAAAACCAGCGTCACAGACTGATATGATGTATACTGTCATAAGGAGAGCAAGGTGTAAGTGTGGGGACCGGCTGTTATCGTGGTGTCATCGAGTGCAGACCTGTCTTAGGTATGACGGCTTAACGTCATTGAAGTCTAGAGAGTGGACAACACGTTCGTCTTACTCAGAGCGGTGTCCGAACTCTATTTTCGACGTTATGCGTGCCACTTTCATTGTGGCCAACTACGATTCGATACAGATTGCACGAAACCTGAAGGACACCCTCACTGATACATAGAGAGTAGTGTTTGTCTGCGGAATATTGGGAGTGCAAGGGTCTGTGACGTTGATATGGCTGTATGTAGCACTACTAGTCAACGGGGGGGTGGGCGTAGCTCAGATGGTAGAGCGCTCGCTTAGCGTGTGAGAGGTACTGGGATCGATACCCAGCGCCTCCAGAATTTTTAACACACCTACATGCGCACCTTGCCATGCAAGTGGAATAATTCCCAACGAGCAGCGGTGTCTAGGCAGATACAAGCGAACGATTAGCATCCACAATTGGCGATCGTGATTTTATTCGTGTGCAGGAAGCACCCTCCTCCCACAACTACACCTAACTTAGATACAGTACAAATGTTCCCATAAGATTCTCAAGCCTACGTCGGAAAGATCTGCCTTGCGCCGAGTTCACGTAAATCCCACTGCACGTTCCCATTCTTTGCGTGCAGTCGCCTGCTACTGGTGTTGCTGGTTGTGACTGCTGATAACAGATGCCGTAGCAATCAATTCATGGAGTGAGTTGTATGTTTTGCGATAGTCTGTCTCTGACAAGCAAGCACAGGTGATATAGGTGCGAACACAGGAAGCTTGCAGCCCCTCGCTGCCTGCAGACACAGGGCAGCCACACTAGGAGAGCGGCCTAAGCCGTAGGCGAAATGTGCTCATTCGCTTTGGAGCCACGTCGAACTATAAATAAGGCTGTCACTAGCGTGAGCGTCGTGTAAAGTCGGAAAAGTCGGCTGCATGGGTGATTGCCAAGTTAGGGGAGCGTTTCGTAGTATGATCAGTGCAGTGGAGACGCGGAAACTTGTTGTGTCCCAGTGTTTTGCAGTTGGACGACAAGAGTTTTACACAGTAGCAAAGAGCGAGGCACTGAGTTGGCATGAACAATGGAGAGCACAATGGGGCTCGAGGTGTGCTTGTTACCTCAGGTGCTGTGTGATTGTCGACAAGGAGTGAAAAGGACCAATTTGTTACCGCCCTTTCAATTCAAAACAGACGGAATTTGCATTCGTAATACCAGAGCATCGAAACTACTTGGAACTCTTGTGTATATGAACGTGTCCGCGCCTTTGTACTCTGGTACCTTCGCCGCTACAAACCAACCAACCATCGTGTCTGTGCACATCAGAGTCGCAAAGAATGGAGAATAGCCAGGCTTAGTCGTGTGCGTAGCCGTAGCTCAGATGGCAGATCGTTCGCTTAGCGTGTGGAAGGTCTCGGGTTCAAGACCCGGCTCCTCCATGTTTTTTGGTCAGTGCATGGTAAGTGTTGGTCGCGGCGAACATAAAGGCACGCAAGAAGTTGCAAAACCAG
Source organism: Schistocerca gregaria (assembly GCF_023897955.1). NCBI lineage: Eukaryota > Metazoa > Arthropoda > Insecta > Orthoptera > Acrididae > Schistocerca > Schistocerca gregaria. The sequence continues at coordinate 5,876,187 of NC_064930.1, read as the reverse complement.
CGTCACAGACTCATATGATGTATACTGTCATAAGGAGAGCAAGGTGTAAGTGTGGGGACCGGCTGTTATCGTGGTGTCATCGAGTGCAGACCTGTCTTAGGTATGACGGCTTAACGTCATTGAAGTCTAGAGAGTGGACAACACGTTCGTCTTACTCAGAGCGGTGTCCGAACTCTATTTTCGACGTTATGCGTGCCACTTTCATTGTGGCCAACTACGATTCGATACAGATTGCACGAAACCTGAAAGACACCCTCACTGATACATAGAGAGTAGTGTTTGTCTGCGGAATATTGGGAGTGCAAGGGTCTGTGACGTTGATATGGCTGTATGTAGCACTACTAGTCAACGGGGGGGTGGGCGTAGCTCAGATGGTAGAGCGCTCGCTTAGCGTGTGAGAGGTACTGGGATCGATACCCAGCGCCTGCAGAATTTTTAACACACCTACATGCGCACCTTGCCATGCAAGTGGAATAATTCCCAACCAGCAGCGGTGTCTAGGCAGATACAAGCGAACGATTAGCATCCACAATTGGCGATCGTGATTTTATTCGTGTGCAGGAAGCACCCTCCTCCCACAACTACACTTAACTTAGATACAGTACAAATGTTCCCATAAGATTCTCAAGCCTACGTCGGAAAGATCTTCCTTGCGCCGAGTTCACGTAAATCCCACTGCACGTTCCCATTCTTTGCGTGCAGTCGCCTGCTACTGGTGTTGCTGGTTGTGACTGCTGATAACAGATGCCGTAGCAATCAATTCATGGAGTGAGTTGTATGTTTTGCGATAGTCTGTCTCTGACAAGCAAGCACAGGTGATATAGGTGCGAACACAGGAAGCTTGCAGCCCCTCGCTGCCTACAGAGACAGAGCAGCCACACTAGGAGAGCGGCCTAAGCCGTAGGCGAAATGTGCTCATTCGCTTTGGAGCCACGTCGAACTATAAATAAGGCTGTCACTAGCGTGAGCGTTGCGTGACCTTTGTGTAAAGTCGGAAAAGTCGGCTGCATGGGTGATTGCCAAGTTTGGGGAGCGTTTCGTAGTATGATCAGTGCAGTGGAGACGCGGAAAATTGTTGTGTCCCAATGTTTTGCAGTTGGACGACAAGAGTTTTACACAGTAGCAAAGAGCGAGGCACTGAGTTGGCATGAACAATGGAGAGCACAGTGGGGCTCGAGATGTGCTTGTTACCTCAGGTGCTGTGTGATTGTCGACAAGGAGTGAAAAGGACCAATTTGTGACCGCCCTTTCAATTCAAAACAGACGGAATTTGCATTCGTAATACCAGAGCATCGAAACTACTTGGAACTCTTGTGTATATGAACGTGTCCGCGCCTTTGTACTCTGGTACCTTCGCCGCTACAAACCAACCAACCATCGTGTCTGTGCACATCAGAGTCGCAAAGAATGGAGAATAGCCAGGCTTAGTCGTGTGTGTAGCCGTAGCTCAGATGGCAGATCGTTCGCTTAGCGTGTGGAAGGTCTCGGGTTCAAGACCCGGCTTCTCCATGTTTTTTGGTCAGTGCATGGTAAGTGTTGGTCGCGGCGAACATAAAGGCACGCAAGAAGTTGCAAAACCAGCGTCACAGACTGATATGATGTATACTGTCATAAGGAGAGCAAGGTGTAAGTGTGGGGACCGGCTGTTATCGTGGTGTCATCGAGTGCAGACCTGTCTTAGGTATGACGGCTTAACGTCATTGAAGTCTAGAGAGTGGACAACACGTTCGTCTTACTCAGAGCGGTGTCCGAACTCTATTTTCGACGTTATGCGTGCCACTTTCATTGTGGCCAACTACGATTCGATACAGATTGCACGAAACCTGAAAGACACCCTCACTGATACATAGAGAGTAGTGTTTGTCTGCGGAATATTGGGAGTGCAAGGGTCTGTGACGTTGATATGGCTGTATGTAGCACTACTAGTCAACGGGGGGTGGGCGTAGCTCAGATGGCAGTTGCGAGTCAGCCGCCGAGCGGGACGGACGTGTGGCGGAGCTGGACGTCTGGCTGTAGTAAACACAGGCTGAGTCGCTGCGTTTGAGGTTAGTGGTGCTGCTAAGCCGCTATTCGTGTTGCACTTGTATTCATGAAGTTCTAGAATGAATAGGTCGAATTATTTGAGGAAAGACACAATCAAGTTTACTTTCGATCGAAATTTCGTTCGACCTAAAGCATTTGAAATTAAAGCATGGTTTATCGAAAAAGTATTGATTAACGGTGATGATGTTGTCGGAGTTTATCTCTCGTTTGTGACAAATGCTGTGTATCTGAAGATGAAAAGTCCAGAATTATGTAGTTCCATTGTGGATCGTTGCGGAGGTAGCGTGAAGTTTAATCATTCTGATGGGAATGTGAGTGACGTTGCTGTTAGTCATGCTGGGTACGGGATTCGTACGATCAGAGTGTTTGAGCTCCCTTTTGAAATTCCGCCCGAAGAACTTAATGTTGCCCTTCGGCCTTATGGCAGAATTATTTCCAATGTGGCAGAAAGGTGGTCTGAAGCTCATATGTTTCCTGTCTTGAACGGCGTAAGGCAAATTAAGATTGAATTACAGAAGCATGTCCCCTCTTATCTTAATATTTGTGGGTATCGTGCTTTGATTATCTATGATGGGCAACCGCGGACTTGCGCTTTATGCAATTCCACGGAACACATTCGTGCAGAATGTTCACGGAGGCGTGTCCCGCAGTTACCGCGTGACGAGATGCCGAGTTCCGGCCCTGTTGTTGGTATGAAGTTGTCATACGCTGCCGCTGCTGACTTCCGCAGCCGAGGCGAGTCGGTGCCGCCTGTGCGCGGGGAGCCTGCTGCCTCGCGGGCGGTTGTCGATGATACTCCGGCTTCAAGCTCTAGATTTGCGGATGGTTTGCCGATCAGCTCCGCGCCCCTCGAATCTATGCCGACGCCAACTTTTTCCAACTCTCCCACTGTGGTTGCTCGTTCTTCCGCGGACTCGGCCGAAGATCCCCAAATACCCGCAACGGAGGTTTCCTTGCGTCGTCAGGATTCCCACCAACGTGAGGATATTGCCACTAGCTTCCGAGGAGTGGACGCTCCAGGCATCCACTCTGCGGGAACTATGAACGAAGATAGCAATCTGGACATTGGTTTCACGTTGGCGCCCACAGAAGACACTTGCGTCAAGGAAACCACAACGAGCGATAGTGTAGAATTGAAGACTGGGTTGCTACCAGTGGGAGCCATGGAAAAAGATGCGCCTCCTTCTGCCGTTGTGGAATGCGATACGCAGACTTTTGTCCGAAAAAAGGAACAGGCGACGTCAGACGTATCATCCGGTACTTCTCCTGACAGGTCGCAAACTTCATCTCCTGCTAGATCGCCGAAGAGATCTTCGAAGAAAGGCAAGAAGAGGAGATTGGCACACAAAGCAGCAGAGAGTTTAGCTCCTGCATTGCGGGAAAAGTTAAAACATTTAAGGGATAATGAACGACTACGAGAACAATGCCCAGTAGCACGAGTTAACGAGTGTACTGAAGCGGAGATGAGTCGTGCCGATGCAGATGATCTTCAACAACAACCTCGCGCACCGCTTGGCGTCGCAGGTTTGCAGACCGGCACTACTATGGATTTAGACCGAACTGTCTCAGGAAAAGGACTTGATTGGGCCGATGCCCAAGAAGATCGCACCGACCACGGAATGGAGATGGACCTGACACATGCTAGTGGCATTTAATTTTTTTTTTTTTAATGTCTATTTTTCTTTCTGACAGACAGAATGGAATGGTACAGACGTGACTCTGCATGGGGTATACTTCATTAGCCAATTTCTTTTACCTGCACCTATGCCAACGGAACTGACATATAATGTGACCACGATCAATATAAATCGGATTCGCAGTGAAACGAAAGTCTCTTCTTTAAAAGATTTCCTTTACCAGTCGGATACTGATATAGCCCTCCTACAGGAATTTAATGTCCACAACTTTTATGTCCCAGGTTTTCAAGAGATTTTAAATATTGCACCGGAAGCCACATGTGGGACTGCGATCCTTGTCAAAGATGGTATTGATGTGAAGGATATCTGTCTGTTAGAAAATGGGAGGGGCATCAGTTGTAAAATTTTTACTACTACTGTTTTAAATGTATATGTCCCCTCTGGTAACAACGCTAGAGATGATAGGGCTAATTTTTTTAAGAACGATATGGTCTATTTACTTAAGGGGAATCCGGCGGAAGCTTTAATCGGTGGTGACTTTAATTGTGTACTTCACAAAAAGGATCAGCGACCAAATTTTAACTTCTCCAGGGAACTGGCGGCTTTGGTGACAAACATGAAGTGGACAGACGTGTGGGAAAGCAAATACCCCACGTTAGTCAAATTTACGTACATCAGTAGTCGCTCGCAAAGCAGAATAGACAGAATATACGTCACAGCAAACCTGGAAAATAAAATCAGTGGTATCGAAGTAATTCCCACTACCTTTTCGGACCATCTCGCAGTGAAATGCAGCATTCGGTTTCAGAAGCAAGGAACGTATTGGGGTCGCCCCTTATGGAAGCTGAATACCCATATGTTGTTCGAGGGTGCCCTATCAAGAACAGTAGCGGAGGTATGGCAGGCTGCTCTACGTATGCGCCATAAATACAGTTCTCGCCTTGCGTGGTGGACCTCATGTGCTAAAAAGAAATTGAGATCATCCCTAATAGCTTACGGGAGGGAGCGAGCGATGTGGTCTCGCAATACCGTTGAATTTTACTATACATGCTTAAGGGAACTATCAGCTCAGCAGATGACTGATGAGGTTTTCATTGAAATAAAGAAGATCAAGGCTCACCTCATAAGTCTCAAGCGACAACAGCTGGAGGGTTTAAAAATTAAATCTCGTGTCCCGACAACGGCGGAGGACGAAAACGCATCGCTGTACCACTTACTCGAACATGAAAGAAATAGAAGACGAGCGTTTATTGCTTGTCTTAGAGTGGGCGATAACCGGGTGCTGACGGAACACTCTGACATTTTAAATGCAGTTTATGGATTTTATCGTACGTTATATACTGATACCCGGTATAATCTAGACTGTGCGAACGATTTGCTACGAACTACAGGTATCGACAACGTTATCAATGACGAGGACAATGTGTCCCTTACCACTGCGATCACATGTGAGGAGGTGTTTGATATACTTAAATATTCGCCTACCCGTAAGTCCCCAGGGCCTGATGGCTTGCCTGTAGAGTTTTATTGTAAATTTTGGCCTCTCATCGGTAATCAATTCACAGAAGTGATAAATGAAGTGTTGCAAGGTGTTACTGTTCCACGCGAGTTCAAAGAAAGCGTAACTGTGCTAATACCAAAGGGAAGGAACGCGGCAGTTAAAGATCTCAATCAATTGAGACCAATATGTTTGATGAACTCGGATTATAAAATAATTGCACGTGTACTGAAGGAAAGACTGAGACCTCTAATGGAGAAGATCATAGGTGACCACCAAACCTGTCTCTCGGGGCGGAATATTTTTAAAACTGTTTGTGAATATAGGGATGTCTCTGCAATTTTTGCAACGTCATCCTCACCAGGAGGCCTTGCCTTTATCGACTTCTCAAAGGCTTTTGACAGGGTCAACCACTTATTTTTGTTCAGAACGTTGACCTATGTGGGTTTTAGTCAACATTTTGTGCAAGTTTTAATTAACATTGTTGAAGGCATCCAAACACAAGTGTCTGTAAATGGGCATTTCACTCCACCCATTGAAATTCGCAACGGCGTCCCGCAGGGAAGTCCTTTGTCAATGCTCCTGTATGTTGTTGCACTGGAGCCTTTACTAAGGAGACTCGATGTCGATCTTGAGGGCATCACGATATCTGGCGTTAACAACGTCACCAATGCATATGCTGATGACGTTGGAGTGGTTATTCGTAGTAACGAAGATTTAGAGAAATTAACTACGAATATTCAGATCTTTTGTGAAGCTACAGGCGCTAGGGTTAACGAGGTGAAGAGTTCGTTTTTAAATCTTAAAGGTCTTCAAGATGTCCGTTTGGAATGGGCACGCTCCGTCGATCGTCACACCGCTCTGGGTGTCACCTTTTACCGATGTCCGCTTCAGACCATGACCTACAATTGGAAGAAAGTACTGGATACAATCAGAGGAGCCACAATACTCAATCAGACCAGACATCTGAACATTAAACAACGAATCAGAATAATTAATTGGTCCATTTTATCAAAAGCTATATATATAGGTCAAATATTGCCAGTTTCGAAACCCATTGCCAAACGTATAATGAGTATCATTTGCCGATTTATATGGACAGGGAATATTTTTAGAGTAGCAGTCGATACAGTTACGTTACCTTCCGCTGAAGGTGGCCTAGGTTTAACAGATATATGGCGGAAGACTACGGCGTTATATATAAAGAGGACCCTACAAATTATAGAAAAACATCCACATAGTATTACAGCCAGGCTGTATCGACTCCTACAGCCAGAAAATTTACGTCCACCCATAAATATAGGCGGAATTAATTATAAATTGAAATATATTCGCCAGTTCTTTTTAGAGATTAGCTACATGGACAGTATTGTCACGAATCCACAATCAAGGAATTGCAGGAAATTAATGGAACTCTTACCAACGAAAGAACATGTCAACAAAATGGAGTGCAGATATCCCGACAAAGACTGGAAAAGAATTTGGAAAAATATTAGTAATCGTGAACTGTCTTCCGACATTCAGGCAACCTGGTACCGAGTTGTTAATAACGTAGTTTCCACTAACGAAAAGTTGCACTCCATTGGTCTTAGTGACACGATTGTGTGCACCCGATGTGACGCAGTTGACACATTGATCCACCGCTTTCTCTGTGGCGGATACGCCGAAATATGGAGGGGACTCCAACGGCGGGTAGCCTTTATAACCAGAACTGTTAGTACTGAGATCAATGTTGAAAAATTACTCTTCCCCGATGGTGTTTTCTTCCCTGTCCAGAAAACCAATGCTGTGTTGTGGTTGTTTGGCAATTATGTACATTACGTTATATCTGAACACGGCAATGACCGTGTTGTAGAATACGAATTATACGAACGAGCAAAATATTATCAGATATGTACGCGCAGGGACCACAAAAAAACTTTTGGTAACATGTTACACATTCTGTTTCAGAGACAAGGGATTGGATAAACATCTTAATAGCCCTCGTCTACGAAAAATGTAGTCACAGGCCAAAGTAGGGGATCGCTGTTGAGGGTGAAGTACGGTGGGGACTTCGTGTGCCCCAGGGCCGCTACGGTAGCCGTGAAGGCCTCGGACAGAACCCCGAAACGGCACTGCGGCTTCACACTTACTGCTGGATGAACCCCATATCTCCGGCAACTACTTTCATCTATGATGATTTTCCAGGATCTCGGTAATATCGGAAGGTGGTTTCGTTGCACACAATGCAGTGGAAGCTTCTTGCACGTGTTCCTCAGTTACAATCTTTCTATTTTTGTTTAATTTTTTTCAGTATGAAGCAAGAGTGACAATTATTAATTCCCAAGAAGCCTTAATTTTTCAATTTTCAGTTCTACGGAGGAGAAGCCTCACATGGCGAAGAAGCCAAACATCATTTCATTTCCCTAACTGTCACAGTAAATTTGAAAAAAAATCAGTCGATATAGCATAGAAGCTCGCCGAAGAAGGCATAAAAGGAGAGCGAATGGATGGGCTGTGTGGGGAGAAGGGAGGCCCAAAGAAAAAGAAAAAAAAAAAAAAAAAAAAGATGGTAGAGCGCTCGCTTAGCGTGTGAGAGGTACTGGGATCGATACCCAGCGCCTCCAGAATTTTTAACACACCTACATGCGCACCTTGCCATGCAAGTGGAATAATTCCCAACCAGCAGAGGTGTCTAGGCAGATACAAACGAACGATTAGCATCCACAATTGGCGAGCGTGATTTTATTCGTGCGCAGGAAGCACCCTCCTCCCACAACTACACTTAACTTAGATACAGTACAAATGTTCCCATAAGATTCTCAAGCGTACGTCGGAAAGATCTGCCTTGCGCCGAGTTCACGTAAATCCCACTGCACGTTCCAATTCTTTGCGTGCAGTCGCCTGCTACTGGTGTTGCTGGTTGTGACTGCTGATAACAGATGCCGTAGCAATCAATTCATGGAGTGAGTTGTATGTTTTGCGATAGTATGTCTCTGACAAGCAAGCACAGGTGATATAGGTGCGAACACAGGAAGCTTGCAGCCCCTCGCTGCCTGCAGACACAGAGCAGCCACACTAGGAGAGCGGCCTAAGCCGTAGGCGAAATGTGCTCATTCGCTTTGGAGCCACGTCGAACTATAAATAAGGCTGTCACTAGCGTGAGCGTTGCGTGACCTTTGTATAAAGTCGGAAAAGTCGGCTGCATGGGTGATTGCCAAGTTTGGGGAGCGTTTCGTAGTATGATCAGTGCAGTGGAGACGCGGAAACTTGTTGTGTCCCAATGTTTTGCAGTTGGACGACAAGAGTTTTACACAGTAGCAATGAGCGAGGCACTGAGTTGGCATGAACAATGGAGAGCACAATGGGGCTCGAGATGTGCTTGTTACCTCAGGTGCTGTGTGATTGTCGACAAGGAGTGAAAAGGACCAATTTGTGACCGCCCTTTCAATTCAAAACAGACGGAATTTGCATTCGTAATACCAGAGCATCGAAACTACTTGGAACTCTTGTGTATATGAACGTGTCCGCGCCTTTGTACTCTGGTACCTTCGCCGCTACAAACCAACCAACCATCGTGTCTGTGCACATCAGAGTCGCAAAGAATGGAGAATAGCCAGGCTTAGTCGTGTGTGTAGCCGTAGCTCAGATGGCAGATCGTTCGCTTAGCGTGTGGAAGGTCTCGGGTTCAAGACCCGGCTCCTCCATGTTTTTTGGTCAGTGCATGGTAAGTGTTGGTCGCAGCGAACATAAAGGCACGCAAGAAGTTGCAAAACCAGCGTCACAGACTGATATGATGTATACTGTCATAAGGAGAGCAAGGTGTAAGTGTGGGGACCGGCTGTTATCGTGGTGTCATCGAGTGCAGACCTGTCTTAGGTATGACGGCTTAACGTCATTGAAGTCTAGAGAGTGGACAACACGTTCGTCTTACTCAGAGCGGTGTCCGAACTCTATTTTCGACGTTATGCGTGCCACTTTCATTGTGGCCAACTACGATTCGATACAGATTGCACGAAACCTGAAAGACACCCTCACTGATACATAGAGAGTAGTGTTTGTCTGCGGAATATTGGGAGTGCAAGGGTCTGTGACGTTGATATGGCTGTATGTAGCACTACTAGTCAACGGGGGGTGGGCGTAGTTCAGATGGTAGAGCGCTCGCTTAGCGTGTGAGAGGTACTGGGATCGATACCCAGCGCCTCCAGAATTTTTAACACACTTACATGCGCACCTTGCCATGCAAGTGGAATAATTCCCAACCAGCAGAGGTGTCTAGGCAGATACAAGCGAACGATTAGCATCCACAATTGGCGAGCGTGATTTTAACCGTGCGCAGGAAGCACCCTCCGCCCCCAACTACACTTAATTTAGATACAGTACAAATGTTCCCATAAGATTCTCAAGCCTACGTCGGAAAGATCTGCCTTGCGCCGGGTTCACGTCAATCCCACTGCACGTTCCCATTCTTTGCGTGCAGTCGCCTGCTACTGGTGTTGCTGGTTGTGACTGCTGATAACAGAAGCCGTAGCAATCAATTCATGGAGTGAGTTGTATGTTTTGCGATAGTCTGTCTCTGACAAGCAAGCACAGGTGATATAGGTGCGAACACAGGAAGCTTGCAGCCCCTCGCTGCCTGCAGACACAGAGCAGCCACACTAGGAGAGCGGCCTAAGCCGTAGGCGAAATGTGCTCATTCGCTTTGGAGCCACGTCGAACTATAAATAAGGCTGTCACTAGCGTGAGCGTCGTGTAAAGTCGGAAAAGTCGGCTGCATGGGTGATTGCCAAGTTTGGGGAGCGTTTCGTAGTATGATCAGTGCAGTGGAGACGCGGAAACTTGTTGTGTCCCAGTGTTTTGCAGTTGGACGACAAGAGTTTTACACAGTAGCAAAGAGCGAGGCACTGAGTTGGCATGAACAATGGAGAGCACAATGGGGCTCGAGATGTGCTTGTTACCTCAGGTGCTGTGTGATTGTCGACAAGGAGTGAAAAGGACCAATTTGTGACCGCCCTATCAATTCAAAACAGACGGAATTTGCATTCGTAATACCAGAGCATCGAAACTACTTGGAACTCTTGTGTATATGAACGTGCCCGCGCCTTTGTACTCTGGTACCTTCGCCGCTACAAACCAACCAACCATCGTGTCTGTGCACATCAGAGTCGCAAAGAATGGAGAATAGCCAGGCTTAGTCGTTTGTGTAGCCGTAGCTCAGATGGCAGATCGTTCGCTTAGCGTGTGGAAGGTCTCGGGTTCAAGACCCGGCTCCTCCATGTTTTTTGGTCAGTGCATGGTAAGTGTTGGTCGCGGCGAACATAAAGGCACGCAAGAAGTTGCAAAACCAGCGTCACAGACTGATATGATGTATACTGTCATAAGGAGAGCAAGGTGTAAGTGTGGGGACCGGCTGTTATCGTGGTGTCATCGAGTGCAGACCTGTATTAGGTATGACGGCTTAACGTCATTGAAGTCTAGAGAGTGGACAACACGTTCGTCTTACTCAGAGCGGTGTCCGAACTCTATTTTCGACGTTATGCGTGCCACTTTCATTGTGGCCAACTACGATTCGATACAGATTGCACGAAACCTGAAAGACACCCTCACTGATACATAGAGAGTAGTGTTTGTCTGCGGAATATTGGGAGTGCAAGGGTCTGTGACGTTGATATGGCTGTATGTAGCACTAGTAGTGAACGGCGGGGTGGGTGTAGCTCAGATGGTAGAGCGCTCGCTTAGCGTGTGAGAGGTACTGGGATCGATACCCAGCGCCTCCAGAACTTTTAACACACCTACATGCGCACCTTGCCATGCAAGTGGAATAATTCCCAACCAGCAGAGGTGTCTAGGCAGATACAAGCGAACGATTAGCATCCACAATTGGCGAGCGTGATTTTATTCGTGCGCAGGAAGCACCCTCCTCCCACAACTACACTTAACTTAGATACAGTACAAATGTTCCCATAAGATTCTCAAGCCTACGTCGGAAAGATCTGCCTTGCGCCGAGTTCACGTAAATCCCACTGCACGTTCCCATTCTTTGCGTGCAGTCGCCTGCTACTGGTGTTGCTGGTTGTGACTGCTGATAACAGATGCCGTAGCAATCAATTCATGGAGTGAGTTGTATGTTTTGCGATAGTCTGTCTCTGACAAGCAAGCACAGGTGATATAGGTGCGAACACAGGAAGCTTGCAGCCCCTCGCTGCCTGCAGAGACAGAGCAGCCACACTAGGAGAGCGGCCTAAGCCGTAGGCGAAATGTGCTCATTCGCTTTGGAGCCACGTCGAACTATAAATAAGGCTGTCACTAGCGTGAGCGTCGTGTAAAGTCGGAAAAGTCGGCTGCATGGGTGATTGCCAAGTTTGGGGAGCGTTTCGTAGTATGATCAGTGCAGTGGAGACGCGGAAACTTGTTGTGTCCCAGTGTTTTGCAGTTGGACGACAAGAGTTTTACACAGTAGCAAAGAGCGAGGCACTGAGTTGGCATGAACAATGGAGAGCACAATGGGGCTCGAGATGTGCTTGTTACCTCAGGTGCTGTGTGATTGTCGACAAGGAGTGAAAAGCACCAATTTGTGACCGCCCTTTCAATTCAAAACAGACGGAATTTGCATTCGTAATACCAGAGCATCGAAACTACTTGGAACTCTTGTGTATATGAACGTGTCCGCGCCTTTGTACTCTGGTACCTTCGCCGCTACAAACCAACCAACCATCGTGTCTGTGCACATCAGAGTCGCAAAGAATGGAGAATAGCCAGGCTTAGTCGTGTGTGTAGCCGTAGCTCAGACGGCAGATCGTTCGCTTAGCGTGTGGAAGGTCTCGGGTTCAAGACCCGGCTCCTCCATGTTTTTTGGTCAGTGTATGGTAAGTGTTGGTCGCGGCGAACATAAAGGCACGCAAGAAGTTGCAAAACCAGCGTCACAGACTGATATGATGTATACTGTCATAAGGAGAGCAAGGTGTAAGTGTGGGGACCGGCTGTTATCGTGGTGTCATCGAGTGCAGACCTGTCTTAGGTATGACGGCTTAACGTCATTGAAGTCTAGAGAGTGGACAACACGTTCGTCTTACTCAGAGCGGTGTCCGAACTCTATTTTCGACGTTATGCGTGCCACTTTCATTGTGGCCAACTACGATTCGATACAGATTGCACGAAACCTGAAAGACACCCTCACTGATACATAGAGAGTAGTGTTTGTCTGCGGAATATTGGGAGTGCAAGGGTCTGTGACGTTGATATGGCTGTATGTAGCACTACTAGTCAACGGGGGGTGGGCGTAGCTCAGATGGTAGAGCGCTCGCTTAGCGTGTGAGAGGTACTGGGATCGATACCCAGCGCCTCCAGAATTTTTAACACACCTACATGCGCACCTTGCCATGCAAGTGGAATAATCCCCAACCAGCAGAGGTGTCTAGGCAGATACAAGCGAACGATTAGCATCCACAATTGGCGAGCGTGATTTTATTCGTGCGCAGGAAGCACCCTCCGCCCACAAATACACTTAATTTAGATACAGTACAAATGTTCCCATAAGATTCTCAAGCCTACGTCGGAAAGATCTGCCTTGCGCCGAGTTCACGTAAATCCCACTGCACGTTCCCATTCTTTGCGTGCAGTCGCCTGCTACTGGTGTTGCTGGTTGTGACTGCTGATAACAGATGCCGTAGCAATCAATTCATGGAGTGAGTTGTATGTTTTGCGATAGTCTGTCTCTGACAAGCAAGCACAGGTGATATAGGTGCGAACACAGGAAGCTTGCAGCCCCTCGCTGCCTGCAGACACAGAGCAGCCACACTAGGAGAGCGGCCTAAGCCGTAGGCGAAATGTGCTCATTCGCTTTGGAGCCACGTCGAACTATAAATAAGGCTGTCACTAGCGTGAGCGTCGTGTAAAGTCGGAAAAGTCGGCTGCATGGGTGATTGCCAAGTTTGGGGAGCGTTTCGTAGTATGATCAGTGCAGTGGAGACGCGGAAACTTGTTGTGTGCCAGTGTTTTGCAGTTGGACGACAAGAGTTTTACACAGTAGCAAAGAGCGAGGCACTGAGTTGGCATGAACAATGGAGAGCACAATGGGGCTCGAGATGTGCTTGTTACCTCAGGTGCTGTGTGATTGTCGACAAGGAGTGAAAAGGACCAATTTGTGACCGCCCTTTCAATTCAAAACAGACGGAATTTGCATTCGTAATACCAGAGCATCGAAACTACTTGGAACTCTTGTGTATATGAACGTGCCCGCGCCTTTGTACTCTGGTACCTTCGCCGCTACAAACCAACCAACTATCGTGTCTGTGCACATCAGAGTCGCAAAGAATGGAGAATAGCCAGGCTTAGCCGTGTGTGTAGCCGTAGCTCAGATGGCAGATCGTTCGCTTAGCGTGTGGAAGGTCTCGGGTTCAAGACCCGGCTCCTCCATGTTTTTTGGTCAGTGCATGGTAAGTGTTGGTCGCGGCGAACATAAAGGCACGCAAGAAGTTGCAAAACCAGCGTCACAGACTGATATGATGTATACTGTCATAAGGAGAGCAAGGTGTAAGTGTGGGGACCGGCTGTTATCGTGGTGTCATCGAGTGCAGACCTGTCTTAGGTATGACGGCTTAACGTCATTGAAGTCTAGAGAGTGGACAACACGTTCGTCTTACTCAGAGCGGTGTCCGAACTCTATTTTCGACGTTATGCGTGCCACTTTCATTGTGGCCAACTACGATTCGATACAGATTGCACGAAACCTGAAAGACACCCTCACTGATACATAGAGAGTAGTGTTTGTCTGCGGAATATTGGGAGTGCAAGGGTCTGTGACGTTGATATGGCTGTATGTAGCACTAATAGTCAACGGGGGGGTGGGCGTAGCTCGGATGGTAGAGCGCTCGCTTAGCGTGTGAGAGGTACTGGGATCGATACCCAGCGCCTCCAGAATTTTTAACACACCTACATGTGCACCTTGCCATGCAAGTGGAATAATTCCCAACCAGCAGAGGTGTCTAGGCAGATACAAGCGAACGATTAGCATCCACAATTAGCGAGCGTGATTTTCTTCGTGCGCAGGAAGCACCCTCCTCCCACACCTACACTTAACTTAGATACAGTACAAATGTTCCCATAAGATTCTCAAGCCTACGTCGGAAAGATCTGCCTTGCGCCGAGTTCACGTAAATCCCACTGCACGTTCCCATTCTTTGCGTGCAGTCGGCTGCTACTGGTGTTGCTGGTTGTGACTGCTGATAACAGATGCCGTAGCAATCAATTCATGGAGTGAGTTGTATGTTTTGCGATAGTCTGTCTCTGACAAGCAAGCACAGGTGATATAGGTGCGAACACAGGAAGCTTGCAGCCCCTCGCTGCCTGCACACAGAGCAGCCACACTAGGAGAGTGGCCTAAGCCGTAGGCGATATGTGCTCATTCGCTTTGGCGCGACGTCGAACTATAAATAAGGCTGTCACTAGCGTGAGCGTCGTGTAAAGTCGGAAAAGTCGGCTGCATGGGTGATTGCCAAGTTTGGGGAGCGTTTCGTAGTATGATCAGTGCAGTGGAGACGCGGAAACTTGTTGTGTCCCAGTGTTTTGCAGTTGGACGACAAGAGTTTTACACAGTAGCAAAGAACGAGGCACTGAGTTGGCATGAACAATGGAGAGCACAATGGGGCTCGAGATGTGCTTGTTACCTCAGGTGCTGCGTGATTGTCGACAAGGAGTGAAGAGGACCAATTTGTGACCGCCCTTTCAATTCAAAACAGACGGAATTTGCATTCGTAATACCAGAGCATCGAAACTACTTGGAACTCTATTGTATATGAACGTGTCCGCGCCTTTGTACTCTGGTACCTTCGCCGATACAAACCAACCAACCATCGTGTCTGTGCACATCAGAGTCGCAAAGAATGGAGAATAGCCAGGCTTAGTCGTGTGTGTAGCCGTAGCTCAGATGGCAGATCGTTCGCTTATCGTGTGGAAGGTCTCGGGTTCAAGACCCGGCTCCTCCATGTTTTTTGGTCAGTGCATGGTAAGTGTTGGTCGCGGCGAACATAAAGGCACGCAAGAAGTTGCAAAACCAGCGTCACAGACTGATATGATGTATACTGTCATAAGGAGAGCAAGGTGTAAGTGTGGGGACCGGCTGTTATCGTGGTGTCATCGAGTGCAGACCTGTCTTAGGTATGACGGCTTAACGTCATTGAAGTCTAGAGAGTGGACAACACGTTCGTCTTACTCAGAGCGGTGTCCGAACTCTATTTTCCACGTTATGCGTGCCACTTTCATTGTGGCCAACTACGATTCGATACAGATTGCACGAAACCTGAAAGACACCCTCACTGATACATAGAGAGTAGTGTTTGTCTGCGGAATATTGGGAGTGCAAGGGTCTGTGACGTTGATATAGCTGTATGTAGCACTACTAGTCAACGTGGGAGGGTGGGCGTAGCTCAGATGGTAGAGCACTCGCTTAGCGTGTGAGAGGTACTGGGATCGATACCCAACGCCTCCAGAATTTTTAACACACCTACATGCGCACCTTGCCATGCAAATGGAATAATTCCCAACCAGCAGAGGTGTCTAGGCAGATAAAAGCGAACGATTAGCATCCACAATTGGCGAGCGTGATTTTATTCGTGTGCAGGAAGCACCCTCCTCCCACAACTACACTTAACTTAGATACAGTACAAATGTTCCCATAAGATTCTCAAGCCTACGTCGGAAAGATCTGCCTTGCGCCGAGTTCACGTAAATCCCACTGCACGTTCCCATTCTTTGCGTGCAGTCGGCTGCTACTGGTGTTGCTGGTTGTGACTGCTGATAACAGGTGCCGTAGCAATCAATTCATGGAGTGAGTTGTATGTTTTGCGATAGTCTGTCTCTGACAAGCAAGCACAGGTGATATAGGCGCGAACACAGGAAGCTTGCAGCCCCTCGCTGCCTGCAGACACAGAGCAGCCACACTAGGAGAGCGGCCTAAGCCGTAGGCGAAATGTGCTCATTCGCTTTGGCGCGACGTCGAACTATAAATAAGGCTGTCACTAGCGTGAGCGTCGTGTAAAGTCGGAAAAGTCGGCTGCATGGGTGATTGCCAAGTTTGGGGAGCGTTTCGTAGTATGATGAGTGCAGTGGAGACGCGGAAACTTGTTGTGTCCCAGTGTTTTGCAGTTGGACGACAAGAGTTTTACACAGTAGCAAAGAGCGAGGCACTGAGTTGGCATGAACAATGGAGAGCACAATGGGGCTCGAGATGTGCTTGTTACCTCAGGTGCTGTGTGATTGTCGACAAGGAGTGAAAAGGACCAATTTGTGACCGCCCTTCCAATTCAAAACAGACGGAATTTGCATTCGTAATACCAGAGCATCGAAACTACTTGAAACTCTTGTGTATATGAACGTGTCCGCGCCTTTGTACTCTGGTACCTTCGCCGCTACAAACCAACCAACCATCGTGTCTGTGCACATCAGAGTCGCAAAGAATGGAGAATAGCCAGGCTTAGTCGTGTGTGTAGCCGTAGCTCAGATGGCAGATCGTTCGCTTAGCGTGTCGAAGGTCTCGGGTTCAAGACCCGGCTCCTCCATGTTTTTTGGTCAGTGCATGGTAAGTGTTGGTCGCGGCGAACATAAAGGCACGCGAGAAGTTGCAAAACAGCGTCACAGACTGATATGATGTATACTGTCATAAGGAGAGCAAGGTGTAAGTGTGGGGACCGGCTGTTATCGTGGTGTCATCGAGTGCAGACCTGTCTTAGGTATGACGGCTTAACGTCATTGAAGTCTAGAGAGTGGACAACACGTTCGTCTTACTCAGAGCGGTGTCCGAACTCTATTTTCGACGTTATGCGTGCCACTTTCATTGTGGCCAACTACGATTCGATACAGATTGCACGAAACCTGAAAGACACCCTCACTGATACATAGAGAGTGGTGTTTGTCTGCGGAATATTGGGAGTGCAAGGGTCTGTGACGTTGATATGGCTGTATGTAGCACTACAAGTCAACGGGGGGGTGGGCGTAGCTCAGATGGTAGAGCGCTCGCTTAGCGTGTGAGAGGTACTGGGATCGATACCCAGCGCCTCCAGAATTTTTAACACACCTACATGCGCACCTTGCCATGCAAGTGGAATAATTCCCAACCAGCAGAGGTGTCTAGGCAGATACAAGCGAACGATTAGCATCCACAATTGGAGAGCGTGATTTTCTTCGTGCACAGGAAGCACCCTCCTCCCACACCTACACTTAACTTAGATACAGTACAAATGTTCCCATAAGATTCTCAAGCCTACGTCGGAAAGATCTGCCTTGCGCCGAGTTCACGTAAATCCCACTGCACGTTCCCATTCTTTGCGTGCAGTCGCCTGCTACTGGTGTTGCTGGTTGTGACTGCTGATAACAGATGCCGTAGCGATCAATTCGTGGAGTGAGTTGTATGTTTTGCGATAGTCTGTCTCTGACAAGCAAGCACAGGTGATATAGGTGCGAACACAGGAAGCTTGCAGCCCCTCGCTGCCTGCAGACACAGAGCAGCCACACTAGGAGAGCGGCCTAAGCCGTAGGCGAAATGTGCTCATTCGCTTTGGCGCGACGTCGAACTATAAATAAGGCTGTCACTAGCGTGAGCGTCGTGTAAAGTCGGAAAAGTCGGCTGCATGGGTGATTGCCAAGTTTGGGGAGCGTTTCGTAGTATGATCAGTGCAGTGGAGACGCGGAAACTTGTTGTGTCCCAGTGTTTTGCAGTTGGACGACAAGAGTTTTACACAGTAGCAAAGAGCGAGGCACTGAGTTGGCATGAACAATGGAGGGCACAATGGGGCTCGAGATGTGCTTGTTACCTCAGGTGCTGTGTGATTGTCGACAAGGAGTGAAAAGGACCAATTTGTGACCGCCCTTTCAATTCAAAACAGACGGAATTTGCATTCGTAATACCAGTGCATCGAAACTACTTGGAACTCTTGTGTATATGAACGTGTCCGCGCCTTTGTACTCTGGTACCTTCGCCGCTACAAACCAACCAACCATCGTGTCTGTGCACATCAGAGTCGCAAAGAATGGAGAATAGCCAGGCTTAGTCGTGTGTGTAGCCGTAGCTCAGATGGCAGATCGTTCGCTTAGCGTGTGGAAGGTCTCGGGTTCAAGACCCGGCTCCTCCATGTTTTTTGGTCAGTGCATGGTAAGTGTTGGTCGCGGCGAACATAAAGGCACGCAAGAAGTTGCAAAACCAGCGTCACAGACTGATATGATGTATACTGTCATAAGGAGAGCAAGGTGTAAGTGTGGGGACCGGCTGTTATCGTGGTGTCATCGAGTGCAGACCTGTCTTAGGTATGACGGCTTAACGTCATTGAAGTCTAGAGAGTGGACAACACGTTCGTCTTACTCAGAGCGGTGTCCGAACTCTATTTTCGACGTTATGCGTGCCACTTTCATTGTGGCCAACTACGATTCGATACAGATTGCACGAAACCTGAAAGACACCCTCACTGATACATAGAGAGTAGTGTTTGTCTGCGGAATATTGGGAGTGCAAGGGTCTGTGACGTTGATATGGCTGTATGTAGCACTACAAGTCAACGGGGGGGTGGGCGTAGCTCAGATGGTAGAGCGCTCGCTTAGCGTGTGAGAGGTACTGGGATCGATACCCAGCGCCTCCAGAATTTTTAACACACCTACATGCGCACCTTGCCATGCAAATGGAATAATTCCCAACCAGCAGAGGTGTCTAGGCAGATACAAGCGAACGATTAGCATCCACAATTGGCGAGCGTGATTTTATTCGTGTGCAGGAAGCACCCTCCTCCCACAACTACACTTAACTTAGATACAGTACAAATGTTCCCATAAGATTCTCAAGCCTACGTCGGAAAGATCTGCCTTGCGCCGAGTTCACGTAAATCCCACTGCACGTTCCCATTCTTTGCGTGCAGTCGCCTGCTACTGGTGTTGCTGGTTGTGACTGCTGATAACAGATGCCGTAGCGATCAATTCGTGGAGTGAGTTGTATGTTTTGCGATAGTCTGTCTCTGACAAGCAAGCACAGGTGATATAGGTGCGAACACAGGAAGCTTGCAGCCCCTCGCTGCCTGCAGACACAGAGCAGCCACACTAGGAGAGCGGCCTAAGCCGTAGGCGAAATGTGCTCATTCGCTTTGGCGCGACGTCGAACTATAAATAGGGCTGTCACTAGCGTGAGCGTCGTGTAAAGTCGGAAAAGTCGGCTGCATGGGTGATTGCCAAGTTTGGGGAGCGTTTCGTAGTATGATCAGTGCAGTGGAGACGCGGAAACTTGTTGTGTCCCAGTGTTTTGCAGTTGGACGACAAGAGTTTTACACAGTAGCAAAGAGCGAGGCACTGAGTTGGCATGAACAATGGAGAGCACAATGGGGCTCGAGATGTGCTTGTTACCTCAGGTGCTGTGTGATTGTCGACAAGGAGTGAAAAGGACCAATTTGTGACCGCCCTTTCAATTCAAAACAGACGGAATTTGCATTCGTAATACCAGTGCATCGAAACTACTTGGAACTCTTGTGTATATGAACGTGTCCGCGCCTTTGTACTCTGGTACCTTCGCCGCTACAAACCAACCAACCATCGTGTCTGTGCACATCAGAGTCGCAAAGAATGGAGAATAGCCAGGCTTAGCCGTGTGTGTAGCCGTAGCTCAGATGGCAGATCGTTCGCTTAGCGTGTGGAAGGTCTCGGGTTCAAGACCCGGCTCCTCCATGTTTTTTGGTCAGTGCATGGTAAGTGTTGGTCGCGGCGAACATAAAGGCACGCAAGAAGTTGCAAAACCAGCGTCACAGACTGATATGATGTATACTGTCATAAGGAGAGCAAGGTGTAAGTGTGGGGACCGGCTGTTATCGTGGTGTCATCGAGTGCAGACCTGTCTTATTTTCGACGTTATGCGTGCCACTTTCATTGTGGCCAACTACGATTCGATACAGATTGCACGAAACCTGAAAGACACCCTCACTGATACATAGAGAGTAGTGTTTGTCTGCGGAATATTGGGAGTGCAAGGGTCTGTGACGTTGATATGGCTGTATGAAGCACTAATAGTCAACAGGGGGTTGGGCGTAGCTCAGATGGTAGAGCGCTCGCTTAGCGTGTGAGAGGTACTGGGATCGATACCCAGCGCCTCCAGAATTTTTAAAACACCTACATGCGCACCTTGCCATGCAAGTGGAATAATTCCCAACCAGCAGAGGTGTCTAGGCAGATACAAGCGAACGATTAGCATCCACAATTGGTGAGCGTGATTTTCTTCGTGCACAGGAAGCACCCTCCTCCCACACCTACACTTAACTTAGATACAGTACAAATGTTCCCATAAGATTCTCAAGCCTACGTCGGAAAGATCTGCCTTGCGCCGAGTTCACGTAAATCCCACTGCACGTTCCCATTCTTTGCGTGCAGTCGGCTGCTACTGGTGTTGCTGGTTGTGACTGCTGATAACAGATGCCGTAGCAATCAATTCATGGAGTGAGTTGTATGTTTTGCGATAGTCTGTCTCTGACAAGCAAGCACAGGTGATATAGGTGCGAACACAGGAAGCTTGCAGCCCCTCGCTGCCTGCACACAGAGCAGCCACACTAGGAGAGTGGCCTAAGCCGTAGGCGAAATGTGCTCATTCGCTTTGGCGCGACGTCGAACTATAAATAAGGCTGTCACTAGCGTGAGCGTCGTGTAAAGTCGGAAAAGTCGGCTGCATGGGTGATTGCCAAGTTTGGGGAGCGTTTCGTAGTATGATCAGTGCAGTGGAGACGCGGAAACTTGTTGTGTCCCAGTGTTTTGCAGTTGGACGACAAGAGTTTTACACAGTAGCAAAGAACGAGGCACTGAGTTGGCATGAACAATGGAGAGCACAATGGGGCTCGAGATGTGCTTGTTACCTCAGGTGCTGCGTGATTGTCGACAAGGAGTGAAAAGGACCAATTTGTGACCGCCCTTTCAATTCAAAACAGACGGAATTTGCATTCGTAATACCAGAGCATCGAAACTACTTGGAACTCTATTGTATATGAACGTGTCCGCGCCTTTGTACTCTGGTACCTTCGCCGCTACAAACCAACCAACCATCGTGTCTGTGCACATCAGAGTCGCAAAGAATGGAGAATAGCCAGGCTTAGTCGTGTGTGTAGCCGTAGCTCAGATGGCAGATCGTTCGCTTATCGTGTGGAAGGTCTCGGGTTCAAGACCCGGCTCCTCCATGTTTTTTGGTCAGTGCATGGTAAGTGTTGGTCGCGGCGAACATAAAGGCACGCAAGAAGTTGCAAAACCAGCGTCACAGACTGATATGATGTATACTGTCATAAGGAGAGCAAGGTGTAAGTGTGGGGACCGGCTGTTATCGTGGTGTCATCGAGTGCAGACCTGTCTTATTTTCGACGTTATGCGTGCCACTTTCATTGTGGCCAACTACGATTCGATACAGATTGCACGAAACCTGAAAGACACCCTCACTGATACACAGAGAGTAGTGTTTGTCTGCGGAATATTGGGAGTGCAAGGGTCTGTGACGTTGATATGGCTGTATGAAGCACTACTAGTCAACAGGGGGTTGGACGTAGCTCAGATGGTAGACCGCTCGCTTAGCGTGTGAGAGGTACTGGGATCGATACCCAGCGCCTCCAGAATTTTTAAAACACCTACATGCGCACCTTGCCATGCAAGTGGAATAATTCCCAACCAGCAGAGGTGTCTAGGCAGATACAAGCGAACGATTAGCATCCACAATTGGTGAGCGTGATTTTCTTCGTGCACAGGAAGCACCCTCCTCCCACACCTACACTTAACTTAGATACAGTACAAATGTTCCCATAAGATTCTCAAGCCTACTTCGGAAAGATCTGCCTTGCGCCGAGTTCACGTAAATCCCACTGCACGTTCCCATTCTTTGCGTGCAGTCGGCTGCTACTGGTGTTGCTGGTTGTGACTGCTGATAACAGATGCCGTAGCAATCAATTCGTGGAGTGAGTTGTATGTTTTGCGATAGTCTGTCTCTGACAAGCAAGCACAGGTGATATAGGTGCGAACACAGGAAGCTTGCAGCCCCTCGCTGCCTGCAGACACAGAGCAGCCACACTAGGAGAGCGGCCTAAGCCGTAGGCGAAATGTGCTCATTCGCTTTGGCGCGACGTCGAACTATAAATTAGGCTGTCACTAGCGTGAGCGTCGTGTAAAGTCGGAGAAGTCGGCTGCATGGGTGATTGCCAAGTTTGGGGAGCGTTTCGTAGTATGATCAGTGCAGTGGAGACGCGGAAACTTGTTGTGTCCCAGTGTTTTGCAGTTGGACGACAAGAGTTTTACACAGTAGCAAAGAGCGAGGCACTGAGTTGGCATGAACAATGGAGAGCACAATGGGGCTCGAGATGTGCTTGTTACCTCAGGTGCTGTGTGATTGTCGACAAGGAGTGAAAAGGACCAATTTGTGACCGCCCTTTCAATTCAAAACAGACGGAATTTGCATTCGTAATACCAGTGCATCGAAACTACTTGGAACTCTTGTGTATATGAACGTGTCCGCGCCTTTGTACTCTGGTACCTTCGCCGCTACAAACAAAGCAACCATCGTGTCTGTGCACATCAGAGTCGCAAAGAATGGAGAATAGCCAGGCTTAGTCGTGTGTGTAGCCGTAGCTCAGATGGCAGATCGTTCGCTTATCGTGTGGAAGGTCTCGGGTTCAAGACCCGGCTCCTCCATGTTTTTTGGTCAGTGCATGGTAAGTGTTGGTCGCGGCGAACATAAAGGCACGCAAGAAGTTGCAAAACCAGCGTCACAGACTGATATGATGTATACTGTCATAAGGAGAGCAAGGTGTAAGTGTGGGGACCGGCTGTTATCGTGGTGTCATCGAGTGCAGACCTGTCTTAGGTATGACGGCTTAACGTCATTGAAGTCTAGAGAGTGGACAACACGTTCGTCTTACTCAGAGCGGTGTCCGAACTCTATTTTCGACGTTATGCGTGCCACTTTCATTGTGGCCAACTACGATTCGATACAGATTGCACGAAACCTGAAAGACACCCTCACTGATACATAGAGAGTAGTGTTTGTCTGCGGAATATTGGGAGTGCAAGGGTCTGTGACGTTGATATGGCTGTATGTAGCACTACTAGTCAACGGGGGGGTGGGCGTAGCTCAGATGGTAGAGCGCTCGCTTAGCGTGTGAGAGGTACTGGGATCGATACCCAGCGCCTCCAGAATGTTTTAACACACCTACATGCGCACCTTGCCATGGAAGTGGAATAATTCCCAACCAGCAGAGGTGTCTAGGCAGATACAAGCGAACGATTAGCATCCACAATTGGCGAGCGTGTTTTTATTCGTGCGCAGGAAGCACCCTCCTCCCACTACTACACTTAATTTAGATACAGTACAAATGTTCCCATAAGATTCTCAAGCCTACGTCGGAAAGATCTGCTCTTGCGCCGAGTTCACGTAAATCCCACTGCACGTTCCCATTCTTTGCGTGCAGTCGGCTGCTACTGGTGTTGCTGGTTGTGACTGCTGATAACAGATGCCGTAGCAATCAATTCATGGAGTGAGTTGTATGTTTTGCGATAGTCTGTCTCTGACAAGCAAGCACAGGTGATATAGGTGCGAACACAGGAAGCTTGCAGCCCCTCGCTGCCTGCAGACACAGAGCAGCCACACTAGGAGGGTGGCCTAAGCCGTAGGCGAAATGTGCTCATTCGCTTTGGCGCGACGTCGAACTATAAATAAGGCTGTCACTAGCGCGAGCGTCGAGTAAAGTCGGAAAAGTCGGCTGCATGGGTGATTGCCAAGTTTGGGGAGCGTTTCGTAGTATGATCAGTGCAGTGGAGACGCGGAAACTTGTTGTGTCCCAGTGTTTTGCAGTTGGACGACAAGAGTTTTACACAGTAGCAAAGAGCGAGGCACTGAGTTGGCATGAACAATGGAGAGCACAATGGGGCTCGAGATGTGCTTGTTACCTCAGGTGCTGCGTGATTGTCGACAAGGGGTGAAAAGGACCAATTTGTGACCGCCCTTTCAATTCAAAACAGACGGAATTTGCATTCGTAATACCAGAGCATCGAAACTACTTGGAACTCTTTTGTATATGAACGTGTCCGCGCCTTTTAATCTGGTACCTTCGCCGCTACAAACCAACCATCCATCGTGTCTGCGCACATCAGAGTCGCAAAGAATGGAGAATAGCCAGGCTTAGTCGTGTGTGTAGCAGTAGCTCAGATGGCAGATCGTTCGCTTAGCGTGTCGAAGGTCTCGGGTTCAAGACCCGGCTCCTCCATGTTTTTTGGTCAGTGCATGGTAAGTGTTGGTCGCGGCGAACATAAAGGCACGCAAGAAGTTGCAAAACCAGCGTCACAGACTGATAGGAGAGCAAGGTGTAAGTGTGGGGACCGGCTGTTATCGTGGTGTCATCGCGTGCAGACCTGTCTTAGGTATGACGGCTTAACGTCATTGAAGTCTAGAGAGTGGACAACACGTTCGTCTTACTCAGAGCGGTGTCCGAACTCTATTTTCGACGTTATGCGTGCCACTTTCATTGTGGCCAACTACGATTCGATACAGATTGCACAAAACCTGAAAGACACCCTCACTGATACATAGAGAGTAGTGTTTGTCTGCGGAATATTGGGAGTGCAAGGGTCTGTGACGTTGATATGACTGTATGTAGCACTACTAGTCAACGGGGAGGTGGTCGTAGCTCAGATGGTAGAGCGCTCGCTTAGCGTGTGAGAGGTACTGGGATCGATACCCAGCGCCTCCAGAATTTTTAACACACCTACATGGGCACCTTGCCATGCAAGTGGAATAATTCCCAACCAGCAGAGGTGTCTAGGCAGATACAAGCGAACGATTAGCTTCCACAATTGGCGAGCGTGATTTTATTCGTGCGCAGGAAGCACCCTCCTCCCACACCTACACTTAACTTAGATACAGTACAAATGTTCCCATAAGATTCTCAAGCCTACGTCGGAAAGATTTGCCTTGCGCCGAGTTCACGTAAATCCCACTGCACGTTCCCATTCTTTGCGTGCAGTCGGCTGCTACTGGTGTTGCTGGTTGTGACTGCTGATAACAGATGCCGTAGCAATCAATTCATGGAGTGAGTTGTATGTTTTGCGATAGTCTGTCTCTGACAAGCAAGCACAGGTGATATAGGTGCGAACACAGGAAGCTTGCAGCCCCTCGCTGCCTGCACACAGAGCAGCCACACTAGGAGAGTGGCCTAAGCCGTAGGCGAAATGTGCTCATTCGCTTTTGCGCGACGTCCAACTGTAAATAAGGCTGTCACTAGCGTGAGCGTCGTGTATAGTCGGAAAAGTCGGCTGCATGGGTGATTGCCAAGTTTGGGGAGCGTTTCGTAGTATGATCAGTGCAGTGGAGACGCGGAAACTTGTTGTGTCCCAGTGTTTTGCAGTTGGACGACTAGAGTTTTACACAGTAGCAAAGAGCGAGGCACTGAGTTGGCATGAACAATGGAGAGCACAATGGGGCTCGAGATGTGCTTGTTACCTCAGGTGCTGCGTGATTGTCGACAAGGAGTGAAAAGGACCAATTTGTGACCGCCCTTTCAATTCAAAACAGACGGAATTTGCATTCGTAATACCAGAGCATCGAAACTACTTGGAACTCTTTTGTATATGAACGTGTCCGCGCCTTTGTAATCTGGTACCTTCGCCGCTACAAACCAACCAACCATCGTGTCTGTGCACATCAGAGTCGCAAAGAATGGAGAATAGCCAGGCTTAGTCGTGTGTGTAGCCGTAGCTCAGATGGCAGATCGTTCGCTTAGCGTATGGAAGGTCTCGGGTTCAAGACCCGGCTTCTCCATGTTTTTTTGTCTGTGCATGGAAAGTGTTGGTCGCGGCGAACATAAAGGCACGCAAGAAGTTGCAAAACCAGCGTCACAGACTGATATGATGTATACTGTCATAAAGAGACCAAGGTGTAAATGTGGGGACCGGCTGTTATTGTGGTGTCATCGACTGCAGACCTGTCTTAGGTATGACGGCTAAACGTCATTGAAGTCTAGAGAGTGGACAACACGTTCGTCTTACTCAGAGCGGTGTCCGAACTCTATTTTCGACGTTATGCGTGCCACTTTCATTGTGGCCAACTACGATTCGATACAGATTGCACGAAACCTGAAAGACACCCTCACTGATACATAGAGAGTAGTTTTTGTCTGCGGAATATTGGGAGTGCAAGGGTCTGTGACGTTGATATAGCTGTATGTAGCACTACTAGTCAACGTGGGAGGGTGGGCGTAGCTCAGATGGTAGAGCGCTCGCTTAGCGTGTGAGAGGTACTGGGATCGATACCCAGCGCCTCCAGAATTTTTAACACACCTACATGCTCACCTTGCCATGCAAGTGGAATAATTCCCAACCAGCAGAGGTGTCTAGGCAGATACAAGCGAACAATTAGCATCCACAATTGGCGAGCGTGATTTTATTCGTGTGCAGGAAGCACCCTCCTCCCACAACTACACTTAACTTAGATACAGTACAAATGTTCCCATAAGATTCTCAAGCCTACGTCGGAAAGATCTGCCTTGCGCCGAGTTCACGTAAATCCCACTGCACGTTCCCATTCTTTGCGTGCAGTCGGCTGCTACTAATGTTGCTGGTTGTGACTGCTGATAACAGGTGCCGTAGCAATCAATTCATGGAGTGAGTTGTATGTTTTGCGATAGTCTGTCTCTGACAAGCAAGCACAGGTGATATAGGCGCGAACACAGGAAGCTTGCAGCCCCTCGCTGCTTGCAGACACAGAGCAGCCACACTAGGAGAGCGGCCTAAGCCGTAGGCGAAATGTGCTCATTCGCTTTGGCGCGACGTCGAACTATAAATAAGGCTGTCACTAGCGTGAGCGTCGTGTAAAGTCGGAAAAGTCGGCTGCATGGGTGATTGCCAAGTTTGGGGAGCGTTTCGTAGTATGATCAGTGCAGTGGAGACGCGGAAACTTGTTGTGTCCCAGTGTTTTGCAGTTGGACGACAAGAGTTTTACACAGTAGCAAAGAGCGAGGCACTGAGTTGGCATGAACAATGGAGAGCACAATGGGGCTCGAGATGTGCTTGTTACCTCAGGTGCTGTGTGATTGTCGACAAGGAGTGAAATGGACCAATTAGTGACCGCCCTTTCAATTCAAAACAGACGGAATTTGCATTCGTAATACCAGAGCATCGAAACTACTTGAAACTCTTGTGTATATGAACGTGTCCGCGCCTTTATAATCTGGTGCCTTCGCCGCTACAAACCAACCAACCATCGTGTCTGTGCACATCAGAGTCGCAAAGAATGGAGAATAGCCAGGCTTAGTCGTGTGTGTAGCCGTAGCTCAGATGGCAGATCGTTCGCTTAGCGTGTGGAAGGTCTCGGGTTCAAGACCCGGCTCCTCCATGTTTTTTGGTCAGTGCATGGTAAGTGTTGGTCGCGGCGAACATAAAGGCACGCATGAAGTTGCAAAACCAGCGTCACAGACTGATATGGTGTATACTGTCATAAAGAGACCAAGGTGTAAGTGTGGGGACCGGCTGTTATCGTGGTGTCATCGAGTGCAGACCTGTCTTAGGTATGACGGCTTAACGTCATTGAAGTCTAGAGAGTGGACAACACGTTCGTCTTACTCAGAGCGGTGTCCGAACTCTATTATTGACGTTATGCGTGCCACTTTCGTTGTGGCCAACTACGATTCGATACAGATTGCACGAAACCTGAAAGACACCCTCAGTGATACATAGAGAGTAGTGTTTGTCTGCGGAATATTGGGAGTGCAAGGGTCTGTGACGTTGAAATGGCTGTATGTAGCACTACTAATCAACTGGGGGGTGGGCGTAGCTCAGATGGTAGAGCGTTCGCTTAGCGTGTGAGAGGTACTGGGATCGATACCCAGCGCCTCCAGAATTTTTAACACACCTACATGCGCACCTTGCCATGCAAGTGGAATAATCCCCAACCAGCAGAGGTGTCTAGGCAGATACAAGCGAACGATTGTCATCCACAATTGGCGAGCGTGATTTTATTCGTGCGCAGGAAGCACCCTCCTCCCACACCTACACTTAACTCAGATACAGTACAAATGTTCCCATAAGATTCTCAATCCTACGTCGGAAAGATCTGCCTTGCGCCGAGTTCACGTAAATCCCACTGCACGTTCCCATTCTTTGCGTGCAGTCGGCTGCTACTGGTGTTGCTGGTTGTGACTGCTGATAACAGATGCCGTAGCAATCAATTCATGGAGTGAGTTGTATGTTTTGCGATAGTCTGTCTCTGACAAGCAAGCACAGGTGATATAGGTGCGAACACAGGAAGCTTGCAGCCCCTCGCTGCCTGCAGACACAGAGCAGCCACACTAGGAGAGCGGCCTAAGCCGTAGGCGAAATGTGCTCATTCGCTTTGGCGCCACGTCGAACTATAAATAAGGCTGTCACTAGCGTGAGCGTCGTGTAAAGTCGGAAAAGTTGGCTGCATGGGTGATTGCCAAGTTTGGGGAGCGTTTCGTAGTATGATCAGTGCAGTGGAGACGCGGAAACTTGTTGTGTCCCAGTGTTTTGCAGTTGGACGACAAGAGTTTTACACAGTAGCAAAGAGCCGGCACTGAGTTGGAAGGAACAATGGAGAGCACAATGGGGCTCGAGATGTGCTTGTTACCTCAGGTGCTGTGTGATTGTCGACAAGGAGTGAAAAGGACCAATTTGTGACCGACCTTTCTATTCAATACAGACGGAATTTGCATTCGTAATACCAGAGCATCGAAACTACTTGGAACTCTTGTGTATATGAACGTGTCCGCGCCTTTGTAATCTGGTACCTTCGCCGCTACAAACCAACCAACCATCGTGTCTGTGCACATCAGAGTCGCAAAGAATGGAGAATAGCCAGGCTTAGTCGTGTGTGTAGCCGTAGCTCAGATGGCAGATCGTTCGCTTAGCGTGTCGAAGGTCTCGGGTTCAAGACCCGGCTCCTCCATGTTTTTTGGTCAGTGCATGGTAAGTGTTGGTCGCGGCGAACATAAAGGCACGCAAGAAGTTGCAAAACCAGCGTCACAGACTGATATGATGTATACTGTCATAAAGAGACCAAGGTGTAAGTGTGGGGACCGGCTGTTATCGTGGTGTCATCGAGTGCAGACCTGTCTTAGGTATGACGGCTTAACTTTATTGAAGTCTAGAGAGTGGACAACACGTTCGTCTTACTCAGAGCAGTGTCCGAACTCTATTTTTGACGTTATGCGTGCCACTTTCGTTGTGGCCAACTACGATTCGATACAGATTGCACGAAACCTGAAAGACACCCTCACTGATACATAGAGAGTAGTGTTTGTCTGCGGAATATTGGGAGTGCAAGGGTCTGTGACGTTGATATGGCTGTATGTAGCACTACTAGTCAACTGGGGGGTGGGCGTAGCTCACATGGTAAAGCGTTCGCTTAGCGTGTGAGAGGTACTGGGATCGATACCCAGCGCCTCCAGAATTTTTAACACACCTACATGCGCACCTTGCCATGCAAGTGGAATAATCCCCAACCAGCAGAGGTGTCTAGGCAGATACAAGCGAACGATTGTCATCCACAATTGACGAGCGTGATTTTATTCGTTCGCAGGAAGCACCCTCCTCCCACACCTACACTTAACTTAGATACAGTACAAATGTTGCCATAAGATTCTCAAGCCTACGTCGGAAAGATCTGCCTTGCGCCGAGTTCACGTCAATCCCACAGCACGTTCCCATTCTTTGCGTGCAGTCGGCTGCTACTGGTGTTGCTGGTTGTGACTGCTAATAACAGATGCCGTAGCAATCAATTCATGGAGTGAGTTGTATGTTTTGCGATAGTCTGTCTCTGACAAGCAAGCACAGGTGATATAGGTGCGAACACAGGAAGCTTGCAGCCCCTCGCTGCCTGCAGACACAGAGCAGCCACACTAGGAGAGCGGCCTAAGCCGTAGGCGAAATGTGCTGATTCGCTTTGGCGCCACGTCGAACTATAAATAAGGCTGTCACTAGCGTGAGCGTTGCGTGAGCGTCGTGTAAAGTCGGAAAAGTCGGCTGCATGGGTGATTGCCAAGTTTGGGGAGCGTTTCGTAGTATGATCAGTGCAGTGGAGACGCGGAAACTTGTTGTGTCCCAGTGTTTTGCAATTGGACGACAAGAGTTTTACACAGTAGCAAAGAGCGAGGCACTGAGTTGGCATGAACAATGGAGAGCACAATGGGGCTCGAGATGTGCTTGTTACCTCAGGTGCTGTGTGATTGTCGACAAGGAGTGAAAAGGACCAATTTGTGACCGCCCTTTCAATTCAAAACAGACGGAATTTGCATTCGTAATACCAGAGCATCGAAACTACTTGGAACTCTTGTGTACATGAACGTGTCCACGCCTTTGTACTCTGGTACCTTCGCTGCTACAAACCAACCAACCATCGTGTCTGTGCACATCAGAGTCGCAAAGAATGGAGAATAGCCAGGCTTAGTCGTGTGTGTAGCCGTAGCTCAGATGGTAGTTCCGCTTGAGACGCGACAGCGATCGGACGTGCTGTGTATTCGATCCGCCGTTACCCTCGGGTTGTGAATATTTACCTTCTGTGTGTGACGTTTCTTTGTCTTCTGTTTTTCGTTGTTTCTTTGCCTTAGTGTTTGTTTTGTGTCTTGCGTTGTATTGCGGCTTTTGCCGCATTAATTAAGTGTTATGGCTTCCCGGTTGTTTCCGCGGAAGTGTACTCTCAGTTTTCAGTTTAACAAGGCTACCAGGAATGTCCAACCGACATCGTTGGAAATTCACGAATGGATTGTGGACACGATTGGCATTACATCGGACCAGGTACATACGGCGTATTTTGATACAGAATTATACTGCTTTTTTGTGAAATTGCTGAACCCGGTTTTGCTGGATAAGATATTACTTAAACATGGTGAGCAAGTGTCGTTCCGTCATAGGGATGGTTCTGTTAGCAGTGTTACTGTTTCAAATGCTGAAATTACGTATACCACAGTTCGGGTTTATAATTTACCCCCTGAAGTTGACAACAGCTATCTTAAGGAAGCTTTGCTTGGTTATGGTACTGTTCGGTCAATTCGAAATGAACGTTGGTCTGCACAACATAAGCTGCAATGTTATAATGGTGTCAGATCAGTTGAAATGCATATTAAGTCTAATATACCGTCCCATCTGATTGTATGTGGTTATCGTGTACATCTTACTTATGAGGGGCAGCTTGGTACATGTTTCCTATGTAATGAACATGGTCATGTTCGAGCTAATTGCCCTAAGCGGGTATTTGTGCTTAAAAATGGCCTAGCACAGCGCCGCAAATTAACGGTTGCCGATCTTGTGCCAGCAGCTTCCTCCACTGTTTCCTATCTGCCTCCTGCAGTAGCTTCTTCACAACAGGTGTCACCCTCCCCTGATGCAGGGTTTCCTCCGCTACCCACTCGCCCAGACGTATCGGCTGCTCCTATACCGATTCCGTCTGTTTCCAACAACAAACGCCGTCGTGCTAGTGATACCGGTAGCACTGATGACGAAGCTGCTGTTTCGCAGCCGGTTTGCGAATCTGATGAAAGAATTCCAGAATCTCCCATGCCTGTTTCGGAATCTGTTCCCGCTGTGTCTCCTGCTTTGCCTGATGACGTCAAACTTGCTGCCATGCCGTCGGCGCAAGAGCCACAACATTCGGTCGAGGTGTTGTTGACATCCCCACCGCCACAGGCATCACAACATGTTGACGACACTTCGGTGGAGACGGCTGTTTGTCGGAAAACCGCTCTTAGAACTGCGCGCTCCGCATCAGCAGACTCCAAACCTATCTTACCACCTCCTACACTTCCAATACCTACACATTCTGAAACCGGTGCCGATGTTCCTGATGCAGTTTTCCCCTTGATGGCTCCTCCTTCTGACTCCTCTCGCCCTGCTAATCCTTCGGACGCTTTGGTTGACGTGCCTGATCTCGAACCCCCCACTCCACCTGCTCTTGAATCTGGTGTGCATCAGATACGTCGTCGGGTGAAAGTGCCCCCCAATCTCCACGCGGTGCGGAAGAAACATAAGCATGCGAAGGACGACTCTGATTCCGTTGATTCTGG
Source organism: Schistocerca gregaria (assembly GCF_023897955.1). Lineage (NCBI taxonomy): Eukaryota > Metazoa > Arthropoda > Insecta > Orthoptera > Acrididae > Schistocerca > Schistocerca gregaria. The sequence continues at coordinate 5,843,980 of NC_064930.1, read as the reverse complement.
ACAATCACCCTCTGCCATGTCTGATGTTGATGATATGGATGTAGTTGCTTCTAGTGTGGTGTAATTTGGGTTCATTTCCCATTTTTTGGTTGATGTTGCAGGCGTACACGTTTATTACCTTAAATATAAATGGCATTCAATCTGCTCTGAAGTTAGCGTCTCTGCAGCAGTTTATTTATGACTCTGCAGCTGATATTGTTTTCCTGCAGGAAGTCTCCGTTGCACACCTGTTTGTTCCTGGTTTTCGCACTATTATAAATTTTGCACCTGAGTTTTCTGCAGGTACTGCTTTCCTAATTCGTGACGGTATCCCCGTTACCGAAATTGAGCTTTTAGACTCGGGACGGGGCATTGGTTGTCGGTTATTTGACACGACCTTGGTTAACATTTACGCCCCCTCTGGTTCCAGCAAGCGGCAGGAAAGGTCTCGTTTTTATAAAGAGGATCTGATTTACCTTTTACGAAAAAATCCTGCGACCTTGATATTGGGGGGCGATTTTAATTGTGTGTTACAAGCTAAAGACCAATCCCCTCATTTTAATTATTGTTTCGAGCTACATTCTCTTGTACGTCAATTACGACTACGCGATGCGTGGGAGGTTAAACACCCCACTTTAGTTAAATTTACATTTTTTACTGCCACCTCAAGTAGTCGACTTGACCGATTGTATATTTCTGATCCCCTTAGTGTTTCTGTTTTAGATGTAGATGTTATTCCAGCCAGTTTTACGGATCATTGTGCCCTTTCTGTTATAATTAATTTGGAGCGTCAACCTCTTAAACTTTATAGGCCGCTGTGGAAATTAAATGTCTCCTTGCTCGATGACCCTGACATCGAACCTCTAATACAGACGGCGTGGGACTTTTGTTTACGTTCTCAGCGATACTATCCGTCTAAGCTTCATTGGTGGATCCACTGTGTGAAGCCAAAACTACGTCGCACTTTAATGTCCTACAGTTATAATAGAGCGCGAGATCTGAAACTGACTTTTGAATATTACTATTCGGTGCTTCGCGAACTTTATGATACTTCTACAATGACATGTGCCCACCTTTCTGAGATTCGGAAAATTAAGGCCAAGCTACTTAGTATTAAGCGGCTTCAGATGGAAGGATTGAAGATTAAATCTAAACCACCGTCCACGTTAGCACATGAAATGACTTCTATGTACCATCTGTTTCGTCACCACAAGAACCGTCGACGTGTATTGATTGACGGCCTTATGGCAGCTGATGGTCGCCGGCTTACCTTACAGAATCAAATAACCCATGAACTTACCTGCTACTATGAGACGTTATATACTGCGGCTGATTCTGATCCGAATGATGTTGACGAGATTTTAACTGTTATCCCATCAGTTTTAACAGAGGACCATAATGCGAAATTTTTAGCTCCTTTTACTGCAGACGAAATTTCAGCTTTCATTGTTTGTTCAGCATCTCACAAATCTCCTGGTCCTGATGGCCTACCTAAGGAGTTTTTTGTTCGCTTTTGGCCTATTATAGGGCCTGTTTTTACGGATATTGTGAATGAAATCTTGAATGGTGGCACAATTCCAGCCGATTTCAAGAGAGGTACGGTTGTCCTGATACCTAAATCTGCTGGTTTGAAGACAGCTAGTGACTTTCGTCCTTTAACCCTATTAAATTTTGACTATAAGACGGCCGCTAGGGCTGTTAATGCACGTCTATCCCTCTTGCTTACACCTGTGATACCTCCTTGTCAAAGCTGCTTTCCAGGGCGCTCTATATTGACGTCTCTGGCGGGGTATCGTGATGTCGTGTCGATTGTCGCTGTCACCAATATTTCCTGTGCGCTTTTATTTGTTGATTTTAGTAAGGCCTTTGATCGTGTGTCCCATTCGTTTTTAGAGCTTCTGCTGCGCCGGCTCGGTTTTAATGAACAGGCGCTGCTGGTACTTAAGAATATGACGACTGGCATTTCTGCTAAGATTGACATTAATGGCCAGCTGACAAAGGTCATTGATATTCAACGTGACTTCCCGCAAGGTAGTCCTTTATCCATGACCCTTTATGCTCTCTCCCTTCAACCAGTCCTTACACGTCTCAACTCGACACTTCGTGGTCTTACGATCTCTGGGGTTACCCAGACGGCAACAGCTTATGCTGATGATTTGGTTGTTTTGCTTCGTTCCACCGCAGAAGTGCCGCAGTTGAAAATGGAACTCGATAAATTTTCTGCGGCCTCAGGTTCTCGTATCAATCCCCGTAAAAGCAAGCTCCTGAATTTGCGGGGCTTTGAACGTGTGGTTGTTCCGTGGGTTACAGCTGTTGAACACCATACACATTTAGGTATCTATCTTGAACGTTGTCCTCTTCGGATGGCTGCAAAAAATTGGCAAGTGGCCATTTCCAAGCTGCAAGGTGTTTTATTAGAACAGTCATGGCGTTCGATACCGCTACTGCAAAAAAAGCGTGTATTAGACACTTATGTTTTATGTAAAGTATATTACGTTGCTCAGCTGTTTCCGCTTCCCCTAATGCAGGGTGCAAAAATGGTCCAGCTTATTAACAGATATATTTGGCGGGGGCATATTTTTAAATTACGTTGTGATGTTCTTACGAAGCCGCGTCTTGAGGGCGGCTTGTCGTTCACCGACGTCCGTGTCAAGGCTGCTGCCCTTTATGTTAAGCGAACCCTCCATCTTTTATTATCTGAGTCCCCGACTGTTACTTCCCGATTATTCCATGTTGTTCGTCCTGCGAGCTTGTCACCGCCCATTAACGTTGGGCCTCTAAATGCGAAGCTACAGCATGTTCGGGACTTCTACACTGAGATTAGTTACCTAGATCTCCACTTACAACGTCGTCCTGTTATTACTACGCTAACCCTGCTTGACAAATGGCGACGGTCTTCTTCTTCCAACCCGATTGTTTTGCATTATCCCAGTTTTAATTGGCGTAACATATGGACGAATATTAGCTTACCCGTTCATTCAGCAACTGTTGCCTCCCTATGGTATAAGGTAGTTAATCAGCTGATTCCTACGAACGAACGCCTTCATCGTATAGGTTTATGTGTCTCTCCGCTTTGTCAAACGTGTGGTTGTGTTGATACACTCCAACACCGATTTACCTGCGCTGACCGTCATCGCATGTGGCACTGGCTGCGCCGACAATTGGCTTTACTCACCAGGAGCTCCGAATCGGCATTTAAGACTGATATTCTCTGCTGGCCGGACACGGTTTTTTATCCCCGGACCAAGAACAACACCGTTATGTGGCTTCTTGGCCGTTACATTTTTGCAGTGGTTGATGATCATGGTATTACCGATTTCATTTCGTTTACTGGTTACATGCTTCATGAGTACTGGACGCAAAAGTCTTTCCCACACCTTAAGAGGGACTTTGCGAATATGCTTACTATTGTTTTCGAAAAGGAAGGAGTTGGTTAAGTTTCAATTTCTATTGATCGCTCCTGCGCCTGAATCATTAATGGAACCGGTATAGGGGCATACTGAGCTAACTTCATGACAGGAAAGACATTCTCGCTAGTTCTTAGGTACAATCTTGGAAAAAAAAAAAAAAAGTGGTAGAGCACTGGTCTAGTAAACCAGGGTCGTGAGTTCCCATCCTCAGAGGAGGAAAAAAAAAAAAAAAAAAAAAAAAGAGTGGTAGAGCACTGGTCTAATAAACCAGGGGTCGTAAGTTCCATCCTCACAGGAGAAAGATGAATTTTGGAAATCAGTTGCGCGTCGTGGCCGTATAGCAAACAGTACCTGTGAAAAAAAAAAAAAAAAAAAAAAAGATGGCAGATCGATCGCTTAGCGTGTGGAAGGTCTCGGGTTCAAGACCCGGCTTCTCCATGTTTTTTGGTCAGTGCATAGTAAGTGTTGGTCGCGGCGAACATAAAGGCACGCAAGAAGTTGCAAAACCAGCGTCACAGACTGATATGATGTATACTGTCATAAGGAGAGCAAGGAATAAGTGTGGGGACCGGCTGTTATCGTGGTGTCATCGAGTGCAGACCTGTCTTAGGTATGACGGCTTAACGTCATTGAAGTCTAGAGAGTGGACAACACGTTCGTCTTACTCAGAGCGGTGTCCGAAATCTATTTTCGACGTTATGCGTGCCACTTTCATTGTGGCCAACTACGATTCGATACAGATTGCACGAAACCTGAAAGACACCCTCACTGATACATAGAGAGTAGTGTTTGTCTGCGGAATATTGGGAGTGCAAGGGTCTGTGACGTTGATATGGCTGTATGTAGCACTACTAATCAACGGGGGGGTGGGCGTAGCTCAGATGGTAGAGCGTTCGCTTAGCGTGTGAGAGGTACTGGGATCGATACCCAGCGCCTCCAGAATTTTTAACACACCTACATGCGCACCTTGCCATGCAAGTGGAATAATTCCCAACCAGCAGAGGTGTCTAGGCAGATACAAGCGAACGATTAGCATCCACAATTGGCGAGCGTGATTTTATTCGTGCGCAGGAAGCACCCTCCTCCCACAACTACACTTAATTTAGATACAGTACAAATGTTCGCATAAGATTCTCAAGCCTACGTCGGAAAGATCTGCCTTGCGCCGAGTTCACGTAAATCCCACTGCACGTTCCCATTCTTTACGTGCAGTCGGCTGCTACTGGTGTTGCTGGTTGTGACTGCTGATAACAGATGCCGTAGCAATCAATTCATGGAGTGAGTTGTATGTTTTGCGATAGTCTGTCTCTGACAAGCAAGCAAAGGTGATATAGGTGCGAACACAGCAAGCTTGCAGCCCCTCGCTGCCTGCAGACACAGAGCAGCCACACTAGGAGAGCGGCCTAAGCCGTAGGCGAAATGTGCTCATTCGCTTTGGCGCCACGTCGAACTATAAATAAGGCTGTCACTAGCGTGAGCGTCGTGTAAAGTCGGAAAAGTCGGCTGCATGGGTGATTGCCAAGTTTGGGGAGCGTTTCGTAGTATGATCAGTGCAGTGGAGACGCGGAAACTTGTTGTGTCCCAGTGTTTTGCAATTGGACGACAAGAGTTTTACACAGTAGCAAAGAGCGAGGCACTGAGTTGGCATGAACAATGGAGAGCACAATGGGGCTCGAGATGTGCTTGTTACCTCAGGTGCTGTGTGATTGTCGACAAGGAGTGAAAAGGACCAATTTGTGACCGCCCTTTCAATTCAAAACAGACGGAATTTGCATTCGTAATACCAGAGCATCGAAACTACTTGGAACTCTTGTGTACATGAACGTGTCCACGCCTTTGTACTCTGGTACCTTCGCTGCTACAAACCCACCAACCATCGTGTCTGTGCACATCAGAGTCGCAAAGAATGGAGAATAGCCAGGCTTAGTCGTGTGTGTAGCCGTAGCTCAGATTGCAGATCGATCGCTTAGCGTGTGGAAGGTCTCGGGTTCAAGACCCGGCTTCTCCATGTTTTTTGGTCAGTGCATAGTAAGTGTTGGTCGCGGCGAACATAAAGGCACGCAAGAAGTTGCAAAACCAGCGTCACAGACTGATATGATGTATACTGTCATAAGGAGAGCAAGGTGTAAGTGTGGGGACCGGCTGTTATCGTGGTGTCATCGAGTGCAGACCTGTCTTAGGTATGACGGCTTAACGTCATTGAAGTCTAGAGAGTGGACAACACGTTCGTCTTACTCAGAGCGGTGTCCGAACTCTATTTTCGACGTTATGCGTGCCACTTTCATTGTGGCCAACTACGATTCGATACAGATTGCACGAAACCTGAAAGACACCCTCACTGATACATAGAGAGTAGTGTTTGTCTGCGGAATATTGGGAGTGCAAGGGTCTGTGACGTTGATATGGCTGTATGTAGCACTACTAGTCAACGGGGGGGGTGGGCGTAGCTCAGATGGTAGAGCGCTCGCTTAGCGTGTGAGAAGTACTGGGATCGATACCCAGCGCCTCCAGAATTTTTAACACACCTACATGCGCACCTTGCCATGCAAGTGGAATAATTCCTAACCAGCAGAGGTGTCTAGGCAGATACAAGCGAACGATTAGCATCCACAATTGGCGAGCGTGATTTTATTCGTGCGCAGGAAGCACACTCCTCCCACAACTACACTTAATTTAGATACAGTACAAATGTTCCCATAAGATTCTCAAGCCTACGTCGGAAAGATCTGCCTTGCGCCGAGTTCACGTAAATCCCACTGCACGTTCCCATTCTTTACGTGCAGTCGGCTGCTACTGGTGTTGCTGGTTGTGACTGCTGATAACAGATGCCGTAGCAATCAATTCATGGAGTGAGTTGTATGTTTTGCGATAGTCTGTCTCTGACAAGCAAGCAAAGGTGATATAGGTGCGAACACAGCAAGCTTGCAGCCCCTCGCTGCCTGCAGACACAGAGCAGCCACACTAGGAGAGCGGCCTAAGCCGTAGGCGAAATGTGCTGATTCGCTTTGGCGCCACGTCGAACTATAAATAAGGCTGTCACTAGCGTGAGCGTCGTGTAAAGTCGGAAAAGTCGGCTGCATGGGTGATTGCCAAGTTTGGGGAGCGTTTCGTAGTATGATCAGTGCAGTGGAGACGCGGAAACTTGTTGTGTCCCAGTGTTTTGCAATTGGACGACAAGAGTTTTACACAGTAGCAAAGAGCGAGGCACTGAGTTGGCATGAACAATGGAGAGCACAATGGGGCTCGAGATGTGCTTGTTACCTCAGGTGCTGTGTGATTGTCGACAAGGAGTGAAAAGGACCAATTTGTGACCGCCCTTTCAATTCAAAACAGACGGAATTTGCATTCGTAATACCAGAGCATCGAAACTACTTGGAACTCTTGTGTACATGAACGTGTCCACGCCTTTGTACTCTGGTACCTTCGCTGCTACAAACCCACCAACCATCGTGTCTGTGCACATCAGAGTCGCAAAGAATGGAGAATAGCCAGGCTTAGTCGTGTGTGTAGCCGTAGCTCAGATTGCAGATCGATCGCTTAGCGTGTGGAAGGTCTCGGGTTCAAGACCCGGCTTCTCCATGTTTTTTGGTCAGTGCATAGTAAGTGTTGGTCGCGGCGAACATAAAGGCACGCAAGAAGTTGCAAAACCAGCGTCACAGACTGATATGATGTATACTGTCATAAGGAGAGCAAGGTGTAAGTGTGGGGACCGGCTGTTATCGTGGTGTCATCGAGTGCAGACCTGTCTTAGGTATGACGGCTTAACGTCATTGAAGTCTAGAGAGTGGACAACACGTTCGTCTTACTCAGAGCGGTGTCCGAACTCTATTTTCGACGTTATGCGTGCCACTTTCATTGTGGCCAACTACGATTCGATACAGATTGCACGAAACCTGAAAGACACCCTCACTGATACATAGAGAGTAGTGTTTGTCTGCGGAATATTGGGAGTGCAAGGGTCTGTGACGTTGATATGGCTGTATGTAGCACTACTAGTCAACGGGGGGGGGGGGTGGGCGTAGCTCAGATGGTAGAGCGCTCGCTTAGCGTGTGAGAGGTACTGGGATCGATACCCAGCGCCTCCAGAATTTTTAACACACCTACATGCGCACCTTGCCATGCAAGTGGAATAATTCCTAACCAGCAGAGGTGTCTAGGCAGATACAAGCGAACGATTAGCATCCACAATTGGCGAGCGTGATTTTATTCGTGCGCAGGAAGCACCCTCCTCCCACAACTACACTTAATTTAGATACAGTACAAATGTTCCCATAAGATTCTCAAGCCTACGTCGGAAAGATCTGCCTTGCGCCGAGTTCACGTAAATCCCACTGCACGTTCCCATTCTTTACGTGCAGTCGGCTGCTACTGGTGTTGCTGGTTGTGACTGCTGATAACAGATGCCGTAGCAATCAATTCATGGAGTGAGTTGTATGTTTTGCGATAGTCTGTCTCTGACAAGCAAGCAAAGGTGATATAGGTGCGAACACAGCAAGCTTGCAGCCCCTCGCTGCCTGCAGACACAGAGCAGCCACACTAGGAGAGCGGCCTAAGCCGTAGGCGAAATGTGCTCATTCGCTTTGGCGCCACGTCGAACTATAAATAAGGCTGTCACTAGCGTGAGCGTCGTGTAAAGTCGGAAAAGTCGGCTGCATGGGTGATTGCCAAGTTTGGGGAGCGTTTCGTAGTATGATCAGTGCAGTGGAGACGCGGAAACTTGTTGTGTCCCAGTGTTTTGCAATTGGACGACAAGAGTTTTACACAGTAGCAAAGAGCGAGGCACTGAGTTGGCATGAACAATGGAGAGCACAATGGGGCTCGAGATGTGCTTGTTACCTCAGGTGCTGTGTGATTGTCGACAAGGAGTGAAAAGGACCAATTTGTGACCGCCCTTTCAATTCAAAACAGACGGAATTTGCATTCGTAATACCAGAGCATCGAAACTACTTGGAACTCTTGTGTACATGAACGTGTCCACGCCTTTGTACTCTGGTACCTTCGCTGCTACAAACCCACCAACCATCGTGTCTGTGCACATCAGAGTCGCAAAGAATGGAGAATAGCCAGGCTTAGTCGTGTGTGTAGCCGTAGCTCAGATTGCAGATCGATCGCTTAGCGTGTGGAAGGTCTCGGGTTCAAGACCCGGCTTCTCCATGTTTTTTGGTCAGTGCATAGTAAGTGTTGGTCGCGGCGAACATAAAGGCACGCAAGAAGTTGCAAAACCAGCGTCACAGACTGATATGATGTATACTGTCATAAGGAGAGCAAGGTGTAAGTGTGGGGACCGGCTGTTATCGTGGTGTCATCGAGTGCAGACCTGTCTTAGGTATGACGGCTTAACGTCATTGAAGTCTAGAGAGTGGACAACACGTTCGTCTTACTCAGAGCGGTGTCCGAACTCTATTTTCGACGTTATGCGTGCCACTTTCATTGTGGCCAACTACGATTCGATACAGATTGCACGAAACCTGAAAGACACCCTCACTGATACATAGAGAGTAGTGTTTGTCTGCGGAATATTGGGAGTGCAAGGGTCTGTGACGTTGATATGGCTGTATGTAGCACTACTAGTCAACGGGGGGGTGGGCGTAGCTCAGATGGTAGAGCGCTCGCTTAGCGTGTGAGAGGTACTGGGATCGATACCCAGCGCCTCCAGAATTTTTAACACACCTACATGCGCACCTTGCCATGCAAGTGGAATAATTCCCAACCAGCAGAGGTGTCTAGGCAGATTCAAGCGAACGATTAGCATCCACAATTGGCGAGCGTGATTTTATTCGTGCGCAGGAAGCACCCTCCTCCCACAACTACACTTAATTTAGATACAGTACAAATGTTCCCATAAGATTCTCAAGCCTACGTCGGAAAGATCTGCCTTGCGCCGAGTTCACGTAAATCCCACTGCACGTTCCCATTCTTTACGTGCAGTCGGCTGCTACTGGTGTTGCTGGTTGTGACTGCTGATAACAGATGCCGTAGCAATCAATTCATGGAGTGAGTTGTATGTTTTGCGATAGTCTGTCTCTGACAAGCAAGCAAAGGTGATATAGGTGCGAACACAGCAAGCTTGCAGCCCCTCGCTGCCTGCAGACACAGAGCAGCCACACTAGGAGAGCGGCCTAAGCCGTAGGCGAAATGTGCTCATTCGCTTTGGCGCCACGTCGAACTATAAATAAGGCTGTCACTAGCGTGAGCGTTGCGTGAGCGTCGTGTAAAGTCGGAAAAGTCGGCTGCATGGGTGATTGCCAAGTTTGGGGAGCGTTTCGTAGTATGATCAGTGCAGTGGAGACGCGGAAACTTGTTGTGTCCCAGTGTTTTGCAATTGGACGACAAGAGTTTTACACAGTAGCAAAGAGCGAGGCACTGAGTTGGCATGAACAATGGAGAGCACAATGGGGCTCGAGATGTGCTTGTTACCTCAGGTGCTGTGTGATTGTCGACAAGGAGTGAAAAGGACCAATTTGTGACCGCCCTTTCAATTCAAAACAGACGGAATTTGCATTCGTAATACCAGAGCATCGAAACTACTTGGAACTCTTGTGTACATGAACGTGTCCACGCCTTTGTACTCTGGTACCTTCGCTGCTACAAACCAACCAACCATCGTGTCTGTGCACATCAGAGTCGCAAAGAATGGAGAATAGCCAGGCTTAGTCGTGTGTGTAGCCGTAGCTCAGATGGCAGATCGATCGCTTAGCGTGTGGAAGGTCTCGGGTTCAAGACCCGGCTTCTCCATGTTTTTTGGTCAGTGCATAGTAAGTGTTGGTCGCGGCGAACATAAAGGCACGCAAGAAGTTGCAAAACCAGCGTCACAGACTGATATGATGTATACTGTCATAAGGAGAGCAAGGAATAAGTGTGGGGACCGGCTGTTATCGTGGTGTCATCGAGTGCAGACCTGTCTTAGGTATGACGGCTTAACGTCATTGAAGTCTAGAGAGTGGACAACACGTTCGTCTTACTCAGAGCGGTGTCCGAACTCTATTTTCGACGTTATGCGTGCCACTTTCATTGTGGCCAACTACGATTCGATACAGATTGCACGAAACCTGAAAGACACCCTCACTGATACATAGAGAGTAGTGTTTGTCTGCGGAATATTGGGAGTGCAAGGGTCTGTGACGTTGATATGGCTGTATGTAGCACTACTAGTCAACGGGGGGGTGGGCGTAGCTCAGATGGTAGAGCGCTCGCTTAGCGTGTGAGAGGTACTGGGATCGATACCCAGCGCCTCCAGAATTTTTAACACACCTACATGCGCACCTTGCCATGCAAGTGGAATAATTCCCAACCAGCAGAGGTGTCTAGGCAGATACAAGCGAACGATTAGCATCCACAATTGGCGAGCGTGATTTTATTCGTGCGCAGGAAGCACCCTCCTCCCACAACTACACTTAATTTAGATACAGTACAAATGTTCCCATAAGATTCTCAAGCCTACGTCGGAAAGATCTGCCTTGCGCCGAGTTCACGTAAATCCCACTGCACGTTCCCATTCTTTACGTGCAGTCGGCTGCTACTGGTGTTGCTGGTTGTGACTGCTGATAACAGATGCCGTAGCAACCAATTCATGGAGTGAGTTGTATGTTTTGCGATAGTCTGTCTCTGACAAGCAAGCAAAGGTGATATAGGTGCGAACACAGCAAGCTTGCAGCCCCTCGCTGCCTGCAGACACAGAGCAGCCACACTAGGAGAGCGGCCTAAGCCGTAGGCGAAATGTGCTGATTCGCTTTGGCGCCACGTCGAACTATAAATAAGGCTGTCACTAGCGTGAGCGTCGTGTAAAGTCGGAAAAGTCGGCTGCATGGGTGATTGCCAAGTTTGGGGAGCGTTTCGTAGTATGATCAGTGCAGTGGAGACGCGGAAACTTGTTGTGTCCCAGTGTTTTGCAATTGGACGACAAGAGTTTTACACAGTAGCAAAGAGCGAGGCACTGAGTTGGCATGAACAATGGAGAGCACAATGGGGCTCGAGATGTGCTTGTTACCTCAGGTGCTGTGTGATTGTCGACAAGGAGTGAAAAGGACCAATTTGTGACCGCCCTTTCAATTCAAAACAGACGGAATTTGCATTCGTAATACCAGAGCATCGAAACTACTTGGAACTCTTGTGTACATGAACGTGTCCACGCCTTTGTACTCTGGTACCTTCGCTGCTACAAACCCACCAACCATCGTGTCTGTGCACATCAGAGTCCCAAAGAATGGAGAATAGCCAGGCTTAGTCGTGTGTGTAGCCGTAGCTCAGATTGCAGATCGATCGCTTAGCGTGTGGAAGGTCTCGGGTTCAAGACCCGGCTTCTCCATGTTTTTTGGTCAGTGCATAGTAAGTGTTGGTCGCGGCGAACATAAAGGCACGCAAGAAGTTGCAAAACCAGCGTCACAGACTGATATGATGTATACTGTCATAAGGAGAGCAAGGTGTAAGTGTGGGGACCGGCTGTTATCGTGGTGTCATCGAGTGCAGACCTGTCTTAGGTATGACGGCTTAACGTCATTGAAGTCTAGAGAGTGGACAACACGTTCGTCTTACTCAGAGCGGTGTCCGAACTCTATTTTCGACGTTATGCGTGCCACTTTCATTGTGGCCAACTACGATTCGATACAGATTGCACGAAACCTGAAAGACACCCTCACTGATACATAGAGAGTAGTGTTTGTCTGCGGAATATTGGGAGTGCAAGGGTCTGTGACGTTGATATGGCTGTATGTAGCACTACTAGTCAACGGGGGGGGGGGGGGGGGGGTGGGCGTAGCTCAGATGGTAGAGCGCTCGCTTAGCGTGTGAGAGGTACTGGGATCGATACCCAGCGCCTCCAGAATTTTTAACACACCTACATGCGCACCTTGCCATGCAAGTGGAATAATTCCTAACCAGCAGAGGTGTCTAGGCAGATACAAGCGAACGATTAGCATCCACAATTGGCGAGCGTGATTTTATTCGTGCGCAGGAAGCACCCTCCTCCCACAACTACACTTAATTTAGATACAGTACAAATGTTCCCATAAGATTCTCAAGCCTACGTCGGAAAGATCTGCCTTGCGCCGAGTTCACGTAAATCCCACTGCACGTTCCCATTCTTTACGTGCAGTCGCCTGCTACTGGTGTTGCTGGTTGTGACTGCTGATAACAGATGCCGTAGCAATCAATTCATGGAGTGAGTTGTATGTTTTGCGATAGTCTGTCTCTGACAAGCAAGCAAAGGTGATATAGGTGCGAACACAGCAAGCTTGCAGCCCCTCGCTGCCTGCAGACACAGAGCAGCCACACTAGGAGAGCGGCCTAAGCCGTAGGCGAAATGTGCTCATTCGCTTTGGCGCCACGTCGAACTATAAATAAGGCTGTCACTAGCGTGAGCGTCGTGTAAAGTCGGAAAAGTCGGCTGCATGGGTGATTGCCAAGTTTGGGGAGCGTTTCGTAGTATGATCAGTGCAGTGGAGACGCGGAAACTTGTTGTGTCCCAGTGTTTTGCAATTGGACGACAAGAGTTTTACACAGTAGCAAAGAGCGAGGCACTGAGTTGGCATGAACAATGGAGAGCACAATGGGGCTCGAGATGTGCTTGTTACCTCAGGTGCTGTGTGATTGTCGACAAGGAGTGAAAAGGACCAATTTGTGACCGCCCTTTCAATTCAAAACAGACGGAATTTGCATTCGTAATACCAGAGCATCGAAACTACTTGGAACTCTTGTGTACATGAACGTGTCCACGCCTTTGTACTCTGGTACCTTAGCTGCTACAAACCCACCAACCATCGTGTCTGTGCACATCAGAGTCGCAAAGAATGGAGAATAGCCAGGCTTAGTCGTGTGTGTAGCCGTAGCTCAGATTGCAGATCGATCGCTTAGCGTGTGGAAGGTCTCGGGTTCAAGACCCGGCTTCTCCATGTTTTTTGGTCAGTGCATAGTAAGTGTTGGTCGCGGCGAACATAAAGGCACGCAAGAAGTTGCAAAACCAGCGTCACAGACTGATATGATGTATACTGTCATAAGGAGAGCAAGGTGTAAGTGTGGGGACCGGCTGTTATCGTGGTGTCATCGAGTGCAGACCTGTCTTAGGTATGACGGCTTAACGTCATTGAAGTCTAGAGAGTGGACAACACGTTCGTCTTACTCAGAGCGGTGTCCGAACTCTATTTTCGACGTTATGCGTGCCACTTTCATTGTGGCCAACTACGATTCGATACAGATTGCACGAAACCTGAAAGACACCCTCACTGATACATAGAGAGTAGTGTTTGTCTGCGGAATATTGGGAGTGCAAGGGTCTGTGACGTTGATATGGCTGTATGTAGCACTACTAGTCAACGGGGGGGTGGGCGTAGCTCAGATGGTAGAGCGCTCGCTTAGCGTGTGAGAGGTACTGGGATCGATACCCAGCGCCTCCAGAATTTTTAACACACCTACATGCGCACCTTGCCATGCAAGTGGAATAATTCCCAACCAGCAGAGGTGTCTAGGCAGATTCAAGCGAACGATTAGCATCCACAATTGGCGAGCGTGATTTTATTCGTGCGCAGGAAGCACCCTCCTCCCACAACTACACTTAATTTAGATACAGTACAAATGTTCCCATAAGATTCTCAAGCCTACGTCGGAAAGATCTGCCTTGCGCCGAGTTCACGTAAATCCCACTGCACGTTCCCATTCTTTACGTGCAGTCGGCTGCTACTGGTGTTGCTGGTTGTGACTGCTGATAACAGATGCCGTAGCAATCAATTCATGGAGTGAGTTGTATGTTTTGCGATAGTCTGTCTCTGACAAGCAAGCAAAGGTGATATAGGTGCGAACACAGCAAGCTTGCAGCCCCTCGCTGCCTGCAGACACAGAGCAGCCACACTAGGAGAGCGGCCTAAGCCGTAGGCGAAATGTGCTCATTCGCTTTGGCGCCACGTCGAACTATAAATAAGGCTGTCACTAGCGTGAGCGTTACGTGAGCGTCGTGTAAAGTCGGAAAAGTCGGCTGCATGGGTGATTGCCAAGTTTGGGGAGCGTTTCGTAGTATGATCAGTGCAGTGGAGACGCGGAAACTTGTTGTGTCCCAGTGTTTTGCAATTGGACGACAAGAGTTTTACACAGTAGCAAAGAGCGAGGCACTGAGTTGGCATGAACAATGGAGAGCACAATGGGGCTCGAGATGTGCTTGTTACCTCAGGTGCTGTGTGATTGTCGACAAGGAGTGAAAAGGACCAATTTGTGACCGCCCTTTCAATTCAAAACAGACGGAATTTGCATTCGTAATACCAGAGCATCGAAACTACTTGGAACTCTTGTGTACATGAACGTGTCCACGCCTTTGTACTCTGGTACCTTCGCTGCTACAAACCAACCAACCATCGTGTCTGTGCACATCAGAGTCGCAAAGAATGGAGAATAGCCAGGCTTAGTCGTGTGTGTAGCCGTAGCTCAGATGGCAGATCGATCGCTTAGCGTGTGGAAGGTCTCGGGTTCAAGACCCGGCTTCTCCATGTTTTTTGGTCAGTGCATAGTAAGTGTTGGTCGCGGCGAACATAAAGGCACGCAAGAAGTTGCAAAACCAGCGTCACAGACTGATATGATGTATACTGTCATAAGGAGAGCAAGGAATAAGTGTGGGGACCGGCTGTTATCGTGGTGTCATCGAGTGCAGACCTGTCTTAGGTATGACGGCTTAACGTCATTGAAGTCTAGAGAGTGGACAACACGTTCGTCTTACTCAGAGCGGTGTCCGAACTCTATTTTCGACGTTATGCGTGCCACTTTCATTGTGGCCAACTACGATTCGATACAGATTGCACGAAACCTGAAAGACACCCTCACTGATACATAGAGAGTAGTGTTTGTCTGCGGAATATTGGGAGTGCAAGGGTCTGTGACGTTGATATGGCTGTATGTAGCACTACTAGTCAACGGGGGGGTGGGCGTAGCTCAGATGGTAGAGCGCTCGCTTAGCGTGTGAGAGGTACTGGGATCGATACCCAGCGCCTCCAGAATTTTTAACACACCTACATGCGCACCTTGCCATGCAAGTGGAATAATTCCCAACCAGCAGAGGTGTCTAGGCAGATACAAGCGAACGATTAGCATCCACAATTGGCGAGCGTGATTTTATTCGTGCGCAGGAAGCACCCTCCTCCCACAACTACACTTAATTTAGATACAGTACAAATGTTCCCATAAGATTCTCAAGCCTACGTCGGAAAGATCTGCCTTGCGCCGAGTTCACGTAAATCCCACTGCACGTTCCCATTCTTTACGTGCAGTCGGCTGCTACTGGTGTTGCTGGTTGTGACTGCTGATAACAGATGCCGTAGCAACCAATTCATGGAGTGAGTTGTATGTTTTGCGATAGTCTGTCTCTGACAAGCAAGCAAAGGTGATATAGGTGCGAACACAGCAAGCTTGCAGCCCCTCGCTGCCTGCAGACACAGAGCAGCCACACTAGGAGAGCGGCCTAAGCCGTAGGCGAAATGTGCTGATTCGCTTTGGCGCCACGTCGAACTATAAATAAGGCTGTCACTAGCGTGAGCGTCGTGTAAAGTCGGAAAAGTCGGCTGCATGGGTGATTGCCAAGTTTGGGGAGCGTTTCGTAGTATGATCAGTGCACTGGAGACGCGGAAACTTGTTGTGTCCCAGTGTTTTGCAATTGGACGACAAGAGTTTTACACAGTAGCAAAGAGCGAGGCACTGAGTTGGCATGAACAATGGAGAGCACAATGGGGCTCGAGATGTGCTTGTTACCTCAGGTGCTGTGTGATTGTCGACAAGGAGTGAAAAGGACCAATTTGTGACCGCCCTTTCAATTCAAAACAGACGGAATTTGCATTCGTAATACCAGAGCATCGAAACTACTTGGAACTCTTGTGTACATGAACGTGTCCACGCCTTTGTACTCTGGTACCTTCGCTGCTACAAACCCACCAACCATCGTGTCTGTGCACATCAGAGTCGCAAAGAATGGAGAATAGCCAGGCTTAGTCGTGTGTGTAGCCGTAGCTCAGATTGCAGATCGATCGCTTAGCGTGTGGAAGGTCTCGGGTTCAAGACCCGGCTTCTCCATGTTTTTTGGTCAGTGCATAGTAAGTGTTGGTCGCGGCGAACATAAAGGCACGCAAGAAGTTGCAAAACCAGCGTCACAGACTGATATGATGTATACTGTCATAAGGAGAGCAAGGTGTAAGTGTGGGGACCGGCTGTTATCGTGGTGTCATCGAGTGCAGACCTGTCTTAGGTATGACGGCTTAACGTCATTGAAGTCTAGAGAGTGGACAACACGTTCGTCTTACTCAGAGCGGTGTCCGAACTCTATTTTCGACGTTATGCGTGCCACTTTCATTGTGGCCAACTACGATTCGATACAGATTGCACGAAACCTGAAAGACACCCTCACTGATACATAGAGAGTAGTGTTTGTCTGCGGAATATTGGGAGTGCAAGGGTCTGTGACGTTGATATGGCTGTATGTAGCACTACTAGTCAACGGGGGGGTGGGCGTAGCTCAGATGGTAGAGCGCTCGCTTAGCGTGTGAGAGGTACTGGGATCGATACCCAGCGCCTCCAGAATTTTTAACACACCTACATGCGCACCTTGCCATGCAAGTGGAATAATTCCCAACCAGCAGAGGTGTCTAGGCAGATTCAAGCGAACGATTAGCATCCACAATTGGCGAGCGTGATTTTATTCGTGCGCAGGAAGCACCCTCCTCCCACAACTACACTTAATTTAGATACAGTACAAATGTTCCCATAAGATTCTCAAGCCTACGTCAGAAAGATCTGCCTTGCGCCGAGTTCACGTAAATCCCACTGCACGTTCCCATTCTTTACGTGCAGTCGGCTGCTACTGGTGTTGCTGGTTGTGACTGCTGATAACAGATGCCGTAGCAATCAATTCATGGAGTGAGTTGTATGTTTTGCGATAGTCTGTCTCTGACAAGCAAGCAAAGGTGATATAGGTGCGAACACAGCAAGCTTGCAGCCCCTCGCTGCCTGCAGACACAGAGCAGCCACACTAGGAGAGCGGCCTAAGCCGTAGGCGAAATGTGCTCATTCGCTTTGGCGCCACGTCGAACTATAAATAAGGCTGTCACTAGCGTGAGCGTTGCGTGAGCGTCGTGTAAAGTCGGAAAAGTCGGCTGCATGGGTGATTGCCAAGTTTGGGGAGCGTTTCGTAGTATGATCAGTGCAGTGGAGACGCGAAAACTTGTTGTGTCCCAGTGTTTTGCAATTGGACGACAAGAGTTTTACACAGTAGCAAAGAGCGAGGCACTGAGTTGGCATGAACAATGGAGAGCACAATGGGGCTCGAGATGTGCTTGTTACCTCAGGTGCTGTGTGATTGTCGACAAGGAGTGAAAAGGACCAATTTGTGACCGCCCTTTCAATTCAAAACAGACGGAATTTGCATTCGTAATACCAGAGCATCGAAACTACTTGGAACTCTTGTGTACATGAACGTGTCCACGCCTTTGTACTCTGGTACCTTCGCTGCTACAAACCAACCAACCATCGTGTCTGTGCACATCAGAGTCGCAAAGAATGGAGAATAGCCAGGCTTAGTCGTGTGTGTAGCCGTAGCTCAGATGGCAGATCGATCGCTTAGCGTGTGGAAGGTCTCGGGTTCAAGACCCGGCTTCTCCATGTTTTTTGGTCAGTGCATAGTAAGTGTTGGTCGCGGCGAACATAAAGGCACGCAAGAAGTTGCAAAACCAGCGTCACAGACTGATATGATGTATACTGTCATAAGGAGAGCAAGGAATAAGTGTGGGGACCGGCTGTTATCGTGGTGTCATCGAGTGCAGACCTGTCTTAGGTATGACGGCTTAACGTCATTGAAGTCTAGAGAGTGGACAACACGTTCGTCTTACTCAGAGCGGTGTCCGAACTCTATTTTCGACGTTATGCGTGCCACTTTCATTGTGGCCAACTACGATTCGATACAGATTGCACGAAACCTGAAAGACACCCTCACTGATACATAGAGAGTAGTGTTTGTCTGCGGAATATTGGGAGTGCAAGGGTCTGTGACGTTGATATGGCTGTATGTAGCACTACTAATCAACGAAGGGGTGGGCGTAGCTCAGATGGTAGAGCGTTCGCTTAGAGTGTGAGAGGTACTGGGATCGATACCCAGCGCCTCCAGAATTTTTAACACACCTACATGCGCACCTTGCCATGCAAGTGGAATAATTCCCAACCAGCAGAGGTGTCTAGGCAGATACAAGCGAACGATTAGCATCCACAATTGGCGAGCGTGATTTTATTCGTGCGCAGGAAGCACCCTCCTCCCACAACTACACTTAATTTAGATACAGTACAAATGTTCGCATAAGATTCTCAAGCCTACGTCGGAAAGATCTGCCTTGCGCCGAGTTCACGTAAATCCCACTGCACGTTCCCATTCTTTACGTGCAGTCGGCTGCTACTGGTGTTGCTGGTTGTGACTGCTGATAACAGATGCCGTAGCAATCAATTCATGGAGTGAGTTGTATGTTTTGCGATAGTCTGTCTCTGACAAGCAAGCAAAGGTGATATAGGTGCGAACACAGCAAGCTTGCAGCCCCTCGCTGCCTGCAGACACAGAGCAGCCACACTAGGAGAGCGGCCTAAGCCGTAGGCGAAATGTGCTGATTCGCTTTGGCGCCACGTCGAACTATAAATAAGGCTGTCACTAGCGTGAGCGTCGTGTAAAGTCCGAAAAGTCGGCTGCATGGGTGATTGCCAAGTTTGGGGAGCGTTTCGTAGTATGATCAGTGCAGTGGAGACGCGGAAACTTGTTGTGTCCCAGTGTTTTGCAATTGGACGACAAGAGTTTTACACAGTAGCAAAGAGCGAGGCACTGAGTTGGTATGAACAATGGAGAGCACAATGGGGCTCGAGATGTGCTTGTTACCTCAGGTGCTGTGTGATTGTCGACAAGGAGTGAAAAGGACCAATTTGTGACCGCCCTTTCAATTCAAAACAGACGGAATTTGCATTCGTAATACCAGAGCATCGAAACTACTTGGAACTCTTGTGTACATGAACGTGTCCACGCCTTTGTACTCTGGTACCTTCGCTGCTACAAACCCACCAACCATCGTGTCTGTGCACATCAGAGTCGCAAAGAATGGAGAATAGCCAGGCTTAGTCGTGTGTGTAGCCGTAGCTCAGATGGCAGATCGATCGCTTAGCGTGTGGAAGGTCTCGGGTTCAAGACCCGGCTTCTCCATGTTTTTTGGTCAGTGCATAGTAAGTGTTGGTCGCGGCGAACATAAAGGCACGCAAGAAGTTGCAAAACCAGCGTCACAGACTGATATGATGTATACTGTCATAAGGAGAGCAAGGTGTAAGTGTGGGGACCGGCTGTTATCGTGGTGTCATCGAGTGCAGACCTGTCTTAGGTATGACGGCTTAACGTCATTGAAGTCTAGAGAGTGGACAACACGTTCGTCTTACTCAGAGCGGTGTCCGAACTCTATTTTCGACGTTATGCGTGCCACTTTCATTGTGGCCAACTACGATTCGATACAGATTGCACGAAACCTGAAAGACACCCTCACTGATACATAGAGAGTAGTGTTTGTCTGCGGAATATTGGGAGTGCAAGGGTCTGTGACGTTGATATGGCTGTATGTAGCACTACTAGTCAACGGGGGGGTGGGCGTAGCTCAGATGGTAGAGCGCTCGCTTAGCGTGTGAGAGGTACTGGGATCGATACCCAGCGCCTCCAGAATTTTTAACACACCTACATGCGCACCTTGCCATGCAAGTGGAATAATTCCCAACCAGCAGAGGTGTCTAGGCAGATACAAGCGAACGATTAGCATCCACAATTGGCGTGCGTGATTTTATTCCTGCGCAGGAAGCACCCTCCTCCCACAACTACACTTAATTTAGATACAGTACAAATGTTCCCATAAGATTCTCAAGCCTACGTCGGAAAGATCTGCCTTGCGCCGAGTTCACGTAAATCCCACTGCACGTTCCCATTCGTTGCGTGCAGTCGGCTGCTACTGGTGTTGCTGGTTGTGACTGCTGATAACAGATGCCGTAGCAATCAATTCATGGAGTGAGTTGTATGTTTTGCGATAGTCTGTCTCTGACAAGCAAGCACAGGTGATATAGGGGCGAACACAGGAAGCTTGCAGACCCTCGCTGCCTGCAGACACAGAGCAGCCACACTAGGAGAGCGGCCTAAGCCGTAGGCGAAATGTGCTCATTCGCTTTGGCGCCACGTCGAACTATAAATAAGGCTGTCACTAGCGTGAGCGTCGTGTAAAGTCCGAAAAGTCGGCTGCATGGGTGATTGCCAAGTTTGGGGAGCGTTTCGTAGTATGATCAGTGCAGTGGAGACGCGGAAACTTGTTGTGTCCCAGTGTTTTGCAGTTGGACGACAAGAGTTTTACACAGTAGCAAAGAGCGAGGCACTGAGTTGGCATGAACAATGGAGAGCACAATGGGGCTCGAGATGTGCTTGTTACCTCAGGTGCTGCGTGATTGTCGACAAGGAGTGAAAAGGACCAATTTGTGACCGCCCTTTCAATTCAAAACAGACGGAATTTGCATTCGTAATACCAGAGCATCGAAACTACTTGGAACTCTTTTGTATATGAATGTGTCCGCGCCTTTGTACTCTGGTTCCTTCGCCGCTACAAACCAACCAACCATCGTGTCTGTGCACATCAGAGTCGCAAAGAATGGAGAATAGCCTGGCTTAGTCGTGTGTGTAGCCGTAGCTCAGATGGCAGATCGTTCGCTTAGCGTGTGGAAGGTCTCTGGTTCAAGACCCGGCTCCTCCATGTTTTTTTTTGTCAGTGCATGGTACGTGTTGGTCGCGGCGAACATAAAGGCACGCAAGAAGTTGCAAAACCAGCGTCACAGACAGATATGATGTATAATGTCATAAAGAGACCAAGGTGTAAGTGTGGGGACCGGCTGTTATCGTGGTGTCATCGAGTGCAGACCTGTCTTAGGTATGACGGCTTAACGTCATTGAAGTCTAGAGAGTGGACAACACGTTCGTCTTACTCAGAGCGGTGTCCGAACTCTATTTTTGACGTTATGCGTGCCACTTTCGTTGTGGCCAACTACGATTCGATACAGATTGCACGAAACCTGAAAGACACCCTCACTGATACATAGAGAGTAGTGTTTGTCTGCGGAATATTGGGAGTGCAAGGGTCTGTGACGTTGATATGGCTGTATGTAGCACTACTAGTCAACTGGGGGGTGGGCGTAGCTCAGATGGTAGAGCGTTCGCTTAGAGTGTGAGAGGTCCTGGGATCGATACCCAGCGCCTCCAGAATTTTTAACACACCTACATGCGCACCTTGCCATGCAAGTGGAATAATTCCCAACCAGCAGAGGTGTCTAGGCAGATACAAGCGAACGATTAGCATCCACAATTGGCGTGCGTGATTTTATTCGTGCGCAGGAAGCACCCTCCTCCCACAACTACACTTAATTTAGATACAGTACAAATGTTCCCATAAGATTCTCAAGCCTACGTCGGAAAGATCTGCCTTGCGCCGAGTTCACGTAAATCCCACTGCACGTTCCCATTCTTTGCGTGCAGTCGGCTGCTACTGGTGTTGCTGGTTGTGACTGCTGATAACAGATGCCGTAGCAATCAATTCATGGAGTGAGTTGTATGTTTTGCGATAGTCTGTCTCTGACAAGCAAGCACAGGTGATATAGGGGCGAACACAGGAAGCTTGCAGACCCTCGCTGCCTGCAGACACAGAGCAGCCACACTAGGAGAGCGGCCTAAGCCGTAGGCGAAATGTGCTCATTCGCTTTGGCGCCACGTCGAACTATAAATAAGGCTGTCACTAGCGTGAGCGTCGTGTAAAGTCCGAAAAGTCGGCTGCATGGGTGATTGCCAAGTTTGGGGAGCGTTTCGTAGTATGATCAGTGCAGTGGAGACGCGGAAACTTGTTGTGTCCCAGTGTTTTGCAGTTGGACGACAAGAGTTTTACACAGTAGCAAAGAGCGAGGCACTGAGTTGGCATGAACAATGGAGAGCACAATGGGGCTCGAGATGTGCTTGTTACCTCAGGTGCTGCGTGATTGTCGACAAGGAGTGAAAATGACCAATTTGTGACCGCCCTTTCAATTCAAAACAGACGGAATTTGCATCCGTAATACCAGAGCATCGAAACTACTTGGAACTCTTTTGTATATGAATGTGTCCGCGCCTTTGTACTCTGGTTCCTTCGCCGCTACAAACCAACCAACCATCGTGTCTGTGCACATCAGAGTCGCAAAGAATGGAGAATAGCCTGGCTTAGTCGTGTGTGTAGCCGTAGCTCAGATGGCAGATCGTTCGCTTAGCGTGTGGAAGGTCTCTGGTTCAAGACCCGGCTCCTCCATGTTTTTTTTTGTCAGTGCATGGTACGTGTTGGTCGCGGCGAACATAAAGGCACGCAAGAAGTTGCAAAACCAGCGTCACAGACAGATATGATGTATAATGTCATAAAGAGACCAAGGTGTAAGTGTGGGGACCGGCTGTTATCGTGGTGTCATCGAGTGCAGACCTGTCTTAGGTATGACGGCTTAACGTCATTGAAGTCTAGAGAGTGGACAACACGTTCGTCTTACTCAGAGCGGTGTCCGAACTCTATTTTTGACGTTATGCGTGCCACTTTCGTTGTGGCCAACTACGATTCGATACAGATTGCACGAAACCTGAAAGACACCCTCACTGATACATAGAGAGTAGTGTTTGTCTGCGGAATATTGGGAGTGCAAGGGTCTGTGACGTTGATATGGCTGTATGTAGCACTACTAGTCAACTGGGGGGTGGGCGTAGCTCAGATGGTAGAGCGTTCGCTTAGAGTGTGAGAGGTCCTGGGATCGATACCCAGCGCCTCCAGAATTTTTAACACACCTACATGCGCACCTTGCCATGCAAGTGGAATAATTCCCAACCAGCAGAGGTGTCTAGGCAGATACAAGCGAACGATTAGCATCCACAATTGGCGTGCGTGATTTTATTCGTGCGCAGGAAGCACCCTCCTCCCACAACTACACTTAATTTAGATACAGTACAAATGTTCCCATAAGATTCTCAAGCCTACGTCGGAAAGATCTGCCTTGCGCCGAGTTCACGTAAATCCCACTGCACGTTCCCATTCTTTGCGTGCAGTCGGCTGCTACTGGTGTTGCTGGTTGTGACTGCTGATAACAGATGCCGTAGCAGTCAATTCATGGAGTGAGTTGTATGTTTTGCGATAGTCTGTCTCTGACAAGCAAGCAAAGGTGATATAGGTGCGAACACAGGAAGCTTGCAGCCCCTCGCTGCCTGCAGACACAGAGCAGCCACACTAGGAGAGCGGCCTAAGCCGTAGGCGACATGTGCTCATTCGCTTTGGAGCCACGTCGAACTATAAATAAGGCTGTCACTAGCGTGAGCGTTGCGTGAACGTCGTGTAAAGTCGGAAAAGTCGGCTGCATGGGTGATTGCCAAGTTTGGGGAGCGTTTCGTAGTATGATCAGTGCAGTGGAGACGCGGAAACTTGTTGTGTCCCAGTGTTTTGCAGTTGGACGACAAGAGTTTTACACAGTAGCAAAGAGCGAGGCACTGAGTTGGCATGAACAATGGAGAGCACAATGGGGCTCGAGATGTGCTTGTTACCTCAGGTGCTGTGTGATTGTCGACAAGGAGTGAAAAGGACCAATTAGTGACCGCCCTTTCAATTCAAAACAGACGGAATTTGCATTCGTAATACCAGAGCATCGAAACTACTTGGAACTCTTGTGTACATGAACGTGTCCACGCCTTTGTACTCTGGTACCTTCGCTGCTACAAACCAACCAACCATCGTGTCTGTGCACATCAGAGTCGCAAAGAATGGAGAATAGCCAGGCTTAGTCGTGTGTGTAGCCGTAGCTCAGATGGCAGATCGTTCGCTTAGCGTGTGGAAGGTCTCGGGTTCAAGACACGGCTTCTCCATGTTTTATGGTCAGTGCATAGTAAGTGTTGGTCGCGGCGAACATAAAGGCACGCAAGAAGTTGCAAAACCAGCGTCACAGACAGATATGATGTATACTGTCATAAAGAGACCAAGGTGTAAGTGTGGGGACCGGCTGTTATCGTGGTGTTATCGAGTGCAGACCTGTCTTAGGTATGACGGCTTAACGTCATTGAAGTCTAGACAGTGGACAACACGTTCGTCTTACTCAGAGCGGTGTCCGAACTCTATTTTTGACGTTATGCGTGCCACTTTCGTTGTGGCCAACTACGATTCGATACAGATTGCACGAAACCTGAAAGACACCCTCACTGATACATAGAGAGTAGTGTTTGTCTGCGGAACATTGGGAGTGCAAGGGTCTGTGACGTTGATATGGCTGTATGTAGCACTACTAGTTAACTGGGGGGTGGGCGTAGCTCAGATGTTAGAGCGTTCGCTTAGAGTGTGAGAGGTCCTGGGATCGATACCCAGCGCCTCCAGAATTTTTAACACACCTACATGCGCACCTTGCCATGCAAGTGGAATAATCCCCAACCAGCAGAGGTGTCTAGGCAGATACAAGCGAACGATTGTCATCCACAATTGGCGAGGGTGACTTTATTCGTGCGCAGGAAGCACCCTCCTCCCACACCTACACTTAACTTAGATACAGTACAAATGTTCCCATAAGATTCTCAAGCCTACGTCGGAAAGATCTGCCTTGCGCCGAGTTCACGTAAATCCCACTGCACGTTCCCATTCTTTGCGTGCAGTCGCCTGCTACTGGTGTTGCTGGTTGTGACTGCTGATAACAGATGCCGTAGCAATCAATTCATGGAGTGAGTTGTATGTTTTGCGATAGTCTGTCTCTGACAAGCAAGCACAGGTGATATAGGGGCGAACACAGGAAGCTTCCAGACCCTCGCTGCCTGCAGACACAGAGCAGCCACACTAGGAGAGCGGCCTAAGCCGTAGGCGAAATGTGCTCATTCGCTTTGGCGCCACGTCGAACTATAAATAAGGCTGTCACTAGCGTGAGCGTTGCGTGCGCGTCGTGTGAAGTCGGAAAAGTCGGCTGCATGGGTGATTGCCAAGTTTGGGGAGCGTTTAGTAGTATTATCAGTGCAGTGGAGACGCGGAAACTTGTTGTGTCCCAGTGTTTTGCAGTTGGACGACAAGAGTTTTACACAGTAGCAAAGAGCGAGGCACTGAGTTGGCATGAACAATGGAGAGCACAATGGGGCTCGAGATGTGCTTGTTACCTCAGGTGCTGTGTGATTGTCGGCAAGGAGTGAAAAGGACCAATTAGTGACCGCCCTTTCAATTCAAAACAGACGGAATTTGCATTCGTAATACCAGAGCATCGAAACTACTTGGAACTCTTGTGTACATGAACGTGTCCACGCCTTTGTACTCTGGTACCTTCGCTGCTACAAACCAACCAACCATCGTGTCTGTGCACATCAGAGTCGCAAAGAATGGAGAATAGCCAGGCTTAGTCGTGTGTGTAGCCGTAGCTCAGATGGCAGATCGTTCGCTTAGCGTGTGGAAGGTCTCGGGTTCAAGACCCGGCTTCTCCATGTTTTTTGGTCAGTGCATAGTAAGTGTTGGTCGCGGCGAACATAAAGGCACGCAAGAAGTTGCAAAACCAGCGTCACAGACTGATATGATGTATACTGTCATAAGGAGAGCAAGGTGTAAGTGTGGGGACCGGCTGTTATCGTGGTGTCATCGAGTGCAGACCTGTCTTAGGTATGACGGCTTAACGTCATTGAAGTCTAGAGAGTGGACAACACGTTCGTCTTACTCAGAGCGGTGTCCGAACTCTATTTTCGACGTTATGCGTGCCACTTTCATTGTGGCCAACTACGATTCGATACAGATTGCACGAAACCTGAAAGACACCCTCACTGATACATAGAGAGTAGTGTTTGTCTGCGGAATATTGGGAGTGCAAGGGTCTGTGACGTTGATATGGCTGTATGTAGCACTACTAGTCAACGGGGGGGTGGGCGTAGCTCAGATGGTAGAGCGCTTGCTTAGCGTGTGAGAGGTACTGGGATCGATACCCAGCGCCTCCAGAATTTTTAACACACCTACATGCGCACCTTGCCATGCAAGTGGAATAATTCCCAACCAGCAGAGGTGTCTAGGCAGATACAAGCGAACGATTAGCATCCACAATTGGCGAGCGTGATTTTATTCGTGCGCAGGTAGCACTCTCCTCCCACAACTACACTTAATTTAGATACAGTACAAATGTTTCCATAAGATTCTCAAGCCTACGTCGGAAAGATCTGCCTTGCGCCGAGTTCACGTAAATCCCACTGCACGTTCCCATTCTTTGCGTGCTGTCGGCTGCTACTGGTGTTGCTGGTTGTGACTGCTGATAACAGATGCCGTAGCAATCAATCCATGGAGTGAGTTGTATGTTTTGCGATAGTCTGTCTCTGACAAGCAAGCACAGGTGACATAGGTGCGAACACAGGAAGCTTGCAGCCCCTCGCTGCCTGCAGACACAGAGCAGCCACACTAGGGGAGCGGCCTAAGACGTAGGCGAAATGTGCTCATTCGCTTTGGCGCGACGTCGAACTATAAATAAGGCTGTCACTAGCGTGAGCGTCGTGTAAAGTCGGAAAAGTCGGCTGCATGGGTGATTGCCAAGTTTGGGGAGCGTTTCGTAGTATGATCAGTGCAGTGGAGACGCGGAAACTTGTTGTGTCCCAGTGTTTTGCAGTTGGACGACAAGAGTTTTACACAGTAGCAAAGAGCGAGGCACTGAGTTGGCATGAACAATGGAGAGCACAATGGGGCTCGAGATGTGCTTGTTACCTCAGGTGCTGCGTGATTGTCGACAAGGAGTGAAAAGGACCAATTTGTGACCGCCCTTTCAATTCAAAACAGACGGAATTTGCATTCGTAATACCAGAGCATCGAAACTACTTGGAACTCTTTTGTATATGAACGTGTCCGCGCCTTTGTACTCTGGTACCTTCGCCGCTACAAACCAACCAACCATCGTGTCTGTGCACATCAGAGTCGCAAAGAATGGAGAATAGCCAGGATTAGTCGTGTGTGTAGCCGTAGCTCAGATGGCAGGTCGTTCGCTTAGCGTGTGGAAGGTCTCGGGTTAAAGACCCGGCTCCTCCATGTTTTTTTTTGTCTGTGCATGGTACGTGTTGGTCGCGGCGAACATAAAGGCACGCAAGAAGTTGCAAAACCAGCGTCACAGACAGATATGATGTATACTGTCATAAAGAGACCAAGGTGTAAGTGTGGGGACCGGCTGTTATCGTGGTGACATCGAGTGCAGACCTGTCTTAGGTATGACGGCTTAACGTCATTGAAGTCTAGAGAGTGGACAACACGTTCGTCTTACTCAGAGCGGTGTCCGAACTCTATTTTCGACGTTATGCGTGCCACTTTCATTGTGGCCAACTACGATTCGATACAGATTGCACGAAACCTGAAAGACACCCTCACTGATACATAGAGAGTAGTGTTTGTCTGCGGAATATTGGGAGTGCAAGGGTCTGTGACGTTGATATGGCTGTATGTAGCACTACTAGTGAACGGGGGGGTGGGCGTAGCTCAGATGGTAGAGCGCTCGCTTAGCGTGTGAGAGGTACAGGGATCGATACCCAGCGCCTCCAGAATTTTTAACACACCTACATGCGCACCTTGCCATGCAAGTGGAATAATTCCCAACCAGCAGAGGTGTCTAGGCAGATACAAGCGAACGATTAGCATCCACAATTGGCGTGCGTGATTTTATTCGTGCGCAGGAAGCACCCTCCTCCCACAACTACACTTAATTTAGATACAGTACAAATGTTCCCATAAGATTTTCAAGCCCACGTCTGAAAGATCTGCCTTGCGCCGAGTTCACGTAAATCCCACTGCACGTTCCCATTCGTTGCGTGCAGTCGGCTGCTACTGGTGTTGCTGGTTGTGACTGCTGATAACAGATGCCGTAGCAATCAATTCATGGAGTGAGTTGTATGTTTTGCGATAGTCTGTCTCTGACAAGCAAGCAAAGGTGATATAGGTGCGAACACAGGAAGCTTGCAGCCCCTCGCTGCCTGCAGACACAGAGCAGCCACACTAGGAGAGCGGCCTAAGCCGTAGGCGACATGTGCTCATTCGCTTTGGAGCCACGTCGAACTATAAATAAGGCTGTCACTAGCGTGAGCGTTGCGTGAGCGTCGTGTAAAGTCGGAAAAGTCGGCTGCATGGGTGATTGCCAAGTTTGGGGAGCGTTTCGTAGTATGATCAGTGCAGTGGAGACGCGGAAACTTGTTGTGTCCCAGTGTTTTGCAGTTGGACGACAAGAGTTTTACACAGTAGCAAAGAGCGAGGCACTGAGTTGGCATGAACAATGGAGAGCACAATGGGGCTCGAGATGTGCTTGTTACCTCAGGTGCTGTGTGATTGTCGACAAGGAGTGAAAAGGACCAATTAGTGACCGCCCTTTCAATTCAAAACAGACGGAATTTGCATTCGTAATACCAGAGCATCGAAACTACTTGGAACTCTTGTGTACATGAACGTGTCCACGCCTTTGTACTCTGGTACCTTCGCTGCTACAAACCAACCAACCATCGTGTCTGTGCACATCAGAGTCGCAAAGAATGGAGAATAGCCAGGCTTAGTCGTGTGTGTAGCCGTAGCTCAGATAGCAGATCGTTCGCTTAGCGTGTGGAAGGTCTCGGGTTCAAGACCCGGCTTCTCCATGTTTTTTGGTCAGTGCATAGTAAGTGTTGGTCGCGGCGAACATAAAGGCACGCAAGAAGTTGCAAAACCAGCGTCACAGACTGATATGATGTATACTGTCATAAGGAGAGCAAGGTGTAAGTGTGGGGACCGGCTGTTATCGTGGTGTCATCGAGTGCAGACCTGTCTTAGGTATGACGGCTTAACGTCATTGAAGTCTAGAGAGTGGACAACACGTTCGTCTTACTCAGAGCGGTGTCCGAACTCTATTTTCGACGTTATGCGTGCCACTTTCATTGTGGCCAACTACGATTCGATACAGATTGCACGAAACCTGAAAGACAATCTCACTGATACATAGAGAGTAGTGTTTGTCTGCGGAATATTGGGAGTGCAAGGGTCTGTGACGTTGATATGGCTGTATGTAGCACTACTAGTCAACGGGGGGTTGGGCGTAGCTCAGATGGTAGAGCGCTCGCTTAGCGTGTGCAGAGGTACTGGGATCGATACCCAGCGCCTCCAGAATTTTTAACACACCTACATGCGCACCTTGCCATGCAAGTGGAATAATTACCAACCAGCAGAGGTGTCTAGGCAGATACAAGCGAACGATTAGCATCCACAATTGGCGAGCGTGATTTTATTCGTGCGCAGGAAGCACCCTCCTCCCACAACTACACTTAATTTAGATACAGTACAAATGTTCCAATAAGATTCTCAAGCCTACGTCGGAAAGATCTGCCTTGCGCCGAGTTCACGTCAATCCCACAGCACGTTCCCATTCTTAGCGTGCAGTCGGCTGCTACTGGTGTTGCTGGTTGTGACTGCTGATAACAGATGCCGTAGCAATCAATTCATGGAGTGAGTTGTATGTTTTGCGATAGTCTGTCTCTGACAAGCAAGCAAAGGTGATATAGGTGCGAACACAGGAAGCTTGCAGCCCCTCGCTGCCTGCAGACACAGAGCAGCCACACTAGGAGAGCGGCCTAAGCCGTAGGCGAAATGTGCTCATTCGCTTTGGAGCCACGTCGAACTATAAATAAGGCTGTCACTAGCGTGAGCGTCGTGTAAAGTCGGAAAAGTCGGCTGCATGGGTGATTGCCAAGTTTGGGGAGCGTTTCGTAGTATGATCAGTGCAGTGGAGACGCGGAAACTTGTTGTGTCCCAGTGTTTTGCAGTTGGACGACAAGAGTTTTACACAGTAGCAAAGAGCGAGGCACTGAGTTGTCATGAACAATGGAGAGCACAATGGGGCTCGAGATGTGCTTGTTACCTCAGGTGCTGTGTGATTGTCGACAAGGAGTGAAAAGGACCAATTTGTGACCGCCCTTTCAATTCAAAACAGACAGAATTTGCATTCGTAATACCAGAGCATCGAAACTACTTGGAACTCTTGTGTATATGAACGTGTCCGCGCCTTTGTACTCTGGTACCTTCGCCGCTACAAACCAACCAACCATCGTGTCTGTGCACATCAGAGTCGCAAAGAATGGAGAATAGCCAGGCTTAGTCGTGTGTGTAGCCGTAGATAACACGCGATCTAGTGTGGTTAGCGTGTGGAAAGTCTCGGGTTCAAGACCCGGCTCCTCCATGTTTTTTTGTCAGTGCATGGTAAGTGTTGGTCGCGGCGAACATAAAGGCACGCAAGAAGTTGCAAAACCAGCGTCACAGACTGATATGATGTATAATGTCATAAAGAGAGCAAGGTGTAAGTGTGGGGACCGGCTGTTATCGTGGTCTCATCGAGTGCAGACCTGTCTTAGGTATGACGGCTTAACGTCATTGAAGTCTAGAGAGTGGACAACACGTTCGTCTTACTCAGAGCGGTGTCCGAACTCTATTTTCGACGTTATGCGTGCCACTTTCATTGTGGCCAACTACGATTCGATACAGATTGCACGAAACCGGAAAGACACCCTCACTGATACATAGAGAGTAGTGTTTGTCTGCGGAATATTGGGAGTGCAAGGGTCTGTGACGTTGATATGGCTGTATGTAGCACTACTAGTCAACGGGGGGTGGGCGTAGCTCAGATGGTAGAGCGCTCGCTTAGCGTGTGAGAGGTACTGGGATCGATACCCAGCGCCTCCAGAATTTTTAACACACATACATGCGCACCTTGCCATGCAAGTGGAATAATTCCCAACCAGCAGAGGTGTCTAGGCAGATACAAGCGAACGATTAGCATCCACAATTGGCGAGCGTGATTTTATTCGTGCGCAGGAAGCACCCTCCTCCCACAACTACACTTAATTTAGATACAGTACAAATGTTCCCATAAGATTCTCAAGCCTACGTCGGAAAGATCTGCCTTGCGCCGAGTTCACGTCAATCCCACAGCACGTTCCCATTCTTAGCGTGCAGTCGGCTGCTACTGGTGTTGCTGGTTGTGACTGCTGATAACAGATGCCGTAGCAATCAATTCATGGAGTGAGTTGTATGTTTTGCGATAGTCTGTCTCTGACAAGCAAGCACAGGTGATATAGGTGCGAACACAGGAAGCTTGCAGCCCCTCGCTGCCTGCAGACACAGAGCAGCCACACTAGGAGAGCGGCCTAAGCCGTAGGCGACATGTGCTCATTCGCTTTGGAGCCACGTCGAACTATAAATAAGGCTGTCACTAGCGTGAGCGTTGCGTGAGCGTCGTGTAAAGTCGGAAAATTCGGCTGCATGGGTGATTGCCAAGTTTGGGGAGCGTTTCGTAGTATGATCAGTGCAGTGGAGACGCGGAAACTTGTTGTGTCCCAGTGTTTTGCAGTTGGACGACAAGAGTTTTACACAGTAGCAAAGAGCGAGGCACTGAGTTGGCATGAACAATGGAGAGCACAATGGGGCTCGAGATGTGCTTGTTACCTCAGGTGCTGTGTGATTGTCGACAAGGAGTGAAAAGGACCAATTAGTGACCGCCCTTTCAATTCAAAACAGACGGAATTTGCATTCGTAATACCAGAGCATCGAAACTACTTGGAACTCTTGTGTACATGAACGTGTCCACGCCTTTGTACTCTGGTACCTTCGCTGCTACAAACCAACCAACCATCGTGTCTGTGCACATCAGAGTCGCAAAGAATGGAGAATAGCCAGGCTTAGTCGTGTGTGTAGCCGTAGCTCAGATGGCAGATCGTTCGCTTAGCGTGTGGAAGGTCTCGGGTTCAAGACCCGGCTTCTCCATGTTTTTTGGTCAGTGCATAGTAAGTGTTGGTCGCGGCGAACATAAAGGCACGCAAGAAGTTGCAAAACCAGCGTCACAGACTGATATGATGTATACTGTCATAAGGAGAGCAAGGTGTAAGTGTGGGGACCGGCTGTTATCGTGGTGTCATCGAGTGCAGACCTGTCTTAGGTATGACGGCTTAACGTCATTGAAGTCTAGAGAGTGGACAACACGTTCGTCTTACTCAGAGCGGTGTCCGAACTCTATTTTCGACGTTATGCGTGCCACTTTCATTGTGGCCAACTACGATTCGATACAGATTGCACGAAACCTGAAAGACAATCTCACTGATACATAGAGAGTAGTGTTTGTCTGCGGAATATTGGGAGTGCAAGGGTCTGTGACGTTGATATGGCTGTATGTAGCACTACTAGTCAACGGGGGGTTGGGCGTAGCTCAGATGGTAGAGCGCTCGCTTAGCGTGTGAGAGGTACTGGGATCGATACCCAGCGCCTCCAGAATTTTTAACACACCTACATGCGCACCTTGCCATGCAAGTGGAATAATTACCAACCAGCAGAGGTGTCTGGGCAGATACAAGCGAACGATTAGCATCCACAATTCGCGAGCGTGATTTTATTCGTGCGCAGGAAGCACCCTCCTCCCACAACTACACTTAATTTAGATACAGTACAAATGTTCCAATAAGATTCTCAAGCCTACGTCGGAAAGATCTGCCTTGCGCCGAGTTCACGTCAATCCCACAGCACGTTCCCATTCTTAGCGTGCAGTCGGCTGCTACTGGTGTTGCTGGTTGTGACTGCTGATAACAGATGCCGTAGCAATCAATTCATGGAGTGAGTTGTATGTTTTGCGATAGTCTGTCTCTGACAAGCAAGCAAAGGTGATATAGGTGCGAACACAGGAAGCTTGCAGCCCCTCGCTGCCTGCAGACACAGAGCAGCCACACTAGGAGAGCGGCCTAAGCCGTAGGCGAAATGTGCTCATTCGCTTTGGAGCCACGTCGAACTATAAATAAGGCTGTCACTAGCGTGAGCGTCGTGTAAAGTCGGAAAAGTCGGCTGCATGGGTGATTGCCAAGTTTGGGGAGCGTTTCGTAGTATGATCAGTGCAGTGGAGACGCGGAAACTTGTTGTGTCCAGTGTTTTGCAGTTGGACGACAAGAGTTTTACACAGTAGCAAAGAGCGAGGCACTGAGTTGGCATGAACAATGGAGAGCACAATGGGGCTCGAGATGTGCTTGTTACCTCAGGTGCTGTGTGATTGTCGACAAGGAGTGAAAAGGACCAATTTGTGACCGCCCTTTCAATTCAAAACAGACAGAATTTGCATTCGTAATACCAGAGCATCGAAACTACTTGGAACTCTTGTGTATATGAACGTGTCCGCGCCTTTGTACTCTGGTACCTTCGCCGCTACAAACCAACCAACCATCGTGTCTGTGCACATCAGAGTCGCAAAGAATGGAGAATAGCCAGGCTTAGTCGTGTGTGTAGCCGTAGATCAGATGGCAGATCGTTGGGTTAGCGTGTGGAAAGTCTCGGGTTCAAGACCCGGCTCCTCCATGTTTTTTTGTCAGTGCATGGTAAGTGTTGGTCGCGGCGAACATAAAGGCACGCAAGAAGTTGCAAAACCAGCGTCACAGACTGATATGATGTATAATGTCATAAAGAGAGCAAGGTGTAAGTGTGGGGACCGGCTGTTATCGTGGTCTCATCGAGTGCAGACCTGTCTTAGGTATGACGGCTTAACGTCATTGAAGTCTAGAGAGTGGACAACACGTTCGTCTTACTCAGAGCGGTGTCCGAACTCTATTTTCGACGTTATGCGTGCCACTTTCATTGTGGCCAACTACGATTCGATACAGATTGCACGAAACCTGAAAGACACCCTCACTGATACATAGAGAGTAGTGTTTGTCTGCGGAATATTGGGAGTGCAAGGGTCTGTGACGTTGATATGGCTGTATGTAGCACTACTAGTCAACGGGGGGGTGGGCGTAGCTCAGATGATAGAGCGCTCGCTTAGTGTGTGAGAGGTACTGGGATCGATACCCTGCGCCTCCAGAATTTTTAACACACCTACATGCGCACCTTGCCATGCAAGTGGAATAATTCCCAACCAGCAGAGGTGTCTAGGCAGATACAAGCGAACGATTAGCATCCACAATTGGCGAGCGTGATTTTATTCGTGCGCAGGAAGCACCCTCCTCCCACAACTACACTTAATTTAGATACATTACAAATGTTCCCATAAGATTCTCAAGCCTACGTCGGAAAGATCTGCCTTGCGCCGAGTTCACGTAAATCCCACTGCACGTTCCCATTCTTTGCGTGCAGTCGGCTGCTACTGGTGTTGCTGGTTGTGACTGCTGATAACAGATGCCGTAGCAATCAATTCATGGAGTGAGTTGTATGTTTTGCGATAGTCTGTCTCTGACAAGCAAGCACAGGTGATATAGGTGCGAACACAGGAAGCTTGCAGCCCCTCGCTGCCTGCAGACACAGAGCAGCCACACTAGGAGAGCGGCCTAAGCCGTAGGCGACATGTGCTCATTCGCTTTGGAGCCACGTCGAACTATAAATAAGGCTGTCACTAGCGTGAGCGTTGCGTGAGCGTCGTGTAAAGTCGGAAAAGTCGGCTGCATGGGAGATTGCCAAGTTTGGGGAGCGTTTCGTAGTATGATCAGTGCAGTGGAGACGCGGAAACTTGTTGTGTCCCAGTGTTTTGCAGTTGCACGACAAGAGTTTTACACAGTAGCAAAGAGCGAGGCACTGAGTTGGCATGAACAATGGAGAGCACAATGGGGCTCGAGATGTGCTTGTTACCTCAGGTGCTGTGTGATTGTCGACAAGGAGTGAAAAGGACCAATTTGTGACCGCCCTTTCAATTCAAAACAGACGGAATTTGCATTCGTAATACCAGAGCATCGAAACTACTTGGAACTCTTGTGTACATGAACGTGTCCACGCCTTTTATACTCTGGTACCTTCGCTGCTACAAACCAACCAACCATCGTGTCTGTGCACATCAGAGTCGCAAAGAATGGAGAATAGCCAGGCTTAGTCGTGTGTGTAGCCGTAGCTCAGATGGCAGATCGTTCGCTTAGCGTGTGGAAGGTCTCGGGTTCAAGACCCGGCTTCTCCATGTTTTTTGGTCAGTGCATAGTAAGTGTTGGTCGCGGCGAACATAAAGGCACGCAAGAAGTTGCAAAACCAGCGTCACAGACTGATATGATGTATACTGTCATAAGGAGAGCAAAGTGTAAGTGTGGGGACCGGCTGTTATCGTGGTGTCATCGAGTGCAGACCTGTCTTAGGTATGACGGCTTAACGTCATTGAAGTCTAGAGAGTGGACAACACGTTCGTCTTACTCAGAGCGGTGTCCGAACTCTATTTTCGACGTTATGCGTGCCACTTTCATTGTGGCCAACTACGATTCGATACAGATTGCACGAAACCTGAAAGACACCCTCACTGATACATAGAGAGTAGTGTTTGTCTGCGGAATATTGGGAGTGCAAGGGTCTGTGACGTTGATATGGCTGTATGTAGCACTACTAGTCAACGGGGGGGTGGGCGTAGCTCAGATGGTAGAGCGCTCGCTTAGCGTGTGAGAGGTACTGGGATCGATACCCAGCGCCTCCAGAATTTTTAACACACCTACATGCGCACCTTGCCATGCAAGTGGAATAATTCCCAACCAGCAGAGGTGTCTAGGCAGATACAAGCGAACGATTAGCATCCACAATTGGCGAGCGTGATTTTATTCGTGCGCAGGAAGCACCCTCCTCCCACAACTACACTTAATTTAGATACAGTACAAATGTTCCCATAAGATTCTCAAGCCTACGTCGGAAAGATCTGCCTTGCGCCGAGTTCACGTCAATCCCACAGCACGTTCCCATTCTTTGCGTGCAGTCGGCTGCTACTGGTGTTGCTGGTTGTGTCTGCTGATAACAGATGCCGTAGCAATCAATTCATGGAGTGAGTTGTATGTTTTGCGATAGTCTGTCTCTGACAAGCAAGCACAGGTGATATAGGTGCGAACACAGGAAGCTTGCAGCCCCTCGCTGCCTGCAGTCACAGAGCAGCCACACTAGGAGAGCGGCCTAAGCCGTAGGCGAAATGTGCTCATTCGCTTTGGAGCCACGTCGAACTATAAATAAGGCTGTCACTAGCGTGAGCGTCGTGTAAATTCGGAAAAGTCGGCTGCATGGGTGATTGCCAAGTTTGGGGAGCGTTTCGTAGTATGATCAGTGCAGTGGAGACGGGGAAACTTGTTGTGTCCCAGTGTTTTGCAGTTGGACGACAAGAGTTTTACACAGTAGCAAAGAGCGAGGCACTGAGTTGGCATGAACAATGGAGAGCACAATGGGGCTCGAGATGTGCTTGTTACCTCAGGTGCTGTGTGATTGTCGACAAGGAGTGAAAAGGACCAATTTGTGACCGCCCTTTCAATTCAAAACAGACAGAATTTGCATTCGTAATACCAGAGCATCGAAACTACTTGGAACTCTTGTGTATATGAACGTGTCCGCGCCTTTGTACTCTGGTACCTTCGCCGCTACAAACCAACCAACCATCGTGTCTGTGCACATCAGAGTCGCAAAGAATGGAGAATAGCCAGGCTTAGTCGTGTGTGTAGCCGTAGCTCAGATGGCAGATCGTTTCGGTTAGCGTGTGGAAGGTCTCGGGTTCAAGACCCGGCTCCTCCATATTTTTTTGTCAGTGCATGGTAAGTGTTGGTCGCGGCGAACATAAAGGCACGCAAGAAGTTGCAAAACCAGCGTCACAGACTGATATGATGTATACTGTCATAAAGAGAGCAGGGTGTAAGTGTGGGGACCGGCTGTTATCGTGGTCTCATCGAGTGCTGACCTGTCTTAGGTATGACGGCTTAACGTCATTGAAGTCTAGAGAGTGGACAACACGTTCGTCTTACTCAGAGCGGTGTCCGAACTCTATTTTCGACGTTATGCGTGCCACTTTCATTGTGGCCAACTACGATTCGATACAGATTGCACGAAACCTGAAAGACACCCTCACTGATACATAGAGAGTAGTGTTTGTCTGCGGAATATTGGGAGTGCAAGGGTCTATGACGTTGATATGGCTGTATGTAGCACTACTAGTCAACGTGGGGGTGGGCGTAGCTCAGATGGTAGAGCGCTCGCTTAGCGTGTGAGAGGTACTGGGATCGATACCCAGCGCCTCCAGAATTTTTAACACACCTACATGCGCACCTTGCCATGCAAGTGGAATAATTCCCAACCAGCATAGGTGTCTAGGCAGATACAAGCGAACGATTAGCATCCACAATTGGCGAGCGTGATTTTATTCGTGCGCAGGAAGCACCCTCCTCCCACAACTACACTTAATGTAAATACAGTACAAATGTTCCCATAAGATTCTCAAGCCTACGTCGGAAAGATCTGCCTTGCGCCGAGTTCACGTCAATCCCACAGCACGTTCCCATTCTTTGCGTGCAGTCGGCTGCTACTGGTGTTGCTGGTTGTGACTGCTGATAACAGATGCCGTAGCAATCAATTCATGGAGTGAGTTGTATGTTTTGCGATAGTCTGTCTCTGACAAGCAAGCACAGGTGATATAGGTGCGAACACAGGAAGCTTGCAGCCCCTCGCTGCCTGCAGACACAGAGCAGCCACACTAGGAGAGCGGCCTAAGCCGTAGGCGACATGTGCTCATTCGCTTTGGAGCCACGTCGAACTATAAATAAGGCTGTCACTAGCGTGAGCGTTGCGTGAACGTCGTGTAAAGTCGGAAAAGTCGGCTGCATGGGTGATTGCCAAGTTTGGGGAGCGTTTCGTAGTATGATCAGTGCAGTGGAGACGCGGAAACTTGTTGTGTCCCAGTGTTTTGCAGTTGGACGACAAGAGTTTTACACAGTAGCAAAGAGCGAGGCACTGAGTTGGCATGAACAATGGAGAGCACAATGGGGCTCGAGATGTGCTTGTTACCTCAGGTGCTGTGTGATTGTCGACAAGGAGTGAAAAGGACCAATTTGTGACCGCCCTTTCAATTCAAAACAGACAGAATTTGCATTCGTAATACCAGAGCATCGAAACTACTTGGAACTCTTGTGTATATGAACGTGTCCGCGCCTTTGTACTCTGGTACCTTCGCCGCTACAAACCAACCAACCATCGTGTCTGTGCACATCAGAGTCGCAAAGAATGGAGAATAGCCAGGCTTAGTCGTGTGTGTAGCCGTAGCTCAGATGGCATTCCGCCGTGCTGTGCGGACGTGCGGTGCGGCTGTTGCGGTTTTTACATCGTCGCTGCGAGCGGCCGGCGCTGTGTGGTGAGTGCGCGCCTTCTGCGTTAGTCATAGTTCACGATAACATTTTTAGATTGACATAATGGATCAGACAACGCGACGCGATACTTTGAAGTTGATTTTCGATCCGAACTTCACCCGACCGAAATCTTACGAAGTTGAGGCATTTATCGAAGAAACTTTTCAGATCAAAGTGGATGAATTGATTGGAATACACCTGTCGATTGTCAGTCCGACTGTGTTCCTTAAGTTATCCAGTTCTGACAAGTGCGACCAAATTGTAGAAGCATGTGGTGGGGTGGCAAAATTCAAACATTCAGACGGACACATAGGGCAGGTCACGGTTTCGCGTGCCGGAATGGGAATACGAACGGTTCGAATCTTTGAGCTCCCCTTTGAAATAACGCCCGAGGAGATTAACAACAAACTGAGAGACTATGGCACCATTATCAGCAATGTCGCCGAAAAATGGTCTAGCTTGCACAAGTATCCAGTATTAAATGGAGTCAGGCAAGTTAAGATTGACATGCTGAAACATATCCCGTCGTATCTCTGGATTGGTGGATATAGAGCGATCATCATTTACGATGGCCAGCCGAGAACCTGCTCGGGCTGTGGTTCTACGCAACACGTCCGCGCGCAGTGTGTTCAACGGCGTGTGACGCAACTGCCGACTGGGGAGCGAGACCCGCCTAGTCAAATGGCCACGCTACCCGTGACGTACGCCGCCGCACTACGCAGTGAGGTCGCCCCAGACATCTGTATCGACACGGCGGTAGTTGCTTATGCCGACGTTCCCGATGGTAGCGTAGCCATGGATACTAGCAGCACAGAAGCTACAGGTCCAGCACACTCACAAGACGAGGAAACTGACAGGCGTGGAGAACAAGACCAGGCTAAGACGGCAGAAGAAGGCATGTGCAAATCACTCGAAGATGTCGGGCAACACAAAGAAGATACGGTTGCCACGTCGGAGGATAATGACCAGCAGCCTATAACTGTTTCACCAAAGAAACGGAAGAAACGTCGAATAGCCCGTCAGGGAGCAGCAGAAGCCGCGCCAATTCTGCGCGAAAAGGCGAAACAAATAGGCCAAGAACTGGCGGAGACGACACAGGCAACTCCTCTGGAAGATCGAACAACAAAAAGGAAGACTCGAAATGAGGACACTGACCCCGACCGTGGAATCCACATTCAAGACGGTACAGCTAGTCTGAAGGACCTTCCACCTGTACCCAACCCGTACACGCGGGACGTTACGTGCACGCGAGACTGGGCGGATGACATGGAGGAGCAAAGCCATGATGCAGAGATGGCTGACATAGCACAACGTTCAGGACGGACGGCACCAGACCGTCGACAGGATGTGTCCACCCGGCAACAAACCACCATCAAAGACGCTCGTGCGGCAGATGATGATGCCGACTTCTTCTAAGTGGAGCAAGCATCCACTTCCCTTGGCAAACAGTACCCCACCTGACACGCTATAGTCGACATGACGTCTTTACAGGCGTACAGAATTGCAACCTTGAATATAAATAAAATTAGCAGCACCCTCAATCTGAGAAATCTCCAAGATTTTCTGTACGCCGCTGATATTGACATCTTAATGCTGCAAGAAGTAACGGCTATCCGTTTGGACGACATCACTGGCTACAACGCCGTCATCAATCCTGGCAATGACAATAGCCTCGGCACAGCGATTATGACTAAAGAGGGGATCCTTCTTACAGACGTGGCGCAACTGCCTAACAGTAGAGGTCTCGCTGTCACGATAAACAACACCAGGTTTATCAACATATATGCCCCGTCAGGAACCGGAAACAAGCGCCGCAGGGCCGAATTTTACAAAGAGGACATCGCCCCCCTTTTCGCGGTGCGATTTGACCAAATAATTTTTGCGGGTGACTTTAATTGCGTGCTGAGTCCCAAGGATCAGACGCCAAATTTTAACAAATCTCTGGAGCTGGAGGACATCGTCAGAGACTTCCAACTGTTTGATACTTGGGAACTAAAACACGGTGATAGGCTAGGTTTCACCTATATCACCAGCCATTCTGCCAGTCGTATCGACAGAATTTACGCAACATCCAATTTAAGGAGACACGTTTTACAGTCCGAGCTATGGCCCACGATTTTCTCTGATCATATCGCGTACATATGTACGGTAAATTTAGAGAAACAAGGCACTTACAGGGCGAGAGGTCAGTGGAAGCTAAACGTTACTCATCTTTCGGATCCTGGATGTCACGCCGCCTTCCACACCACTTGGGCAGAATGTGAAAGGAAGTTCCACTTGTACGGCACGGCGCTGAATTGGTGGCTAAACTGCGCGAAGCCCGCAATAATAAAGACAATGAAAACTTACTCC
Source organism: Schistocerca gregaria (assembly GCF_023897955.1). NCBI lineage: Eukaryota > Metazoa > Arthropoda > Insecta > Orthoptera > Acrididae > Schistocerca > Schistocerca gregaria. The sequence goes on along the minus strand of NC_064930.1, from coordinate 5,803,117 downwards.
CGTGAAAAAGTCGCCTGGCGGAAGCGGACAGTAGAGTTTTACTTCAGCTGTCTGAGAGACTTGTGCGTTCGTGATGCTACAGTCATAACAAATTATGGGCAAATCAACAGAATAAAAGCAAAATTGCTCAACCTGCAGAGACACCATCTCGAAGGCTGTAAAATACGAACTCGTTTGCAGAACGGTACACGAGAAGAAACAACATCGATGTACCACATTCTCCAAGAGAACAAAAGACAAAAACTTAAAATTCTGACGGAACTCAAAACATCAGACGGGAGACTCTTGACAGATCAAGCTGCAATACGAGACGAGATCCATCGACACTTTAGTGAATTGCTGGCCAATACACAGACAGATGAAACGGCACAGCAAGCTCTCACTGCTAGGACGACAGAGCGACTCACTCCAGAAGAAGCTGATGTGCTCGCAGCGAGAATAACGGACGAAGACGTCGAAGATGCCATCTCGAAGAGCCCAAAGAACAAATCACCTGGACCAGATGGGCTACCCGCTGAATTTTATCAAACTTTTCGCGAACAAATAATTGATAAATTGACACTCGTATGCAATGAAATACTAAATGCGGACACTGACCTTCCGAAGGAATTCTGTGAAGGTACAGTGGTCTTAGTCCCCAAAACACCAGGAGGCAAAACCGTGGAGAATCTTCGACCCATAACACTTCTCAATAGTGATTATAAAATGTTCGCCCGTATCATGATGCAAAGGTTCAATTCTGTTATTCGTACAGTGACAGGAGCCTACCAGACAAGTGTGGGAGAGGACAGAACGATATTTCAGACCTTATGCGACTACAGAGACATTGTAGCGATATCGGAAGCCTGCAACATTCGCTGTGCTCTGATGTCGCTTGACTTTGAAAAAGCTTTTGATAAAGTTAATCATTCGTACCTGCTCCGGTGTATGACATCCATGCACTTCACCCAGAAAATTATAGCCTCCGTGAAAAACATACTGACGAATAGCACGTCAAGAATCAGTGTCAACGGACAACTCAGTCACCCGATCAATATTCAATGTTCGGTAAGACAAGGTTGCCCAATGTCCATGACGCTTTTCGCGATTGCGCTTGAACCTCTCTTAGTATCTCTGACTCGGCAACTCCGTGGATTACATATACACGGACAGAAGATCATATGTCAAGCCTACGCGGACGATGTAGGGGTACTTGTGACTGACGAAAGAGAGGTGGAAACAGTACTTGAAGTTGTGGCGACCTACGAAATGGCGTCAGGAGCTAAACTCAACCGCAATAAATCTGGTATTATGAATCTTGGTCGGGGTATAGAGATCAGAGCCGCTGGAAGTATCAACACTGTGGAAAAAATCAAATGCCTTGGAATAGAATATACGAGTAATATCCGCCGCACGGCCGCTCTCAATTATCGAAAATTACTTGCCACCTTACGGGCAAGCATAAAACAACACAGCTTGCGTAATTTAAACGTAATACAAAAAGTGCAACTGGCCAATACATACATCACTTCCAAAGTCAACTATGTTGCTCAAGTGCTGCCTCTGCCACGAACCATTGCACACCAAATGCAAGCAGCGCTTGGTTATTTTGTCAGCAGAGGTCAGATATTTAAGGTTTCATATGATACCTTGACGCTACCGACAAGCAATGGAGGGCTACAACTGACAGACATCTACCTTAAAGCGCAAGCGCTATACGTTAGCAAAACTTATAAACAGTGGCAACGATCGCCGCGGACCTTAGTGGCTCATCTCTTACGTGAAATCACCCCAGTCAGCAGAGATCCACCAATCGATGTGCATCACATCTCCCACGAGCTGTACCACTATAAACACTTTCTGGTGGAATACAGCTATGTACGCCATAGAATACCGGAGAAGGGCATATATCGGGTTAAGGAGGTTTACAACACCTTGCTGGAAGGAAAATTGCGCAATCGAATAGAAAACAAGTTTCGACATTATAATTGGAAAAACATATGGGACAACATATCTGACCCCCATCTACCATCCAATGTGCGATCAACGTGGTACCTCGCAGTCAATAGAAAAATCCCAACCAACTCCAAACTGCACGCGATACGTCTGGCACACACACCAAACTGTTCCAGCTGCAATGTCGTCGACACTGCAGACCATCGCTTCGTCTGTGAAGATGTGAAAGACGTGTGGAATCTCTTCAGGCAAAAACTAGCACATGTGCTACGTACGTCACCTAACACAATTTCACCGACACACGTCCTTCTGCCTGATGACGTGCCATATCCTAACACTAAAAGAAGGTCAGCCAACTGGCTCAAAGGACTGACAGTCCATTACATCTCAACGGCTATGACGAAAAGTGAAGCAAATTATTGGATGTACCTGATGACAGAACATCAAAAGCTCGAACGACAAATGAAATACAAAGACAACTACGCAAATTTCTTGAACCGAACATTGTCTCACCGACAGAGCTGAAGAACGATCAAACGACATGTTGTTCAACCTCAGAATTCCTTTTTTTTTTCCTTTATGAAATTATCTATTAAGCTTCTCATTCATATTACGCCAACAAGGTGGCTATTTCGTTTACCCTTCGCCCTCGTGTCGCAGCACTAATAGGTTGCTGACACACCCATGAGAAGCCATCAGGCTGAAGTAAGCCTGGCTCTAATATAAAAATTCCTCCCACTCAATGATGGAAGAATGTAGCGGAACTATTTCCTTTCCATAACCCCAAAAGAAGGGATTTTATTTACTTGTATACATTTACTTCGTCACTCACCTATCTTATATAAAAAAAAAAGTGGTAGAGCACTGGTCTAATAAACCAGGGGTCATAAGTTCCATCCTCACAGGAGAAAGATTAATTTTGGAAATCAGTTGCGCGTCGTGGCCGTATAGCAAACAGTATCTGTGATGACGAACAATTAACGACAGGCGTATTTTTAAGAGTTACTCTCAGATGTGATTAAGGCGAATGGCGCAGATAAAAAAAAAGAAAAAATAAAATAAAAAAATAAAAAAAAATATAAGTTATACTTGGTCGTCGGTGACCGTGTGGCCTAATGGATAAGGCGTCGGACTTCGGATCCGAAGGTTGCAGGTTCGAATCCTGTCACGGTCGTGTCTTTCCAGTTCTGAAAAAGAAACATACCGTTTTAATGTAGCAATTGAGCAGTACGAAACCGTCTGAATGTTGCTGTTGAGCATTTTGTGCTTGGAGATGGTCTTGAGCTTGAAACACACACAACAAGACCGGTGTTAACTAGCGAAAGGCCGCCGCTTCTGCAGAAGTAGCAAATGGCCATCGTAGCAAATGCGGCGAGGAACACCCTGCCATCGATTCCGAATGCGCAAAGTGTGTGGTCTTCTTTTCCTGTGTATGTTTGGTCGGTCTCGTAAGAGGTTGAATGTAACGAATGGGTGGGAAAGAGTAAGGGGCAGCGGCTGTGTGGAACGAAAACACAATTCCTCAGGGGGTGTGAGCGTTTCAAAATGAGTCATATATAAGTTATACTTGGTCGTCGGTGCCCATGTGGCCTAACGGATAAGACGTCGGACTTCGGATCCGAAGATTGCAGGTTCGAATAGTGTCACGGTCGTGTTTTTCCAGTTCTGAAAAAGAAACATATCGTTTTAATGTAGCAATTGAGCAGTACGAAACCGTCTGAATGTTGCTGTTGACCATTTTGTGCTTGGAGATGGTCTTGAACCTGAAACACACACAACAAGACCGGTGTTAACTAGCGAAATGGTCGGCAGAGTGGCCTCACCGCGAGGTGTGACTGGCACTTGCACATCTAAAACAACGTCGTAAAGTAACTCGTTCGGCTTTTGAGTCACATCAAGTATGTGTGTTAATTTTGACGCCGCTAGCTCTGCAGATTGTTATGCAATTCCTTTACCTCTCAGAAGTGAATATGATATAAAAGTGAAGTACGTGACGAGTGTGACTTTAGGAAAACATTAGGAAGCATGGAGAGATTCTGTATGGGACCACGCAACCCAAACTAGTACTGTGTGATCTGCTGCAAAGCAGATATGCAACGAGTCAGCACGTCTAGCTCAGTCGGTAGAGCATGAGACTCTTATTCACATGGTCGTGGGTTCGAGCCCTACACTGGGCGGAACGGAATTTTTTCCGCTGCAGATGTAAATTACCGATTTTCTGATTAACGTGATGTAATTGAAATAGCAACTTTAAAATTAGCCTACGTCTCCATCAGTCGCAAGGTAACTGTATTTGAAGGTGAAGGTGATTTTGTAGACTTGTGTGAAAGTCATGTTCTGAAGTGCAGGTGGTTTTTTTTGGAGAGAACATTGGCTACGTGTCAGATGTGTAGCCAAGCAGTAATGGGTCGCCGTAGCTGCAAATATTAGTCGAAAATATGAAGTGTTGTCAGCTGAAGTCAGATGATTCAGACGACCGTACGGACGAAGTACGCAAAAGTGCCGCTAGGCGGCGCCTGTTTCGCTCTGTGGTAGAGCATTGGTCTAGTAAACCAGGGGTCGTGAGTTCCATCCTCACAGGAGGAAGACGAATTTTGGAAATCAGCAAACAGTAGCTGTGATGAGGAACAATTAGCGACAGGAGTATTATTAAGAATTACTCTCAGATGTGATTAAGGCGAATGGCGCAGATAAAGCATTTGCCAAAGGGGTACGGCATAAGGTGGGACGAGGCAGTCTGGATTACATTTTATAGATGTATTTCTCACAAATCTCTGAGCCTCTCGCGGTCGTCGTTGTCGTCGTCGTCGTCGTCGTCGTCGCTTCTGCAGAAGTAGCAAATGGCCATCGTAGCAAATGCGGCGAGGGGCACCCTGCCATCGATTCCGAATGCGCAAAGTGTGTGATCTTGTTTTCCTGTCTATGTTTGGTCGGTCTCGTAAGAGGTTGAATGTAACGAATGGGTGGGAAAATAGTAAGGGGCAGCGTCTGTGTGGAACGAAAACACAATTCCTCAGGGGGTGTGAGCGTTTCGAGATGAGTCGTATATAAGTTATACTTAGTCGTCAGTGACCGTGTGGCCTAATGGATAAGGCGTCGGACTTCGGGTCCGAAGATTGCAGGTTCGAATCCAGTCACGGTCGTGTTTTTCCAGTTCTGAAAAAGAAACATACCGTTTTAATGTAGCAATTGAGCAGCACGAATCCGTCTGAATGTTGCTGTTGACCATTTTGTACTTGGAGATGGTCTTGAACCTGAAACACACACAACAAGACCGGTGTTAACTAGCGAAATGGTCGGCAGAGTGCCCTCACCGCGAGTTTTGACTGGCACTTGCACATCTAAAACAACGTCGGAAAGTAACTCGTTCGGCTTTTGAGTCACATCAAGTATGTGTGTTAATTTTGACGCCGCTAGCTCTGCAGATTGTTATGCAATTCCTTTACCTCTCAGAAATGATTATGAAATAAAAGTGAAGTACGTGACGAGTGCAACGTTAGGAAAACATTACGAAGCATGGAGAGATTCTGGATGGGACCACTCAAACCAAACGAATACTGTGTGATCTGCTGCAAAGCAGGTATGCAACGAGGCAGCACGGCTAGCTCAGTCGGTAGAGCATGAGACTCTTATTCACAGGGCCGTGGGTTCGCGCCCTACGCTGGGCGGAACGGAATTTTTTTCCGCTGCAGATGTAAATTACCGATTTTCTGATTAACGTGATGTAATGGAAATAGCAACTTTATAATTGGCCTACATCTCCATCAGTCGCAAGAAAACTGTATTTGATGTGAAGGTGATTTTGTAGACATGTGTGAAAGTCATGTTCTGAAGTGCAAGTGGTTTTGGTTGGAGAGAACACGGCTACGTGTCAGATGTGTAGCCAAGCAGTAATGGGTCGCCATAGCTGCAAATATTAGTCGAAAATATGAAGTGTTGTCAGCTAAAGTCTGATGATTCAGACGACCGTACAGACGAAGTACGCAAAAGTGCCGCTAGGCGGCGCCTGTTTAGCTCAGTGGTAGAGCATTGGTCTAGTAAACCAGGGGTCGTGAGTTCCATCCTCACAGGAGGAAGACGAATTTTGGAAATCAGCAAACAGTAGCTGTGATGAGGAACAATTAGCGACAGGAGTATTATTAAGAATTACTCTCAGATGTGATTAAGGCGAATGGCGCAGATAAAGCATTTGCCAAAGGGGTACGGCATAAGGTGGGACGAGGCAGTCTGGATTACATTTTATAGATGTATTTCCCACAAATCTCTGAGCCTCTCGCGGTCGTCGTTGTCGTCGTCGTCGTCGTCGTCGTCGCTTCTGCAGAAGTAGCAAATGGCCATCGTAGCAAATGCGGCGAGGGGCACCCTGCCATCGATTCCGAATGCGCAAAGTGTGTGATCTTGTTTTCCTGTCTATGTTTGGTCGGTCTCGTAAGAGGTTGAATGTAACGAATGGGTGGGAAAATAGTAAGGGGCAGCGTCTGTGTGGAACGAAAACACAATTCCTCAGGGGGTGTGAGCGTTTCGAGATGAGTCGTATATAAGTTATACTTAGTCGTCAGTGACCGTGTGGCCTAATGGATAAGGCGTCGGACTTCGGATCCGAAGATTGCAGGTTCGAATCCTGTCACGGTCGTGTTTTTGCAGTTCTGAAAAAGAAACATATCGTTTTAATGTAGCAATTGAGCAGTACGAAACCGTCTGAATGTTGCTGTTGAGCATTTTGTGCTTGGAGATGGTCTTGAGCTTGAAACACACACAACAAGACAGGTGTTAACTACCGAAATGGTCGGCAGAGTGGCCTCACCGCGAGGTGTGACTGGCACTTGCACATCTAAAACAACGTCGTAAAGTAACTCGTTCGTCTTTTGAGTCACATCAAGTATGTGTGTTAATTTTGACGCCGCTAGCTCTGCAGATTGTCATGCAATTCCTTTACCTCTCAGAAATGATTATGAAATTAAAGTGAAGTACGTGACGAGTGTGACGTTAGGAAAACATTAGGAAGCATGGAGAGATTCTGTATGGGACCACCCAACGAAAAACGAGTATCGTGTGATCTGCTGCCAAGTAGATATCCAACGAGACAGCACGGCTAGCTCAGTCGCTAGAGCATGAGACTGTTATTCACAGGGTCGTTGGTTCGAGCCCTACGCTGGGCGGAACGGAATTTTTTTCCGCTGCAGATGTAAATTACCGATTTTCTGATTAACGTGATGTAATGGAAATAGCAACTTTAAAATTTGCCTACGTCTCCATCAGTCGCAAGAAAACTGTATTTGAAGTGAAGGTGATTTTGTAGACATGTGTGAAAGTCATGTTCTGAAGTGCAAGTGGTTTTGGTTGGAGAGAACACGGCTACGTGTCAGATGTGTAGCCAAGCAGTAATGGGTCGCCATAGCTGCAAATATTAGTCAAAAATATGAAGTGTTGTCAGCTGAAGTCTGATGATTCAGACGACCGTACGGACGAAGTACGCAAAAGTGCCGCTAGGCGGCGCCTGTTTAGCTCAGTGGTAGAGCATTGGTGTAGTAAACCAGGGGTCGTAAGTTCCATCCTCACAGGAGGAAGACGAATTTTGGAAATCAGTTGCGCATCGTGGCCGTATAGCAAACAGTATCTGTGATGATGAACAATTAGCGACAGGCGTATTATTAAGAATTACTCTCAGATGTGATTAAGGTGAATGGCGCAGATGAAGCATTTCCCAAAGCGGTACGGCATAAGGTGGGACGAGGCAGTCTGAATTACATTTTATAGATGTATTTCTCACAAATCTCAGAGCCTCTCGCGGTCGTCGTCGCCGCCGCCGCTTCTGCAGAAGTAGCAAATGGCCATCGTAGCAAATGCGGCGAGGGACACCCTGCCATCGATTCCCAATGCGCAAAGTGTGTGGTCTTGTTTTCCTGTCTATGTTTGGTCGGTCTCGTAAGAGGTTGAATGTAACGAATGGGTGGGAAAGAGTAAGGGGCAGCGGCTGTGTGGAACGAAAACACAATTCCTCAGGGGGTGTGAGCGTTTCGAGATGAGTCGTATATAAGTTATATTTGGTCGTCAGTGACCGTGTGGCCTAATGGATAAGGCGTCGGACTTCGGATCCGAAGATTGCAGGTTCGAATCCAGTCACGGTCGTGTTTTTCCAGTTCTGAAAAAGAAACGTGCCGTTTTAATGTAGCAATTGAGCAGTACAAAACCGTCTGAATGTTGCTGTTGACCATTTTGTGCTTGAAGATGGTCTTGAACCTGAAACACACACAACAAGACCTGTGTTAACTAGCGAAATGGTTGGCAGAGTGCCCTCACCGCGAGTTTTGACTGGCACTTGCAAATCTAAAACAACGTCGGAAAGTAACTCGTTCGGCTTTTGAGTCACATCAAGTGTGTGTGTTAATTTTGACGCCGCTAGCTCTGCAGATTGTCATGCAATTCCTCTACCTCTCAGAAATGATTACGAAATAAAAGTGAAGTACGTGACGAGTGTGACGTTAGGAAAACATTAGGAAGCATGGAGAGATTCTGTATGGCACCACTCAACCCAATCGAATACTGTGTGATCTGCTGCAAAGCAGGTATGCAACGAGGCAGCACGGCTAGCTCAGTCGGTAGAGCATGAGACTCTTATTCACAGGGTCGTGGGTTCGCGCCCTACGCTGTGTGGAACGGAATTTTTTTCCGCTGCAGATGTAAATTACCGATTTTCTGATTATCGTGATGTAATTGAAATATCAAATTTAAAATTTGCCTACGTCTCCATCAGTCGCAAGAAAACTATATTTGAAGGTGAAGGTGATTTTGTAGATATGTGTGAAAGTCATGTTCTGAAGTGCAAGTGGTTTTGTTTGGAGAGAACATTGGCTACGTGTCAGATGTGTAGCCAAGCAGTAATGGGTCGCCATAGCTGCAAATATTAGTCGAAAATATGAAGTGTTGTCAGCTAAAGTCTGATGATTCAGACGACCGTACGGACGAAGTACGCAAAAGTGCCGCCAGGTGGCGCCTGTTTAGTTCAGTGGTAGAGCATTGGTCTAGTAAACCAGGGGTCGTGAGTTCCATCCTCACAGGAGGAAGACGAATTTTGGAAATCAGTTGCGCATCGTGGCCGTATAGCAAACAGTATCTGTGATGAGGAACAATTAGCGACAGGCGTATTATTAAGAATTACTCTCAGATGTGATTAAGGCGAATGGCGCAGATAAAGCATTTGCCAAAGCGGTACGTCATAAGGTGGGACGAGGCAGTCTGAATTACATTTTATAGATGTATTTCTCACAAATCTCAGAGCCTCTCGCGGTCGTCGTCGTCGTCGTCGTCGTCGTCGTCGTCGTCGTCGTCGGTTCTGCAGAAGTAGCAAATGGCCATCGTAGCAAATGCGGCAAGGGACACCCTGCCATCGATTCCGAATGCGCAAAGTGTGTGGTCTTGTTTTCCTGTCTATGTTTGGTCGGTCTCGTAAGAGGTTGAATGTAACGAATGGGTGGGAAAGAGTAAGGGGCAGCGGCTGTTTGGAACGAAAGCACAATTCTCAGGGGGTGTGAGCGTTTCCAAATGAGTCGTATATAAGTTATACTTGGTCGTCAGTGACCGTGTGGCCTAATGGATAAGGCGTCGGACTTCGGATCCGAAGATTGCAGGTTCGAATCCTGTCACGGTCGTGTTTTTCCAGTTCTGAAAAAGAAACATACCGTTTTAATGTAGCAATTGAGCAGTACGAAACTGTCTGAATGTTGCTGTTGACCATTTTGTGCTAGGAGATGGTCTTGAACCAAAAAACACACACAACAAGACCGGTGTTAACTAGCGAAATGGTCGGCAGAGTGCCGTCACCGCGAGTTTTGACTGGCACTTGCACATCTAAAACACCGTCGGAAAGTAACTCGTTCGGCTTTTGAGTCACTTCAAGTGTGTGTGTTAATTTTGACGCCGCTAGCTCTGCAGATTGTCATGCAATTCCTTTACCTCTCAGAAATGATTATGAAATAAAAGTGAAGTACGTGACGAGTGTGACGTTAGGAAAACATTAGGAAGCATGGAAAGATTCTGTATGGGACCACCCAACCCAAACGAGTACTGTGTGATCTGCTGCCCAGCAGGTATCCAACGAGGCAGCACGGGTAGCTCAGTCGGTAGAGCATGAGACTCTTATTTACATGGTCGTGGATTCGAGCCCTACGCTGGGCTGAACGGAATTTTTTTCCGCTGCAGATGTAAATTACCGATTTTCTGATTAACGTGATGTAATGGAAATAGCAACTTTAAAATTTGCCTACGTCTCCATCAGTCCCAAGAAAACTATATTTGAAGGTGAAGGTGATTTTGTAGATATGTGTGAAAGTCATGTTCTGAAGTGCAAGTGGTTTTGTTTGGAGAGAACATTGGCTACGTGTCAGATGTGTAGCCAAGCAGTAATGGGTCGCCATAGCTGCAAATATTACTCGAAAATATGAAGAGTTGTCAGCTGAAGTCTGATGATTCAGACGACCGTACGGACGAAGTACGCAAAAGTGCCGCTAGGCGGCGCCTGTTTAGCTCAGTGGTAGAGCATTGGTCTAGTAAACCAGAGGTCGTGAGTTCAATCCTCACAGGAGGAAGACGAATTTTGGAAATCAGTTGCGCATCGTGGCCGTATAGCAAACACTATCTGTGATGAGGAACAATTAGCGACAGGCGTATTATTAAGAATTACACTCAGATGTGATTAAGGCGAATGGCGCAGATAAAGCATTTGCCAAAGCGGTACGGCAAAAGGTGGGACGAGGCAGTCTGAATTACATTTTATAGATGTATTTCTCACAAATCTCAGAGCCTCTCGCGGTCGTCGTCGTCGTCGTCGTCGTCATCGTCGCCGCCGCCGCTTCTGCAGAAGTAGCAAATGGCCATCGTAGCAAATGTGGCGAGGGACACCCTGCCATCGATTCCGAATACGCAAAGTGTGTGGTCTTGTTTTCCTGTCTATGTTTGGTCGGTCTCGTAAGAGGTTGAATGTAACGAATGGGTGGGAAAGAATAAGGGGCAGCGGCTGTGTGGAACGAAAACACAATTCCTCAGGGGGTGTGAGCGTTTCAAAATGAGTCGTATATAAGTTATACTTGGTCGTCAGTGACCGTGTGGCCTAATGGATAAGGCGTCGGACTTCGGATCCGAAGATTGCAGGTTCGAATCCTTTCACAGTCGTGTTTTTCCAGTTCTGAAAAAGAAACATACCGTTTTAATGTAGCAATTGAGCAGTACGAAACCGTCTGAATGTTGCTGTTGACCATTTTGTACTTGGAGATGGTCTTGAACCTGAAACACACACAACAAGACCGGTGTTAAGTAGCGAAATGGTCGGCAGAGTGCCCTCACCGCAAGTTTAGACTGGCACTTGCACATCTAAAACAACGTCGGAAAGTAACTCGTTCGGCTTTTGAGTCACATCAAGTGTGTGTGTTAATTTTGACGCCGCTAGCTCTGCAGATTGTCATGCAATTCCTTTACCTCTCAGAAATGATTATGAAATAAATGTGAAGTACGGGACGAGTGTGACGTTAGGAAAACATTAGGAAGCATGGAGAGATTCTCTATGGGACCACACAACCCAAACGAATACTGTGTGATCTGCTGCAAAGCAGATAGCCAACGAGGCAGCACGGCTAGCTCAGTCGGTAGAGCATGAGACTCTTATTCACAGGGTCGTGGGTTCGAGCCCTACGCTGGGCGGAACGGAATTTTTTTCCGCTGCAGATGTAAATTACCGATTTTCTGATTAACGTGATGTAATTGAAATAGCAACTTTAAAATTTGCCTACGTCTCCATCAGTCGCATGAAAACTGTATTTGAAGTGAAGGTGCTTTTGTAGACATGTGTGAAAGTCATGTTCTGAAGTGCAAGTGGTTTTGGTTGGAGAGAACACGGCTACGTGTCAGATGTGTAGCCAAGCAGTAATGGGTCGCCATAGCTGCAAATATTAGTCGAAAATATGAAGTGTTGTCAGCTGAAGTCTGATGATTCAGACGACCGTACGGACGAAGTACACAAAAGTGCCGCTAGGCGGCGCCTGTCTAGCTCAGTGGTAGAGCATTGGTCTAGTAAACCAGAGGTCGTGAGTTCCATCCTCACAGGAGGAAGACGAATTTTGGAAATGAGTTGCGCATCGTGGACGTATAGCAAACAGTATCTGTGATGAGGAACAATTAGCGACAGGCGTATTATTAAGAATTACTCTCAGATGTGATTAAGCCGAATGGCGCAGATAAAGCATTTGCCAAAGCGGTACGGCATAAGTTGGGACGAGGCAGTCTGAATTACATTGTATAGATGTATTTCTCACAAATCTCTGAGGCTGTCGTCGTCGTCGTCATCGCCGCCGCTTCTGCAGAAGTAGCAAATGGCCATCGTAGCAAATGCGGCGAGGGACACCCTGCCATCGATTAGGAATGCGCAAAGTGTGTGGTCTTGTTCTCCTGTCTATGTTTGGTCGGTCTCGTAAGAGGTTGAATGTAACGAATGGGTGGGAAAGAGTAAGGGGCAGCGGCTGTGTGGAACGAAAACACAATTCCTCAGGGGGTGTGAGCGTTTCGGAATGAGTCGTATATAAGTTATACTTGGTCGTCAGTGACCGTGTGGCCTAATGGATAAGGCGTCGGACTTCGGATCCGAAGATTGCAGGTTCGAATCCTGTCACGGTCGTGTTTTTCCAGTTCTGAAAAAGAAACATACCGTTTTAATGTAGCAATTGAGCAGTACGAAACTGTCTGAATGTTGCTGTTGACCATTTTGTACTTGGAGATGGTCTTGAACCTGAAACACACACAACAAGACCGGTGTTAACTAGCGAAATGGTCGGCAGAGTGCCCTCACCGCGAGTTTTGACTGGCACTTGCACATCTAAAACAACGTCGGAAAGTAACTCGTTCGGCTTTTGAGTCACATCAAGTGTGTGTGTTAATTTTGACGCCGCTAGCTCTGCAGATTGTCATGCAATTCCTTTACCTCTCAGAAATGATTATGAAATAAAAGTGAAGTACGTGACGAGTGTGACGTTAGGAAAACATTAGGAAGCATGGAGAGATTGTGTATGGGACCACCCAACCCAAACGAGTATCGTGTGATCTGCTGCAAAGCAGGTATCCAACGAGGCAGCACGGGTAGCTCAGTCGGTAGAGCATGAGACTCTTATTCACATGGTCGTGGGTTCGAGCCCTACGCTGGGCGGAACGGAATTTTTTTCCGCTGCAGATGTAAATTACCGATTTTCTGATTAACGTGATGTAATGGAAATAGCAACTTTAAAATTTGCCTACGTCTCCATCAGTCGCAAGAAAACTGTATTTGAAGGTGAAGGTGATTTTGTAGATATGTGTGAAAGTCATGTTCTGAAGTGCAGGTGGTTTTGTTTGGAGAGAACGTTGGCTACGTGTCAGATGTGTAGCCAAGCAGTAATGGGTCGCCATAGCTGCAAATATTAGTCGAAAATATGAAGTGTTGTCAGCTGAAGTCTGATGATTCAAACGACCATACGTACGAAATACGCAAAAGTGGCGCTTGTCGGCGCCTGTTTAGCTCAGTGGTAGAGCATTGGTCTAGTAAACCAGGGGTTGTGAGATCCATCCTCACAGGAGGAAGACGAATTTTGGAAATGAGTTGCGCATCGTGGCCGTATAGCAAACAGTATCTGTGATGAGGAACAATTAGCGACAGGCGTATTACTTAGAATTACTCTCAGATGTGATTAAGCCGAATGGCGCAGATAAAGCATTTGCCAAAGCGGTACGGCATATGGTGGGACGAGGCAGTCTGAATTACATTTTATAGATGTATTTCTCTCAAATCTCAGAGCCTGTCGTCGTCGTCGTCGCCGTCGCCGCCGCCGCTTCTGCAGAAGTAGCAAATGGCCATCGTAGCAAATGCGGCGAGGGACACCCTGCCATCGATTCCGAATGCGCAAAGTGTGTGGTCTTGTTTTCCTGTCTATGTTTGGTCGGTCTCGTAAGAGGTTGAATGTAACGAATGGGTGGGAAAGAGTAAGGGGCAGCGGCTGTGTGGAACGAAAACACAATTCCTCAGGGGGTGTGAGTGTTTCGAGATGAGTCGTATATTAGTTATACTTGGTCGTCAGTGACCGTGTGGCGTAATGGATAAGGCGTCGGACTTCGGATCCGAAGATTGCTGGTTCGAATCCTGTCACGGTCGTTTTTTTCCAGTTCTGAAAAAGAAACATACCGTTTTAATGTAGCAATTGAGCAGTACGAAACCGTCTGAATGTTGCTGTTGACCATTTTGTGCTTGGAGATGGTCTTGAACCTGAAACACACACAACAAGACCAGTGTTAACTAGCGAAATGGTCGGCAGAGTGCCCTCACTGCGAGTTTTGACTGGCACTTGCACATCTAAAACAACGTCGGAAAGAAACTCGTTCGGCTTTTGAGTCACATCAAGTATGTGTGTTAATTTTGACGCCGCTAGCTCTGCAGATTGTCATGCAATTCCTTTACCTCTCAGAAATGAATATGATATAAAAGTGAAGTACGTGACGAGTGTGACGTTAGGAAAACATTAGGCAGCATGGAGAGATTCTGTATTGGACCAACCAACCCAAACGAGTACTGTGTGATCTGCTACAAGGAGGTATCCAAAGAGGTAACACGGCTAGCACATTCGGTAGAACATGAAATTCTTAATCACAGGGTCGTGGGTTCGAGTTCTTCGCTGGGTGGAACGGAATTTTTTTCCGCTGCAGATGTAAATTAACGATTTTCTGATTAACGTGATGTAATGGAAGTAGCAACTTTAAAATTTGCCTACGTCTCCATCAGTCGCAAGAAAACTGTATTTGAAAGTGAAGGTGATTTTGTAGACATGTGTGAAAGTCATGTTCTGAAGTGCAGGTGGTTTTGTTTGGAGAGAACATTGGCTACGTGTCAGATGTGTAGCCAAGCAGTAATGGGTCGCCATAGCTGCAAATATTAGTCGAAAATATGAAGTGTTGTCAGCTGAAGTCTGATGATTCAGACGACCATACGTACGAAATACGTAAAAGTGGCGCTTGTCGGCGCCTGTTTAGCTCAGTGGTAGAGCATTGGTCTAGTAAACCAGGGGTTGTGAGATCCATCCTCACAGGAGGAAGACGAATTTTGGAAATGAGTTGCGCATCGTGGCCGTATAGCAAACAGTATCTGTGATGAGGAACAATTAGCGACAGGCGTATTATTTAGAATTACTCTCAGATGTGATTAAGCCGAATGGCTCAGATAAAGCATTTGCCAAAGCGGTACGGCATATGGTGGGACGAGGCAGTCTGAATTACATTTTATAGATGTATTTCTCTCAAATCTCAGAGCCTGTCGTCGTCGTCGTCGCCGTCGCCGCCGCCGCTTCTGCAGAAGTAGCAAATGGCCATCGTAGCAAATGCGGCGAGGGACACCCTGCCATCGATTCCGAATGCGCAAAGTGTGTGGTCTTGTTTTCCTGTCTATGTTTGGTCGGTCTCGTAAGAGGTTGAATGTAACGAATGGGTGGGAAAGAGTAAGGGGCAGCGGCTGTGTGGAACGAAAACACAATTCCTTAGGGGGTGTGAGCGTTTCGAGATGAGTCGTATATTAGTTATACTTGGTCGTCAGTGACCGTGTGGCCTAATGGATAAGGCGTCGGGCTTCGGATCCGAAGATTGCTGGTTCGAATCCTGTCACGGTCGTGTTTTTCCAGTTCTGAAAAAGAAACATACCGTTTTAATGTAGCAATTGAGCAGTACGAAACCGTCTGAATGTTGCTGTTGACCATTTTGTGCTTGGAGATGGTCTTGAACCTGAAACACACACAACAAGACCAGTGTTAACTAGCGAAATGGTCGGCAGAGTGCCCTCACTGCGAGTTTTGACTGGCACTTGCACATCTAAAACAACGTCGGAAAGTAACTCGTTCGGCTTTTGAGTCACATCAAGTATGTGTGTTAATTTTGACGCCGCTAGCTCTGCAGATTGTCATGCAATTCCTTTACCTCTCAGAAATGAATATGATATAAGAGTGAAGTACGTGACGAGTGTGACGTTAGGAAAACATTAGGCAGCATGGAGAGATTCTGTATTGGACCAACCAACCCAAACGAGTAGTGTGTGATCTGCTACAAGGAGGTATCCAAAGAGGTAGCACGGCTAGCACATTCGGTAGAGCATGAAATTCTTAATCACAGGGTCGTGGGTTCGAGTTCTTCGCTGGGTGGAACGGAATTTTTTTCCGCTGCAGATGTAAATTAACGATTTTCTGATTAACGTGATGTAATTGAAGTAGCAACTTTAAAATTTGCCTACGTCTCCATCAGTCGCAAGAAAACTGTATTTGAAAGTGAAGGTGATTTTGTAGACATGTGTGAAAGTCATGTTCTGAAGTGCAGGTGGTTTTGTTTGGAGAGAACATTGGCTACGTGTCAGATGTGTAGCCAAGCAGTAATGGGTCGCCATAGCTGCAAATATTAGTCGAAAATATGAAGTGTTGTCAGCTGAAGTCTGATGTTTCAGACGACCATACGGACGAAGTACGCAAAAGTGCCGCTAGGCGGCGCCTGTTTAGCACAGTGGTAGAGCATTGGTCTAGTATACCAGGGGTCGTGGGTTCCCTCCTCACAGGAGGAAGACGAATTTTGGAAATCAGTTGCGCGTCATGGCCGTATAGCAAACAGTATCTTTGATGACGAACAATTAGCGACAGACGTTTTATTAAGAATTACTCTGAGATGTGATTAAGCCGAATGGCGCAGATAAAGCATTTGCCAAAGCGGTACGGCATAAGTTTTGACGAGGCAGTCTGAATTACATTTTATAGATGTATTTCTCACAAATCTCAGAGCCTCTCGTGGTCGTCGTCGTCGTGTCGCCGCCACCGCTTCTGCAGAAGTAGCAAATGGCCATAGTAGCAAATGCGGCGAGGGACACCTTGCCATCGATTCCCAATGCGCAAAGTGTGTGGTCTTGTTTTCCTGTCTATGTTTGGTCGGTCTCGTAAGAGGTTGAATGTAACGAATGGGTGGGAAAGAGTAAGGGGCAGCGGCTGTGTGGAACGAAAACGCAGTTCCTCAGGGGGGTGTGAGCGTTTCGAGATGAGTCGTATATAAGTTACACTTGGTCGTTAGTGACCGAGTGGCATAATGGATAAGGCGTCGGACTTCGGACTGATAGAGCACAGAGGCCTCTGCTGGGAAGAGAAACTTAGGAACGCAGAACAAGACATAAACCGAGTATGGAAAATCACAAAAGCGCAGAAGGCTACTCCCAGGGTACACAGGCCACTCCGAGGTCCAAATGGGCTAGTATATGGCGACGAGGGCAAAGCAGAATTACTGGCGACATCGTTAGAGTCACAATTCCGTACTCACGTCATCGAAGATGACGAGAGTGAGAGGCAGGAAGAAATAATAAACGGACGAGTGGCTCAATTGAGGCAACAAAGGCCAGATACACAGTTTACTCCTGTTTCCGATCGATTTGTGTGTGCCTACATTAGGCGCTTAGGGAATAATAAATCCCCCGGTCCTGACAAGGTCCGTGTCCCATACCTGAAACACCTGCCTCCCAACGCAATCACCTACCTCACCACACTATACAACCAGTGCCTTTCCCTAACCTACTTCCCAAAAGCCTGGAAAACTGCTCAGGTCGTAACCCTACCAAAACCCAATAAGAAACTTATCCTTCCACAAAACTATAGACCCATCTCACTCCTGTGTTTTCTAGGGAAAGTACTGGAGTGCCTGATCCTAAGCGCCCTATCCATATTCCTACAGGGCAACAACACAATCATCCCTGAGCAGTTTGGATTCCGCCCTGAACACAGCACCATCCATCAATCCCTACGCCTGGTGGAACACATATGCAGGGCGAGAGACCGGAAACACAGCACAGGAGCAGTCTTTCTCGATATCGAGAAAGCATTCGACAAAGTCTGGCATGATGGCTTAATATACAAGTTATCCCAGTTAGGCGTTCCAGGACATATCATCAGCATGATTGACTCGTTTCTGGCGGGGAGGCAGTATCGCGTCAGGTGTGGCAAACATGTAAGCACGATCAGGGACGCTGTGGCAGGAGTTCCACAGGGCTCAGTTCTTGGCCCCATGTTATACTCGTTATACACAAACGACGTGCCAAAGTCGGCAGGAGGTGAGATAGCGCTGTACGCCGACGATACGGCGGTTTACAGGAGTAGCAGCAATCTCAATTTCATAGTAAAAAAGCTGCAGGAGCACTTGGACCAAATCGTAAAATGGTGCAAAATTTGGAAAATAATGATTAATCCAGAAAAGTCCGTAGCCGTTATGTTTACGAGGAAACTGACCCCCCCCCCCCCCCCCAAACAGACGGATTTTGGTAGCCGAAAAGGAATTAGAATGGAGTGGCTCAGCCACATATCTAGGCCTTGAACTAGATAAACGCCTAACCTTTGCAAAGCAGGTAAACAGATCCAGAGGTAGAGGCTACACCGCTTTCTTTCAACTGTACCCACTATTAAAAGGTGGAGGACTCAGCATGAAAACAAAACTAAGATTATACAGGGCAATTATTCTACCGAGTATTTTATATGGGTCGGAAGTTTGGTCCATGGCAGCAGACGTACATCTACAAAAAATTCAGAGCCTATAGAACAGAATCCTCCGCGTCATCGCCGACGCAGACCGCTACACACCAAACATCCACATTAAGGACCTATTAGAGGAACCATCCATCTATACTTATATTAAAACAAAATCAGAAAACCTATACGAAAAAACACCGACTTCGACCCACCAGCTAATAAATCAGTTAGGAACCGATTATCCTAATGCTTCAGACAAGCGTCCCATTTCAACAATAAACAGAGAATTTAGGGAATAACAGTTACAGACAAAACAAGCAGACATGCAAACACTATTCAGATAAATAACTAAAGCTATTCCTCTAAATACCATACAGCCATATTGGAAGTCAGACGGGTAAAGCCCTGTGGTGCTTCTGTGAAACATTAATATAGATAAGCAAATCACGGCATAAGGGGGGACGAGGCAGTCTGAATTACATTTTATAGATGTATTTCTCACAAATCCCAGAGCCTCTCGCGGTCGTCGTCGTCGTCGTCGTCGTCGTCGTCGTCGTCGTCGTCGCCGCTTCTGCAGAAGTAGCAAATGGCCATCGTAGCAAATGCGGCGAGGGACACCCAGCCATCGATTAGGAATGCGCAAAGTGTGTGATCTTGTTTTCCTGTCTATGTTTGGTCGGTCTCGTAAGAGGTCGAATGTAACGAATGGGTGGGAAAGAGTAAGGGGCAGCGGCTGTGTGGATCGAAAACACAATTCCTCAGGGGGTGTGAGCGTTTCGAAATTAGTCGTATATAAGTTATACTTGGTCGTCAGTGACCGTGTGGCCGAATGGATAAGGCGTCGGACTTCGGATCCGAAGATTGCAGCTTCGAATCCTGTCACGGTAGTGTTTTTCCAGTTCTGAAAAAGAAACATACCGTTTTAATGTATCAATTGAGCAGTACGAAACCGTCTGAATGTTGCTGTTGACCATTTTGTGCTTGGAGATGGTCTTGAACCTGAAACACACACAACAAGACCGGTGTTAACTAGCGAAATGGTCGGCAGAGTGCCCTCACCGCGAGGTTTGACTGGCACTTGCACATCTAAAACAACGTCGGAAAGTAATTCGTTCGGCTTTTGAGTCACGTCAAGCATGTGTGTTAATTTTGACGCCGCTAGCTCTGCAGATTGTCATGCAATTCCTTTACCTCTCAGAAATGATTATGAAATAAAAGTGAAGTACGTGGCGAGTGTGACGTTAGGAAAACATTAGGAAGCATGGAGAGATTCTGTATGGGACCACCCAACCCAAACGAGTACTGTGTGATCTGCTACCCAGCAGGTATCCAACGAGGCAGCACGGCTAGCTCAGTCGGTAGAGCATGAGACTCTTATTCACATGGTCGTGGGTTCGAGCCCTACGCTGGGCGGAACGGAATTGTTTTCCGCAGCAGGTGTAAATTACCGATTTTCTGATTAACGTGATGTAATGGAAATAGCAACTTTAAAATTTGCCTACGTCTCCATCAGTCGCAAGAAAACTGTATTTGAAGGTGAAGGTGATTTTGTAGACATGTGTGAAAGTCATGTTCTGAAGTGCAAGTAGTTTTGGTTGGAGAGAACACGGCTACGTGTCAGATGTGTAGCAAAGCAGTAATGGGTCGCCATAGCTGCAAATATTAGTCGAAAATATGAAGTGTTGTCAGCTGAAGTCTGATGATTCAGACGACCGTACGGACGAAGTACGCAAAAGTGCCGCTAGGCGGCGCCTGTTTAGCTCAGTGGTAGAGCATTGATCTAGTAAACGAGGGGTCGTGAGTTCCATCCTCACAGGAGGAAGACGAATCTTAGAAATCAGTTGCGCATCGTGGCCGTATAGCAAACAGTATCTGTGATGAGGAACAATTATCGACAGGCGTATTATCAAGAATTACTCTTAGATGTGATTAAGGCGAATGGCGCAGATAAAGCATTTGCCAAAGCGGTACGGCATAAGGTGGGACGAGGCAGTCTGAATTATATTTTATAGATGTATTTCTTACTAATCTCAGAGCCTCTCGCGGTCGTCGTCGTCGTCATCGTCGTCGTCGTCGTCGTCGTCGTCGTCGCCGCCGCCGCTTCTGCAGAAGTAGCAAATGGCCATCGTAGCAAATGCGGCGAGGGACACCCTGCCATCGATTCCGAATGCGCAAAGTGTGTGATCTTGTTTTCCTGACTATGTTTGGTCGGTCTCGTTAGAGGTTGAATGTAACGAATGGGTGGGAAAGAGTAAGGGGCAGCGGCTGTGTGGAACGAAAACACAATTCCTCAGGGGGTGTGAGCGTTTCGCGATGAGTCGTATATAAGTTATACTTGGTCGTCAGTGACCGTGTGGCCTAATGGATCCAGTCGGCCTTTGGCTGTGGAGCGGTGCAGTACGCCCCGGCCGCTCCGTGTCGCGTGTCCGGGTGTATTGTTGTTTACCGCGCCGACGCGCTAGTGTTACGTATTGCCGTCACGTTCCTGCACACGATGGCTCTTTCGTATCGGAAAGCCACGATCAAGCTGCAGTTCGACACTACGTACTCTAGACCCAAGGCCCACGAAGTAGAGCGTTTTTTACGCGATGTGGTACATGTTGATCCTAACGAGCTGATCGGTATCCACTTATCAATTGTCTCCAGCGTCGTATATCTTAAGTTCACTGACGACGAAGCATGTGACAAACTTCTCAGACGCTCGACGGCAGGTTATCGGTTCTGCCACTCAGACGGTAACGTGGGTGTGGTGACACTTGAACGTGCTGGATTGGGAATCCAAAATGTGCGCGTGTTTGAGCTCCCTTTTGAAGTTCCAGCGGATTTGGTCACCCTTGCTCTTCGACCCTATGGAACAGTTCTCGGCCACACGGCCGAAAAATGGAAGACCTTCGACACCTACCCTGTCCTTAACGGGGTGCGACAAGTCCGTATTGACCTGCATCGCCATATTCCTTCGTATCTCACGATCGCTGGTTGCAGGGCAATAATTATATACGACGGTCAGCCGAGAACCTGCTCCGGTTGTGGCCAGACGGGACACATGCGTACCGAATGCCTGCAACGCCGTCTCGTGCTGACACCCTCGACCGACCAGATTCGTCCGTCGACACCGACCTCTCTGCCGATTACGTATGTTGCGGCGGCGAGACGGGAGACGCCAGCTGTATATGACGACCCCACTGTATTGGTGCGAGCTTTGGAGGACCCTGCAGTAGCTTCCACGGAGCCCCAAGCGTCTTTCAGTGCTGATGCTACTGATGTCCTTTCGTCGGACCCCGGCGCACCGTCACAACGGCTCGCCGACGGTGCGATGGAAGTTGAAGCTCAGGATGCAGCGTCCTCCCCTTGCCCTACGTCGGAAACAGAGGCGCGGCAGCGTAAGCAGAAATCACCCAAGCGTCATAAGAAGCGGCGCAAGACAACCGACGACGTAGAACAGCCCGAGGCGACACCGCTGGATGACGAGGTGCCTCAACCGCTCCACCGCGCCGACACAGGCGACCCTACCGTCTCACACGGTTCGACGTCTTCTCCCACTACCGCTGGGTCTGGACCACATGGGGATGCGGGAGATCACCGCAGCTCCGACACCGGGGATGCACCCATGCCTCCGTCTGCCTCTCGAGATCCAGTGGTGTCAACGTCCCTGGGCGACTGGGCTCAGGAGATGGAGTTGCAGGATGCGTTTCAGAACCAAGACGATGCACCGATGCCGATGGCAGCGTCTACGCGGCCGGCGACAGACGCCTAGGACGGCATGAGCACCTCTCGTCGCTGCCTAGCACTTCGCAAGACCGGCGCTCCACGTCACGACTACTGCCCTCCTGTCATACCATGGTCACCTCCCGAGACTTGATGGACCAGGCATACCGCCTCGCCACGATCAACGTCAATGGCATTACATCTGATGTCAAGACCCGTATGCTGAAGGATACGTTACGCGCTGCGGATCTGGACGTTGTTTTCCTTCAAGAAGTCCGATCAGGACTCTGTCTCGATGCCTACGGATATGACGCCTACACTATTCCTGCAGATGTGGGCGGCGGAGGTACGGCGATTCTACTGCAGGAAGGGATAATGGCCACTGATGTCTCCTATTTACCGTCGGCCCGGAAGGTCGCACTCACGATTGGTACAGTACGTCTGGTGAACTTATATGCTCCTTCAGGCACCGGCAAAAGGAGAGAACGGCGCACCTTTTTTGCCGAAGATATAGCCCCGCTCTTCCAGGGCAATACCGACCACTTGGTAGTAGGCGGCGATTTTAATTGTGTCTCCGCCCATCCGACCAGGAGCCACACTATACCACCTGCCCGGCACTCCAGGCACTTGTACAGGACTTGGCCTTGTTGGACACCTGGATCATCCAACACGGCGACCGTCGAGCACACACCTACTTTACTAGTCACTCCGCAAGCCGTTTGGATCGAGTCTACGTCACCCGCGGCCTACGATCGGCCGTTGTCGACGCTGAGATGTGGCCGGCAGCATTCACGGATCACCTCGCATATGTGTGTACTCTCACCCTTCCCTTCCAGCGCGTCCGCCGAAGTAGGGGTCCGTGGCGCCTCAATGTGGCCCTTCTTGATGAGATAAATTGCAGACGCGCAGTCGAGTCCACATGGAGCAATTGCCACCGGCGTTTACCCGCCTACCGTTCTGTACTTCAATGGTAGTTACGGTGTGCAAAACCGGCACTGTGCCGAACATTAGTCAGCTATGGACGCGACCGAGCGCGCTGGTATACTGCGACTACTGATTTTTACTATACTGCGCTCCGCGAACTGGCTGTACAACCGCCGTCGCCAGAGCGACAATCAGCAGTACAACGCGTCAAGGCACAATTGCTTCGTATCAACGCCGTACGTCTTGCGGGTGTGCGGGTGCGAGCGAGGACGACTGATGATGTTCGTGGTGAACGACCTTCCCTCCACCATATCATTCAAGAACGCCGAAGACGCAAGAGGCAGCTCATTACCGAGGTTGAGACGGAGGATGGGCGACGCGTTGACGCAAAAATGGATATCGTCCGAGCGTTCACACAGTCATATAAACTTCTTTACGAGAGGGAGTCCCACATGAATGTAGGGGTCAGGGAAGTCCTATCTGACCTACCAGTCTCTCGGAACCTACAAGATGAAGCTACGCTCTTGTCGGCGGTGACTTTGGAAGAACTGCGAGAGGCTCTGTTGCGTGGCTCTCCCAACAAAACGCCTGGCCCTGACGGCCTCCCTCTTGAATTTTACAAGCGGTTCTTTGATCTCATGGGCCCAATGTGGGTCAGGATGTACAGTGAACTCCTGGACGCCGATTTTCAGGTACCATCTGACTTTACTGAGGGTCTCTTGATCCCTGTGCCCAAACCCGGCGGAGGCCGTCGCCCTCTAGATTTTCGCCCGTTGACAATGCTAAACACTGACTATAAGCTGTTGACACGCATGCTCCGTGAGAGGCTCAAACCTACGGTAATGGCGGCCATTCACACTGATCAAACCTGCCTCGGGGGCGACACTAATGTGTTTACGACTTTAAGCACCTATAGAGACGTGGTGGCGCTCAAGCAAACTTGCCGCCTCCAAGGCGCTCTTGTTGCGCTGGACTTCGACCATGCTTTCGACCGCGTTAACCATGGTTTCCTGCGTGCTGTTATGGAACACATCGGTGTCCCGCGTCTGACGACGTCTGTTGTGCTTCGATTGATCCATGGGGCTGTCACGAGGATTATGATCAACGGCTGTCGGTCCGCCCCCGTCCGTGTCAACAGGTCCGTCCGGCAGGGTTGTCCTCTTTCTGCCATGCTCTTCTGCGTTGCCCTCGAACCAGCTCTTCACGGACTACGGCGACGCTTAGAAGGACTTACCCTCCGTTCCGTAACCTTTCGATGTGGTGCATACGCCGACGATGTGATGTTCCTAGCACGGTCTGGTGACGAATTACACACGGCGTTTTCCTGGCTCCACCAGTATGGGGCGGTGGCAGGCAGTGTGCTCAACCTTCGGAAATCACGCTACATGGAGGTAGGACGAGGAATGCCTGCAGGTCTGGCCGTACCTCTGACAAAGGTCCCGATGCTCAAGTGTTTAGGGATATCACTCCATCGACAAATACAACGCACGGCGGCCTTTACGTATCGTATGGTCTTACGACGACTCCGTTTAGAGGCTCGTCTCAATAAATTCAGATCATTGAACTTTTTGCAACGCGCCCAATACGTCAATGTGTACATGGCTTCTCACCTTAACCATTACGCCCATGTACTGCCGATAACGGACACGATGGCTTCCTGGATACAGGCAGTGTTTGGACACGTGGTGAACGATGGTGCTGTTTTCAAGATCCGTTTTGTTACGCTTACTTTACCCTTCGACAAAGGCGGTGTAGGACTCACTCACGTCAAGCACAGAGCGCTGGCACTGTATCTCCGTTCCATGAGGCGACTCTGGCTTTCACCAACAGCCAGTCTCCCCGGCCTACTGATTGAAGAAGTGGCCCCACGTACGCTGTACCCACCGGTACCAGTTGGACATTTATCGCCCTCGCTGTCACATATTAGAACGTTTTTCGTAGAGCATAGCTATGTGTTGCGGGTTATATCGGAGACACGGAATCCGACAGCGAAGACTTATTATAGTGCTCTCCAGCACTGGACTCCGGATAACGACATTGTACGGCGCCACCCTACGGTCGACTGGCCACGGGTATGGCGAGCCATCCACGCGCCGTTCCTGTCTACTTTCGTGCGGTCGACGTGGTATGTGGTCGTTAACGAGAAACTTCCAACCCGCCAACGGCTGCATGCCATTCACCTAATTGACGTCCCTGTGTGCCCCCGTTGCACGACGTTAGACACGGACGAACATAGACTGAACTGTGGCCCCGCGCGTGAGTGCTGGAAACTGATCCGCCAGATCCTGGCTTTCCTGCTCCGCAGAAACAGTCTCTGACTGTGTGCAGCGGCCCCGGGCGCTCCAACGATTGGTGGCTGGTGATGTCCAATGTAATGACGACCGCCCGTTCCTGGCCGCCCGCCTAGCAATGTGACCGCGGCGAGCAAGATGGCCCTTTTTAGTTCACTTTATTGGCAACTTTTTGCGCATGGCTGCCTTGTTTCTTTTATGCATTCTTAAAAAAAAAAGAGAAGGAGAAAAAAAATTGGTAATCGTCGTGGCTTCTGAATTTATAGTCGCCTGTTGGCGCCCAACTGTTTTTCTTTTTTTTTTCCTTTTTTTTGCCACATTTCGGTCTAAAGCTATGAGTCTCACTGAACATCGAAGATAATTCGCTTGACAAGAAAAAAAAAAAAAAGTTGCTAGCGTTGCTACCTCTGGATCACGGGGTCCCGGGTTCCATTCCCGGCCAGGTTGGGGATTTTCTCTGCTCGGGGACTGAATGTTTGTGTTGTCTTCATCATTTCATCATCATTCGTAAAAATGGCTACTTTGAACTGAGTAAAGATTGGGACTTGGTACTAGCGCCCCCCACAAACACATAGCGTGTGGAACGCGTCACGTGTTGCCTATCGAGGTACTAACAAGTAACCCCATGAGTGCGATGTCGCAGAAGGCCAATGATGTTTACGGCATTCGACGCCGCACATAATGTCTACCATGGAACCACAATACTGGGTCTAATGGCAACAGCGGGCAGGACTGGAGGTATCCAATTCAAATGGTAAAAATAAAGAAAAAAAATAAAAGAAAAAAAACAAAAAAAGAAAACAAAAAAAGTAAAAGCCAAAAAAACAAAACAAAAAAAAATGGTAGAGCGCTCGCTTAGCGTGCGAGAGGTACTGGGATCGATACCCAACGCCTCCAGGATTTTTAACACACCTACATGCGCACCTTGCCATGCAAGTGGAATAATTCCCAACCAGCAGAGGTGTCTAGGCAGATACAAGCGAACGATTAGCATCCACAATTGGCGAGCGTGCTTTTATTCGTGCGCAGGAAGCACCCTCCTCCCACACCTACACTTAATTTAGAAACAGTACAAATGTTCCCATAAGATTCTCAAGCCTACGTCGGAAAGATCTGCCTTGCGCCGAGTTCACGTAAATCCCACTGCACGTTCCCATTCTTTGCGTGCAGTCGGCTGCTACTGGTGTTGCTGGTTGTGACTGCTGATAACAGATGCCGTAGCAATCAATTCATGGAGTGAGTTGTATGTTTTGCGATAGTCTGCCTCTGACAAGCAAGCACAGGTGATATAGGTGCGAACACAGGAAGCTTGCAGCCCCTCGTTGCCTGCAGACACAGAGCAGCCACACTAGGAGAGCGGCCTAAGCCGTAGGCGAAATGTGCTCATTCGCTTTGGCGCGACGTCGAAATATAAATGGCTGTCACTAGCGTGAGCGTTGCGTGAGCGTCG
The DNA here is from genome assembly GCF_023897955.1 of Schistocerca gregaria. Classification (NCBI taxonomy): domain Eukaryota; kingdom Metazoa; phylum Arthropoda; class Insecta; order Orthoptera; family Acrididae; genus Schistocerca; species Schistocerca gregaria. Next base: position 5,776,274 of record NC_064930.1, on the reverse strand, counting down.
TGTAAAGTCGGAAAAGTCGGCTGCATGGGTGATTGCCAAGTTTGGGCAGCGTTTCGTAGTATATCAGTGCAATGAAGACGTGTCCCAGTGTTTCGCAGTTGGACGACAAGAGTTTTACACAGTAGCAAAGAGCGAGGCACTGAGTTGGCATGAACAATGGAGAGCACAATGGGGCTCGAGATGTGCTTGTTACCTCAGGTGCTGTGTGATTGTCGACAAGAAGTGAAATGGACCAATTTGTGAGCGCCCTTTCAATTTAAGACGTTAAAAACAGACGGAATTTGCATTCGTAATACCAGAGCATCGGAACTACTTGGAACTCTTGTGTATATGAACGTGTCCGCGCCTTTGTACTCTGGTACCTGCGCCGCTACAAACCAACCAACCATCGTGCCCGTGCACATCAGAGTCGCAAACAATGGAGAATAGCCAAGCTCGGTCGTTTGTGCTGCCGTAGCTCAGTTGGCAGATCGTTCGCTTAGCGTGTGAAAGCCTCGGGTTCAATCCCCGGCTCCTCCATGTTTTGTGGTCAGTGCATGGTAAGTGTTGGTCGCGGCGAACATAAAGGCACGCAAGAAGTTGCAAAACCAGCGTCACAGACTGATATGATGTATACTGTCATCAGGAGAGCCAGATGTAAGTGTGGGGACCGGCTGTTATCGAGGTGTCATCGAGTGCAGATCTGTCTTAGGTATCACGGCAGAACGTCATTGAAGTCTAGAGAATGGACAACACGATCGTCTTACTCAGAGCGGTGTCCGAACTCTATTTTCGACGTTATGCGTGCCACTTTCATTGTGGCCAACTACGATTCGATACAGAATGCACGAAACCTGAAAGACACCCTCACTGATACATAGAAAGTGTCGTTTGTCTGCGGAATAATGGGAGTGCAAGGGTCTGTGACGTTGATATGGCTGTATGTAGCACTATTAGTCAACGGGGGGGAGGGCGTAGCTCAGATGGTAGAGCGCTCGCTTAGCGTGCGAGAGGTACTGGGATCGATACCCAGCGCCTCCAGAACTTTTAACACACCTACAAGCGCACCTTGCCATGCAAGTGGAATAATTCCCAACCAGCAGAGGTGTCTAGGCAGATACAAGCGAACGATTAGCATCCACAATTGTCAAGTGTGCTTTTATCGTGCTCAGGAAGCACCCTCCTCCCACACCTACACTTAATTTAGAATCAGTACAAATGTTCCCATAAGATTCTCAAGCCTACGTCGGAAAGATCTGCCTTGCGCCGAGTTCACGTAAATCCCACTGCACGTTCCCATTCTTTGCGTGCAGTCGGCTGCTACTGGTGTTGCTGGTTGTGACTGCTGATAACAGATGCCGCAGCAATCAATTCATGGAGTGAGTTGTATGTTTTGCGATAGTCTGCCTCTGACAAGCAAGCACAGGTGATATAGGTGCGAACACAGGAAGCTTGCAGCCCCTCGTTGCCTGCAGACACAGAGCAGCCACACTAGGAGAGCGGCCTAAGCCGTAGGCGAAATGTGCTCATTCGCTTTGGCGAGACGTCGAACTATAAATAAGGCTGTCACTAGCGTGAGCGTCGTGTAAAGTCGGAAAAGTCGGCTGCATGGGTGATTGCCAAGTTTGGGCAGCGTTTCGTAGTTTATCAGTGCAATGAAGACGTGTCCCAGTGTTTGGCAGTTGGACGACAAGAGTTTTACACAGTAGCAAAGAGCGAGGCACTGAGTTGGCATGAACAATGGAGAGCACAATGGGGCTCGAGATGTGCTTGTTACCTCAGGTGCTGTGTGATTGTCGACAAGGAGTGAGATGGACCAATTTGTGACCGCCCTTTCAATTTAAGACGTTCAAAACAGACAGAATTTGCATTCGTAATACCAGAGCATCGAAACTACTTGGAACTCTTGTATATATGAACGTGTCCGCGCCTTTGTATTCTGGTACCTTCGCCGCTACAAACCAACCAACCATCGTGTCCGTGCACATCAGAGTCGCAAAGAATGGAGAATAGCCAGGCTTGGTCGTGTGTGTAGCTGTAGCTCAGTTTGCAGATCTTTCGCTTTGCGTGTGCACGGTTCCGGGTTCAAGCCCCGGCTCCTCCATGTTTCGTGGTCAGTGCATGGTAAGTGTTGGTCGCGGCGAACATAAAGGCACGCAAGAAGTTGCAAAACCAGCGTCACAGACTGATATGATGTATACTGTCATAAGGAGAGCAAGATGTAAGTGTGGGGACCGGCTGTTATCGTGGTGTCATCGAGTGCAGGTCTGTCTTAGGTATCACGGCATAACGTCATTGAAGTCTAGAGAGTGGACAACACGTTCGTCTTACTCAGAGCGGTGTCCGAACTCTATTTTCGACGTTATGCGTGCCACTTTCATTGTGGCCAACTACGATTCGATACAGAATGCACGAAACTTGAAAGACACCCTCAATGATACATAGAAAGTGTCGTTTGTCTGCGGAATAATGGGAGTGCAAGGGTCTGTGATGTTGATATGGCTGTATGTAGCACTATTAATCAACGGGGGGAAGGGCGTAGCTCAGATGGTAGAGCGCTCGCTTAGCGTGCGAGAGGTACTGGGATCGATACCCAGCGCCTCCAGAATTTTTAACACACCTACAAGCGCACCTTGCCATGCAAGTGGAATAATTCCCAACCAGCAGAGGTGTCTAGGCAGATACAAGCGAACGATTAGCATCCACAATTGTCAAGCGTGCTTTTATTCGTGCGCAGGAAGCACCCTCCTCCCACACCTACACTTAATTTAGAAACAGTACAAATGTTCCCATAAGATTCTCAAGCCTATGTCGGAAAGATCTGCCTTGCGCCGAGTTCACGTAAATCCCACTGCACGTTCCCATTCTTTGCGTGCAGTCGGCTGCTACTGATGTTGCTGGTTGTGACTGCTGATAACAGATGCCGTAGCAATCAATTCATGGAGTGAGTTGTATGTTTTGCGATATTCTGCCTCTGACAAGCAAGCACAGGTGATATAGGTGCGAACACAGGAAGCTTGCAGCCCCTCGTTGCCTGCAGACACAGAACAGCCACACTAGGAGAGCGGCCTAAGCCGTAGGCGAAATGTGCTCATTCGCTTTGGCGCGACGTCGAACTATAAATGGCTGTCACTAGCGTGAGCGTTGCGTGAGCGTCGTGTAAAGTCGGAAAAGTCGGCTGCATGGGTGATTGCCAAGTTTGGGCAGCGTTTCGTAGTATATCAGTGCAATGAAGACGTGTCCCAGTGTTTCGCAGTTGGACGACAAGAGTTTTACACAGTAGCAAAGAGCGAGGCACTGAGTTGGCATGAACAATGGAGAGCACAATGGGGCTCGAGATGTGCTTGTTACCTCAGGTGCTGTGTGATTGTCGACAAGGAGTGAAATGGACCAATTTGTGACCGCCCTTTCAAGTTAAGACGTTGAAAACAGACGGAACTTGCATTCGTAATACCAGAGCATCGGAACTACTTGGAACCCTTGTGTATATGAACGTGTCCGCGCATTTGTACTCTGGTACCTTCGCCGCTACAAACCAACCAACCATCGTGCCCGTGCACATCAGAGTCGCAAACAATGGAGAATAGCCAAGCTCGGTCGTGTGTGCTGCCGTAGCTCAGTTGGCAGATCGTTCGCTTAGCGTGTGAAAGCCTCGGGTTCAATCCCCGGCTCCTCCATGTTTTGTGGTCGGTGCATGGTAAGTGTTGGTCGCGGCGAACATAAAGGCACGCAAGAAGTTGCAAAACCAGCGTCACAGACTGATATGATGTATACTGTCATCAGGAGAGCCAGATGTAAGTGTGGGGACCGGCTGTTATCGAGGTGTCATCGAGTGCAGATCTGTCTTAGGTATCACGGCATAACGTCATTGAAGTCTAGAGAGTGGACAACACGTTCGTCTTACTCAGAGCGGTTTCCGAACTCTATTTTCGACGTTATGCGTGCCACTTTCATTGTGGCCAACTACGATTCGATACAGAATGCACGAAACCTGAAAGACACCCTCACTGATACATAGAAAGTGTCGTTTGTCTGCGGAATAATGGGAGTGCAAGGGTCTGTGACGTTGATATGGCTGTATGTAGCACTATTAGTCAACGGGGAATGAGCGTAGCTCAGATGGTAGAGCGCTCGCTTAGCGTGCGAGAGGTACTGGGATCGATACCCAGCGCCTCCAGAATTTTTAACACACCTACAAGCGCACCTTGCCATGCAAGTGGAATAATTCCCAACCAGCAGAGGTGTCTAGGCGAACGATTAGCATCCACAATTGTCAAGCGTGCTTTTAATCGTGCGCAGGAAGCACCCTACTCCCACACCTACACTTAATTTAGAAACAGTACAAATGTTCCCATAAGATTCTCAAGCCTACGTCGGAAAGATCTGCCTTGCGCCGAGTTCACGTAAATCCCACTGCACGTTCCCATTCTTTGCGTGCAGTCGGCTGCTACTGGTGTTGCTGGTTGTGACTGCTGATAACAGATGCCGTAGCAATCAATTCATGGAGTGAGTTGTATGTTTTGCGATAGTCTGTCTCTGACAAGCAAGCACAGGTGATACAGGTGCGGACACAGGAAGCTTGCAGCCCCTCGTTGCCTGCAGACACAGAGCAGCCACACTAGGAGAGCGGCCTAAGCCGTAGGCGAAATGTGCTCATTCGCTTTGGCGCGACGTCGAACTATAAATAAGGCTGTCACTAGCGTGAGCGTCGTGTAAAGTCGGAAAAGTCGGCTGCATGGGTGATTGCCAAGTTTGGGCAGCATTTCGTAGTACATCAGTGCAATGAAGACGTGTCCCAGTGTTTCGCAGTTGGACGACAAGAGTTTTACACAGTAGCAAAGAGCGAGGCACTGAGTTGGCATGAACAATGGAGAGCACAATGGGGCTCGAGATGTGCTTGTTACCTCAGGTGCTGTGTGATTGTCGACAAGGAGTGAAATGGACCAATTTGTGACCGCCCTTTCAATTTAAGACGTTAAAAACAGACGGAATTTGCATTCGTAATACCAGAGCATCGGAACTACTTGGAACTCTTGTGTATATGAACGTGTCCGCGCCTTTGTACTCTGGTACCTTCGCCGCTACAAACCAACCAACCATCGTGCCCGTGCACATCAGAGTCGCAAAGAATGGAGAAAAGCCAGGCTTGGTCGTGTGTGCAGCCGTAGCTCAGTTGGCAGATCGTTCGCTTAGCGTGTGAAAGGTCTCGGGTTCAATCCCCGGCTCCTCCATGTTTTGTGGTCAGTGCATGGTAAGTGTTGGTCGCGGCGAACATAAAGGCACGCAAGAAGTTGCAAAACCAGCGTCACAGACTGATATGATGTATACTGTCATCAGGAGAGCCAGATGTAAGTTTGGGGACCGGCTGTTATCGAGGTGTCATCGAGTGCAGATCTGTCTTAGGTATCACGGCATAACGTCATTGAAGTCTAGAGAGTGGACAACACGTTCGTCTTACTCAGAGCGGTGTCCGAACTCTATTTTCGACGTTATGCGTGCCACTTTCATTGTGGCCAACTACGATTCGATACAGAATGCACGAAACCTGAAAGACACCCTCACTGATACATAGAAAGTGTCGTTTGTCTGCGGAATAATGGGAGTGCAAGGGTCTGTAAGGTTGATATGGCTGTATGTAGCACTATTAGTCATTGGGGGGGTGGGCGTAGCTCAGATGGTAGAGCGCTCGCTTAGCGTGCGAGAGGTACTGGGATCGATACCCAGCGCCTCCAGAATTTTTAACACACCTACAAGCGCACCTTGCCATGCAAGTGGAATAATTCCCAAACAGCAGAGGTGTCTAGGCAGATACAAGCGAACGATTAGCATCCACAATTGTCAAGCGTGCTTTTATTCGTGCGCAGGAAGCACCCTCCTCCCACACCTACACTTAATTTAGAATCAGTACAAATGTTCCCATAAGATTCTCAAGCCTACGTCGGAAAGATCTGCCTTGCGCCGAGTTCACGTAAATCCCACTGCACGTTCCCATTCTTAGCGTGCAGTCGGCTGCTACTGGTGTTGCTGGTTGTGACTGCTGATAACAGATGCCGCAGCAATCAATTCATGGAGTGAGTTGTATGTTTTGCGATAGTCTGCCTCTGACAAGCAAGCACAGGTGATACAGGTGCGAACACAGGAAGCTTGCAGCTCCTCGTTGCCTGCAGACACAGAGCAGCCACACTAGGAGAGCGGCCTAAGCCGTAGGCGAAATGTGCTCATTCGCTTTGGCGCGACGTCGAACTATAAATAAGGCTGTCACTAGCGTAAGTGTCGTGTAAAGTCGGAAAAGTCGGCTGCATGGGTGATTGCCAAGTTTGGGCAGCGTTTCGTAGTATATCAGTGCAATGAAGACGTGTCCCAGTGTTTCGCAGTTGGACGACAAGAGTTTTACACAGTAGCAAAGAGCGAGGCACTGAGTTGGCATGAACAATGGAGAGCACAATGGGGCTCGAGATGTGCATGTTACCTCAGGTGCTGTGTGATTGTCGACAAGGAGTGAAATGGACCAATTTGTGACCGCAGTTTCAATTTAAGACGTTAAAAACAGACGGAATTTGCATTCGTCATACCAGAGCATCGGAACTACTTGGAACTCTTGTGTATATGAACGTGTCCGCGCCTTTGTACTCTGGTACCTTCACCGCTACAAACCAACCACCCACCGTGCCCGTGCACATCAGAGTCGCACAGAATGGAGAATAGCCAGGCTTGGTTGTGTGTGCAGCCGTAGCTCAGTTGGCAGATCGTTCGCTTAGCGTGTGAAAGGTCTCGGGTTCAATCCCCGGCTCCTCCATGTTTTGTGGTCAGTGCATGGTAAGTGTTGGTCGCGGCGAACATAAAGGCACGCAAGAAGTTGCAAAACCAGCGTCACAGACTGATATGATGTATACTGTCATCAGGAGAGCCAGATGTAAGTGTGGGGACCAGCTGGTATCGAGGTGTCATCGAGTGCAGATCTGTCTTAGGTATCACGGCATAACGTCATTGAAGTCTAGAGAGTGGACAACACGTTCGTCTTACTCAGAGCGGTGTCCGAACTCTATTTTCGACGTAATGCGTGCCACTTTCATTGTGGCCAACTACGATTCGATACAGAATGCACGAAACCTGAAAGACACCCTCACTGATACATAGAAAGTGTCGTTTGTCTGCGGAATAATGGGAGTGCAAGGGTCTGTGACGTTGATATGGCTGTATGTAGCACTATTAATCAACAGGGTGGTGGGCGTAGCTCAGATGGTAGAGCGCTCGCTTAGCGTGCGAGAGGTACTGGGATCGATACCCAGCGCCTCCAGAATTTTTAACACACCTACAAGCGCACCTTGCCATGCAAGTGGAATAATTCCCAACCAGCAGAGGTGTCTCGGCAGATACAAGCGAACGATTAGCATCCACAATTGTCAAGCGTGCTTTTATTCGTGCGCAGGAAGCACCCTCCTCCCACACCTACACTTAATTTAGAATCAGTACAAATGTTCCCATAAGATTCTCAAGCCTACGTCGGAAAGATCTGCCTTGCGCCGAGTTCACGTAAAACCCACTGCACGTTCCCATTCTTTGCGTGCAGTCGGCTGCTACTGGTGTTGCTGGTTGTGACTGCTGATAACAGATGCCGTAGCAATCAATTCATGGAGTGAGTTGTATGTTTTGCGATAGTCTGCCTCTGACAAGCAAGCACAGGTGATACAGGTGCGAACACAGGAAGCTTGCAGCTCCTCGTTGCCTGCAGACACAGAGCAGCCACACTAGGAGAGCGGCCTAAGCCGTAGGCGAAATGTGCTCATTCGCTTTGGCGCGACGTCGAACTATAAATAAGGCTGTCACTAGCGTAAGCGTCGTGTAAAGTCGGAAAAGTCGGCTGCATGGGTGATTGCCAAGTTTGGGCAGCGTTTCGTAGTATATCAGTGCAATGAAGACGTGTCCCAGTGTTTCGCAGTTGGACGACAAGAGTTTTACACAGTAGCAAAGAGCGAGGCACTGAGTTGGCATGAACAATGGAGAGCACAATGGGGCTCGAGATGTGCATGTTACCTCAAGTGCTGTGTGATTGTCGACAAGGAGTGAAATGGACCAATTTGTGACCGCAGTTTCAATTTAAGACGTTAAAAACAGACGGAATTTGCATTCGTCATACCAGAGCATCGGAACTACTTGGAACTCTTGTGTATATGAACGTGTCCGCGCCTTTGTACTCTGGTACCTTCACCGCTACAAACCAACCACCCACCGTGCCCGTGCACATCAGAGTCGCACAGAATGGAGAATAGCCAGGCTTGGTTGTGTGTGCAGCCGTAGCTCAGTTGGCAGATCGTTCGCTTAGCGTGTGAAAGGTCTCGGGTTCAATCCCCGGCTCCTCCATGTTTTGTGGTCAGTGCATGGTAAGTGTTGGTCGCGGCGAACATAAAGGCACGCAAGAAGTTGCAAAACCAGCGTCACAGACTGATATGATGTATACTGTCATCAGGAGAGCCAGATGTAAGTGTGGGTACCAGCTGTTATCGAGGTGTCATCGAGTGCAGATCTGTCTTAGGTATCACGGCATAACGTCATTGAAGTCTAGAGAGTGGACAACACGTTCGTCTTACTCAGAGCGGTGTCCGAACTCTATTTTCGACGTAATGCGTGCCACTTTCATTGTGGCCAACTACGATTCGATACAGAATGCACGAAACCTGAAAGACACCCTCACTGATACATAGAAAGTGTCGTTTGTCTGCGGAATAATGGGAGTGCAAGGGTCTGTGACGTTGATATGGCTGTATGTAGCACTATTAATCAACAGGGGGGTGGGCGTAGCTCAGATGGTAGAGCGCTCGCTTAGCGTGCGAGAGGTACTGGGATCGATACCCAGCGCCTCCAGAATTTTTAACACACCTACAAGCGCACCTTGCCATGCAAGTGGAATAATTCCCAACCAGCAGAGGTGTCTCGGCAGATACAAGCGAACGATTAGCATCCACAATTGTCAAGCGTGCTTTTATTCGTGCGCAGGAAGCACCCTCCTCCCACACCTACACTTAATTTAGAATCAGTACAAATGTTCCCATAAGATTCTCAAGCCTACGTCGGAAAGATCTGCCTTGCGCCGAGTTCACGTAAAACCCACTGCACGTTCCCATTCTTTGCGTGCAGTCGGCTGCTACTGGTGTTGCTGGTTGTGACTGCTGATAACAGATGCCGTAGCAATCAATTCATGGAGTGAGTTGTATGTTTTGCGATAGTCTGCCTCTGACAAGCAAGCACAGGTGATACAGGTGCGAACACAGGAAGCTTGCAGCTCCTCGTTGCCTGCAGACACAGAGCAGCCACACTAGGAGAGCGGCCTAAGCCGTAGGCGAAATGTGCTCATTCGCTTTGGCGCGACGTCGAACTATAAATAAGGCTTTCACTAGCGTAAGCGTCGTGTAAAGTCGGAAAAGTCGGCTGCATGGGTGATTGCCAAGTTTGGGCAGCGTTTCGTAGTATATCAGTGCAATGAAGACGTGTCCCAGTGTTTCGCAGTTGGACGACAAGAGTTTTACACAGTAGCAAAGAGCGAGGCACTGAGTTGGCATGAACAATGGAGAGCACAATGGGGCTCGAGATGTGCATGTTACCTCAGGTGCTGTGTGATTGTCGACAAGGAGTGAAATGGACCAATTTGTGACCGCAGTTTCAATTTAAGACGTTAAAAACAGACGGAATTTGCATTCGTCATACCAGAGCATCGGAACTACTTGGAACTCTTGTGTATATGAACGTGTCCGCGCCTTTGTACTCTGGTACCTTCACCGCTACAAACCAACCACCCACCGTGCCCGTGCACATCAGAGTCGCACAGAATGGAGAATAGCCAGGCTTGGTTGTGTGTGCAGCCGTAGCTCAGTTGGCAGATCGTTCGCTTAGCGTGTGAAAGGTCTCGGGTTCAATCCCCGGCTCCTCCATGTTTTGTGGTCAGTGCATGGTAAGTGTTGGTCGCGGCGAACATAAAGGCACGCAAGAAGTTGCAAAACCAGCGTCACAGACTGATATGATGTATACTGTCATCAGGAGAGCCAGATGTAAGTGTGGGGACCAGCTGTTATCGAGGTGTCATCGAGTGCAGATCTGTCTTAGGTATCACGGCATAACGTCATTGAAGTCTAGAGAGTGGACAACACGTTCGTCTTACTCAGAGCGGTGTCCGAACTCTATTTTCGACGTAATGCGTGCCACTTTCATTGTGGCCAACTACGATTCGATACAGAATGCACGAAACCTGAAAGACACCCTCACTGATACATAGAAAGTGTCGTTTGTCTGCGGAATAATGGGAGTGCAAGGGTCTGTGACGTTGATATGGCTGTATGTAGCACTATTAATCAACAGGGGGGTGGGCGTAGCTCAGATGGTAGAGCGCTCGCTTAGCGTGCGAGAGGTACTGGGATCGATACCCAGCGCCTCCAGAATTTTTAACACACCTACAAGCGCACCTTGCCATGCAAGTGGAATAATTCCCAACCAGCAGAGGTGTCTCGGCAGATACAAGCGAACGATTAGCATCCACAATTGTCAAGCGTGCTTTTATTCGTGCGCAGGAAGCACCCTCCTCCCACACCTACACTTAATTTAGAATCAGTACAAATGTTCCCATAAGATTCTCAAGCCTACGTCGGAAAGATCTGCCTTGCGCCGAGTTCACGTAAAACCCACTGCACGTTCCCATTCTTTGCGTGCAGTCGGCTGCTACTGGTGTTGCTGGTTGTGACTGCTGATAACAGATGCCGTAGCAATCAATTCATGGAGTGAGTTGTATGTTTTGCGATAGTCTGCCTCTGACAAGCAAGCACAGGTGATACAGGTGCGAACACAGGAAGCTTGCAGCTCCTCGTTGCCTGCAGACACAGAGCAGCCACACTAGGAGAGCGGCCTAAGCCGTAGGCGAAATGTGCTCATTCGCTTTGGCGCGACGTCGAACTATAAATAAGGCTGTCACTAGCGTAAGCGTCGTGTAAAGTCGGAAAAGTCGGCTGCATGGGTGATTGCCAAGTTAGGGCAGCGTTTCGTAGTATATCAGTGCAATGAAGACGTGTCCCAGTGTTTCGCAGTTGGACGACAAGAGTTTTACACAGTAGCAAAGAGCGAGGCACTGAGTTGGCATGAACAATGGAGAGCACAATGGGGCTCGAGATGTGCATGTTACCTCAGGTGCTGTGTGATTGTCGACAAGGAGTGAAATGGACCAATTTGTGACCGCAGTTTCAATTTAAGACGTTAAAAACAGACGGAATTTGCATTCGTCATACCAGAGCATCGGAACTACTTGGAACTCTTGTGTATATGAACGTGTCCGCGCCTTTGTACTCTGGTACCTTCACCGCTACAAACCAACCACCCACCGTGCCCGTGCACATCAGAGTCGCACAGAATGGAGAATAGCCAGGCTTGGTTGTGTGTGCAGCCGTAGCTCAGTTGGCAGATCGTTCGCTTAGCGTGTGAAAGGTCTCGGGTTCAATCCCCGGCTCCTCCATGTTTTGTGGTCAGTGCATGGTAAGTGTTGGTCGCGGCGAACATAAAGGCACGCAAGAAGTTGCAAAACCAGCGTCACAGACTGATATGATGTATACTGTCATCAGGAGAGCCAGATGTAAGTGTGGGGACCAGCTGTTATCGAGGTGTCATCGAGTGCAGATCTGTCTTAGGTATCACGGCATAACGTCATTGAAGTCTAGAGAGTGGACAACACGTTCGTCTTACTCAGAGCGGTGTCCGAACTCTATTTTCGACGTAATGCGTGCCACTTTCATTGTGGCCAACTACGATTCGATACAGAATGCACGAAACCTGAAAGACACCCTCACTGATACATAGAAAGTGTCGTTTGTCTGCGGAATAATGGGAGTGCAAGGGTCTGTGACGTTGATATGGCTGTATGTAGCACTACTAGTCAACGGGGGGTGGGCGTAGCTCAGATGGTAGAGCGCTCGCTTAGCGTGCGAGAGGTACTGGGATCGATACCCAGCGCCTCCAGAATTTTTAACACACCTACAAGCGCACCTTGCCATGCAAGTGGAATAATTCCCAACCAGCAGAGGTGTCTCGGCAGATACAAGCGAACGATTAGCATCCACAATTGTCAAGCGTGCTTTTATTCGTGCGCAGGAAGCACCCTCCTCCCACACCTACACTTAATTTAGAATCAGTACAAATGTTCCCATAAGATTCTCAAGCCTACGTCGGAATGATCTGCCTTGCACCGAGTTCACGTAAATCCCACTGCACGTTCCCATTCTTTGCGTGCAGTCGGCTGCTACTGGTGTTGCTGGTTGTGACTGCTGATAACAGATGCCGTAGCAATCAATTCATGGAGTGAGTTGTATGTTTTGCGATAGTCTGTCTCTGACAAGCAAGCACAGGTGATACAGGTGCGAACACAGGAAGCTTGCAGCTCCTCGTTGCCTGCAGACACAGAGCAGCCACACTAGGAGAGCGGCCTAAGCCGTAGGCGAAATGTGCTCATTCGCTTTGGCGCGACGTCGAACTATAAATAAGGCTGTCACTAGCGTGAGCGTTGCGTGAGCGTCGTGTAAAGTCGGCTGCAGGGGTGATTGCCAAGTTTGGGCAGCGTTTCGTAGTATATCAGTGCAATGAAGACGTGTCCCAGTGTTTCGCAGTTGGACGACAAGAGTTTTACACAGTAGCAAAGAGCGAGACACTGAGTTGGCATGAACAATGGAGAGCACAATGGGGCTCGAGATGTGCTTGTTACCTCAGGTGCTGTGTGATTGTCGACAAGGAGTGAAATGGACCAATTTGTGACCGCCCTTTCAATTTAAGACGTTAAAAACAGACGGAATTTGCATTCGTAATACCAGAGCATCGGAAATACTTGGAACTCTTGTGTATATGAACGTGTCCGCGCCTTTGTACTATGGTACCTTCGCCGCTACAAACCAACCAAGCATCGTGCCCGTGAACGTCAGAGTCGCTAAGAATGGAGAATAGCCAGGCTTGGTCGTGTGTGCAGCCGTAGCTCAGTTGGCAGATCGTTCGCTTAGCGTGTGAAAGGTCTCGGGTTCAATCCCCGGCTCCTCCATGTTTTGTGGTCAGTGCATGGTAAGTGTTGGTCGCGGCGAACATAAAGGCACGCAAGAAGTTGCAAAACCAGCGTCACAGACTGATATGATGTATACTGTCATCAGGAGAGCCGGATGTAAGTGTGGGGACCGGCTGTTATCGAGGTGTCATCGAGTGCAGATCTGTCTTAGGTATCACGGCATAACGTCATTGAAGTCTAGAGAGTGGACAACACGTTCGTCTTACTCAGAGCGGTGTCCGAACTCTATTTTCGACGTTATGCGTGCCACTTTCATTGTGGCCAACTACGATTCGATACAGAATGCACGAAACCTGAAAGACACCCTCACTGATACATAGAAAGTGTCATTTGTCTGCGGAAAAATGTTAGTGCAAGGGTCGGTGACGTTGATATGGCTGTATGTAGCACTATTAGTCAACCGGGGGGTGGGCGTAGCTCAGATGGTAAAGCGCTCGCTTAGCGTGCGAGAGGTACTGGGATCGATACCCAGCGCCTCCAGAATTTTTAACACACCTACAAGCGCACCTTGCCATGCAAGTGGAATAATTCCCAACCAGCAGAGGTGTCTCGGCAGATACAAGCGAACGATTAGCATCCACAATTTTTCAAGCGTGCTTTTATTCGTGCGCAGGAAGCACCCTCCTCCCACACCTACACTTAATTTAGAATCAGTACAAATGTTCCCATAAGATTCTCAAGCCTACGTCTTAAAGATCTGCCTTGCGCCGAGTTCACGTAAAACCCACTGCACGTTCCCATTCTTTGCGTGCAGTCGGCTGCTACTGGTGTTGCTGGTTGTGACTGCTGATAACAGATGCCGTAGCAATCAATTCATGGAGTGAGTTGTATGTTTTGCGATAGTCTGTCTCTGACAAGCAAGCACAGGTGATATAAGTGCAAACACAGGAAGCTTGCAGCCCCTCGTTGCCTGCAGACACAGAGCAGCCACACTAGGAGAGCGGCCTAAGCCGTAGGCGAAATGTGCTCATTCGCTTTGGCGCGACGTCGAACTATAAATAAGGCTGTCACTAGCGTGAGCGTCGTGTAAAGTCGGAAAAGTCGGCTGCATGGGTGATTGCCAAGTTTGCGCAGCGTTTCGTAGTATATCAGTGCAATGAAGACGTGTCCCAGTGTTTCGCAGTTGGACGACAAGAGTTTTACACAGTAGCAAAGAGCGAGGCACTGAGTTGGAATGAACAATGGAGAGCACAATGGGGCTCGAGATGTGCTTGTTACCTCAGGTGCTGTGTGATTGTCGACAAGGAGTGAAATTGACCAATTTGTGACCGCCCATTCAATTTAAGACGTTAAAAACAGACGGAATTTGCATTCGTAATACCAGAGCATCGGAACTACTTGGAACTCTTGTGTATATGAACGTGTCCGCACCTTTGTACTCTGGTACCTTCGCCGCTACAAACCAACCAACCATCGTGCCCGTGCACATCAGAGTCGCACAGAATGGAGAATAGCCAGGATTGGTGGTGTGTGCAGCCGTAGCTCAGTTGGCAGATCGTTCGCTTAGCGTGTGAAAGGTCTCGGGTTCAATCCCCGGCTCCTCCATGTTTTGTGGTCAGTGCATGGTAAGTGTTGGTCGCGGCGAACATAAAGGCACGCAAGAAGTTGCAAAACCAGCGTCACAGACTGATGTGATGTATACTGTCATCAGGAGAGCCAGATGTAAGTGTGGGGACCAGCTGTTATCGAGGTGTCATCGAGTGCAGATCTGTCTTAGGTATCACGGCATAACGTCATTGAAGTCTAGAGAGTGGACAACACGTTCGTCTTACTCAGAGCGGTGTCCGAACTCTATTTTCGACGTTATGCGTGCCACTTTCATTGTGGCCAACGACGATTCGATACAGAATGCACGAAACCTGAAAGACACCCTCACTGATACATTGAAAGTGTCGTTTGTCTGCGGAATAATGGGAGTGCAAGGGTCTGTGACGTTGATATGGCTGTATGTAGCACTATTAGTCAACGGGGGGGTGGGCGTAGCTCAGATGGTAAAGCGCTCGCTTAGCGTGCGAGAGGTACTGGGATCGATACCCAGCGCCTCCAGAATTTTTAACACACCTACAAGCGCACCTTGCCATGCAAGTGGAATAATTCCCAACCAGCAGAGGTGTCTAGGCAGATACAAGCGAACGATTAGCATCCACAATTGTCAAGCGTGCTTTTATTCGTGCGCAGGAAGCACCCTCCTCCCACACCTACACTTAATTTAGATACAGTACAAATGTTCCCATAAGATTCTCAAGCCTACGTCGGAAAGATCTGCCTTGCGCCGAGTTCACGTAAATCCCACTGCACGTTCCCATTCTTTGCGTGCAGTCGGCTGCTACTGGTGTTGCTGGTTGTGACTGCTGATAACAGATGCCGTAGCAATCAATTCATGGAGTGAGTTGTATGTTTTGCGATAGTCTGTCTCTGACAAGCAAGCACAGGTGATATAAGTGCGAACACAGGAAGCTTGCAGCCCCTCGTTGCCTGCAGACACAGAGCAGCCACACTAGGAGAGCGGCCTAAGCCGTAGGCGAAATGTGCTCATTCGCTTTGGCGCGACGTCGAACTATAACTAAGGCTGTCACTAGCGTGAGCGTTGCGTGAGCGTCATGTAAAGTCGGCTGCAGGGGTGATTGCCAAGTTTGGGCAGCGTTTCGTAGTATATCAGTGCAATGAAGACGTGTCCCAGTGTTTCGCAGTTGGACGACAAGAGTTTTACACAGTAGCAAAGAGCGAGACACTGAGTTGGCATGAACAATGGAGAGCACAATGGGGCTCGAGATGTGCTTGTTACCTCAGGTGCTGTGTGATTGTCGACAAGGAGTGAAATGGACCAATTTGTGACCGCCCTTTCAATTTAAGACGTTAAAAACAGACGGAATTTGCATTCGTAATACCAGATCATCGGAACTACTTGGAACTCTTGTGTATATGAACGTGTCCGCGCCTTTGTACTCTGGTACCTTCGCCGCTACAAACCAACCAACCATCGTGCCCGTGCACATCAGAGTCGCAAAGAATGGAGAATAACCAGGCTTGGTCGTGTGTGCAGCCGTAGCTCAGTTGGCAGATCGTTCGCTTATCGTCTGAAAGGTCTCGGGTTCAATCCCCGGCTCCTCCATGTTTTGTGGTCAGTGCATGGTAAGTGTTGGTCGCGGCGAAAATAAAGGCACGCAAGAAGTTGCAAATCCAGCGTCACAGACTGATATGATGTATACTGTCATCAGGAGAGCCAGATGTAAGTGTGGGGACCGGCTGTTATCCAGGTGTCATCGAGTGCAGATCTGTCTTAGGTATCACGGCATAACGCCATTGAAGTCTAGAGAGTGGACAACACGTTCGTCTTACTCAGAGCGGTGTCCGAACTCTATTTTCGACGTAATGCGTGCCACTTTCATTGTGGCCAACTACGATTCGATACAGAATGCACGAAACCTGAAAGACACCCTCACTGATACATAGAAAGTGTCGTTTGTCTGCGGAATAATGGGAGTGCAAGGGTCTGTGACGTTGATATGGCTGTATGTAGCACCATTAGTCAACGGGGAGGGAGGGGGGGGGGGGGCGCAGCTCACATGGTAGAGCGCTCACTTAGCGTGCGAGAGGTTCTGGGATCGATACCCAGCGCCTCCAGAATTTTTAAACACACCTACAAGCCCACCTTGCCATGCAAGTGGAATAATTCCCAACCAGCAGAGGTGTCTAGGCAGATACAAGCGAACGATTAGCATCCACAATTGGCGAGCGTGATTTTATTCGTGCGCAGGAAGCACCCTCCTCCCACACCTACACTTAATTTAGAAACAGTACAAATGTTCCCATAAGATTCTCAAGCCTACGTCGGAAAGATCTGCCTTGCGCCGAGTTCACGTAAATCCCACTGCACGTTCCCATTCTTTGCGTGCAGTCGGCTGCTACTGGTGTTGCTGGTTGTGACTGCTGATAACAGATGCCGTAGCAATCAATTCATGGAGTGAGTTGTATGTTTTGCGATAGTCTGTCTCTGACAAGCAAGCACAGGTGATATAGGTGCGAACACAGGAAGCTTGCAGCCCCTCGTTGCCTGCAGACACAGAGCAGCCACACTAGGAGAGCGGCCTAAGCCGTAGGCGAAATGTGCTCATTCGCTTTGGCGCGACGTCGAACTATAAATAAGGCTGTCACTAGCGTGAGCGTTGCGTGAGCGTCGTGTAAAGTCGGCTGCAGGGGTGGGTGCCAAGTTTGGGCAGCGTTTCGTAGTATATCAGTGCAATGAAGACGTGTCCCAGTGTTTCGCAGTTGGACGACAAGAGTTTTACACAGTAGCAAAGAGCGAGGCACTGAGTTGGCATGAGCAATGGAGAGCACAATGGGGCTCGAGATGTGCTTGTTACCTCAGGTGCTGTGTGATTGTCGACAAGGAGTGAAATGGACCAATTTGTGACCGCCCTTTCAATTTAAGACGTTAAAAACAGACGGAATTTGCATTCGTAATACCAGAGCTTCGGAACTACTTGGAACTCTTGTGTATATGAACGTGTCCGCCCCTTTGTACTCTGGTACCTTCGCCGCTACAAACCAACCAACCATCGTGCCCGTGCACAACAGAGTCGCAAAGAATGGAGAATAGCCAGGCTTGGTCGTGTGTGTAGCCGTAGCTCAGTTGGCAGATCGTTCGCTTAGCGTGTGAATGGTCTCGGGTTCAATCCCCGGCTCCTCCATGTTTTGTGGTCAGTGCATGGTAAGTGTTGGTCGCGGCGAACATAAAGGCACGCAAGAAGTTGCAAAACCAGCGTCACAGACTGATATGATGTATACTGTCATCAGGAGAGCCAGATGTAAGTGTGGGGACCGGCTGTTATCGAGGTGTCATCGAGTGCAGATCTGTCTTAAGTATCACGGCATAACGTCATTGAAGTCTAGAGAGTGGACAACACGTTCGTCTTACTCAGAGCGGTGTCCGAACTCTATTTTCGACGTTATGCGTGCCACTTTCATTGTGGCCAACTACGATTCGATACAGAATGCACGAAACCTGAAAGACACCCTCACTGATACATAGAAAGTGTCGTTTGTCTGCGGAATAATGGGAGTGCAAGGGTCTGTGACGTTGATATGGCTGTATGTAGCACTATTAGTCAACGGGGGGGTGGGCGTAGCTCAGATGGTAGAGCGCTCGCTTAGCGTGCGAGAGGTACTGGGATCGATACCCAGCGCCTCCAGAATCTTTAACACACCTACAAGCGCACCTTGCCATGCAAGTGGAATAATTCCCAACCAGCAGAGGTGTCTAGGCAGATACAAGCGAACGATTAGCATCCACAATTGTCAAGCGTGCTTTTATTCGTGCGCAGGAAGCACCCTCCTCCCACACCTACACTTAATTTAGAAACAGTACAAATGTTCCCATAAGATTCTCAAGCCTACGTCGGAAAGATCTGCCTTGCGCCGAGTTCACGTAAATCCCACTGCACGTTCCCATTCTTTGCGTGCAGTCGGCTGCTACTGGTGTTGCTGGTTGTGACTGCTGATAACAGATGCCGTAGCAACCAATTCATGGAGTGAGTTGTATGTTTTGCGATAGTCTGTCTCTGACAAGCAAGCACAGGTGATATTGGTGCGAACACAGGAAGCTTGCAGCCCCTCGTTGCCTGCAGACACAGAGCAGCCACACTAGGAAAGCGGCCTAAGCCGTAGGCGAAATGTGCTCATTCGCTTTGGCGTGACGTCGAACTATAAATAAGGCTGTCACTAGCGTGAGCGTTGCTTGAGCGTCGTGTAAAGTCGGCTGCAGGGGTGATTGCCAAGTTTGGGCAGCGTTTCGTAGTATATCAGTGCAATGAAGACGTGTCCCAGTGTTTCGCAGTTGGACGACAAGAGTTTTACACAGTAGCAAAGAGCGAGGCACTGAGTTGGCATGAGCAATGGAGAGCACAATGGGGCTCGAGATGTGCTTGTTACCTCAGGTGCTGTGTGATTGTCGACAAGGAGTGAAATGGACCAATTTGCGACCGCCCTTTCAATTTAAGACGTTAAAAACAGACGGAATTTGCATTCGTAATACCAGAGCATCGGAACTACTTGGAACTCTTGTGTATATGAACGTGTCCGCGCCTTTGTACTCTGGTACCTTCGCCGCTACAAACCAACCAACCATCGTGCCCGTGCACAACAGAGTCGCAAAGAATGGAGAATAGCCAGGTTTGGTCGTGTGTGTAGCCGTAGCTCAGTTGGCAGATCGTTCGCGTAGCGTGTGAATGGTCTCGGGTTCAATCCCCGGCTCCTCCATGTTTTGTGGTCAATGCATGGTAAGTGTTGGTCGCGGCGAACATAAAGGCACGCAAGAAGTTGCAAAACCAGCGTCACAGACTGATATGATGTATACTGTCATCAGGAGAGCCAGATGTAAGTGTTGGGACCGGCTGTTATCGAGGTGTCATCGAGAGCAGATCTGTCTTAGGTATCACGGCTTAACGTCTTTGAAGTCTAGAGAGTGGACAACACGTTCGTCTTACTCAGAGCGGTGTCCGAACTCTATTTTCGACGTTATGCGTGCCACTTTCATTGTGGCCAACTACGATTCGATACAGAATGCACGAAACCTGAAAGACACCCTCACTGATACATAGAAAGTGTCGTTTGTCTGCGGAATAATGGGAGTGCAAGGGTCTGCGACGTTGATATGGCTGTATGTAGCACTATTAGTCAACGGGGGGGGTGGGCGTAGCTCAGATGGTAGAGCGCTCGCTTAGCGTGCGAGAGGTACTGGGATCGATACCCAGCGCCTCCAGAATCTTTAACACACCTACAAGCGCACCTTGCCATGCAAGTGGAATAATTCCCAACCAGCAGAGGTGTCTAGGCAGATACAAGCGAACGATTAGCATCCACAATTGTCAAGCGTGCTTTTATTCGTGCGCAGGAAGCACCCTCCTCCCACACCTACACTTAATTTAGAAACAGTACAAATGTTCCCATAAGATTCTCAAGCCTACGTCGGAAAGATCTGCCTTGCGCCGAGTTCACGTAAATCCCACTGCACGTTCCCATTCTTTGCGTGCAGTCGGCTGCTACTGGTGTTGCTGGTTGTGACTGCTGATAACAGATGCCGTAGCAACCAATTCATGGAGTGAGTTGTATGTTTTGCGATAGTCTGTCTCTGACAAGCAAGCACAGGTGATATTGGTGCGAACACAGGAAGCTTGCAGCCCCTCGTTGCCTGCAGACACAGAGCAGCCACACTAGGAGAGCGGCCTAAGCCGTAGGCGAAATGTGCTCATTCGCTTTGGCGCGACGTCGAACTATAAATAAGGCTGTCACTAGCGTGAGCGTTGCTTGAGCGTCGTGTAAAGTCGGCTGCAGGGGTGATTGCCAAGTTTGGGCAGCGTTTCGTAGTATATCAGTGCAATGAAGACGTGTCCCAGTGTTTCGCAGTTGGACGACAAGAGTTTTACACAGTAGCAAAGAGCGAGGCACTGAGTTGGCATGAGCAATGGAGAGCACAATGGGGCTCGAGATGTGCTTGTTACCTCAGGTGCTGTGTGATTGTCGACAAGGAGTGAAATGGACCAATTTGCGACCGCCCTTTCAATTTAAGACGTTAAAAACAGACGGAATTTGCATTCGTAATACCAGAGCATCGGAACTACTTGGAACTCTTGTGTATATGAACGTGTATGCGCCTTTGTACTCTGGTACCTTCGCCGCTACAAACCAACCAACCATCGTGCCCGTGCACAACAGAGTCGCAAAGAATGGAGAATAGCCAGGCTTGGTCGTGTGTGTAGCCGTAGCTCAGTTGGCAGATCGTTCGCGTAGCGTGTGAATGGTCTCGGGTTCAATCCCCGGCTCCTCCATGGTTTGTGGTCAATGCATGGTAAGTGTTGGTCGCGGCGAACATAAAGGCACGCAAGAAGTTGCAAAACCAGCGTCACAGACTGATATGATGTATACTGTCATCAGGAGAGCCAGATGTAAGTGTTGGGACCGGCTGTTATCGAGGTGTCATCGAGAGCAGATCTGTCTTAGGTATCACGGCATAACGTCTTTGAAGTCTAGAGAGTGGACAACACGTTCGTCTTACTCAGAGCGGTGTCCGAACTCTATTTTCGACGTTATGCGTGCCACTTTCATTGTGGCCAACTACGATTCGATACAGAATGCACGAAACCTGAAAGACACCCTCACTGATACATAGAAAGTGTCGTTTGTCTGCGGAATAATGGGAGTGCAAGGGTCTGTGACGTTGATATGGCTGTATGTAGCACTATTAGTCAACGGGGGGGTGGGCGTAGCTCAGATGGTAGAGCGCTCGCTTAGCGTGCGAGAGGTACTGGGATCGATACCCAGCGCCTCCAGAATCTTTAACACACCTACAAGCGCACCTTGCCATGCAAGTGGAATAATTCCCAACCAGCAGAGGTGTCTAGGCAGATACAAGCGAACGATTAGCATCCACAATTGCCAAGCGTGCTCTTATTCGTGCGCAGGAAGCACCCTCCTCCCACACCTACACTTAATTTAGAAACAGTATAAATGTTCCCATAAGATTCTCAAGCCTACGTCGGAAAGATCTGCCTTGCGCCGAGTTCACGTAAATCCCACTGCACGTTCCCATTCTTTGCGTGCAGTCGGCTGCTACTGGTGTTGCTGGTTGTGACTGCTGATAACAGATGCCGTAGCAACCAATTCATGGAGTGAGTTGTATGTTTTGCGATAGTCTGTCTCTGACAAGCAAGCACAGGTGATATAGGTGCGAACACAGGAAGCTTGCAGCACCTCGTTGCCTGCAGACACAGAGCAGCCACACTAGGAGAGCGGCCTAAGCCGTTGGCGAAATGTGCTCATTCGCTTTGGCGCGACGTCGAACTATAAATAAGGCTGTCACTAGCGTGAGCGTTGCTTGAGCGTCGTGTAAAGTCGGCTGCAGGGGTGATTGCCAAGTTTGGGCAGCGTTTCGTAGTATATCAGTGCAATGAAGACGTGTCCCAGTGTTTCGCAGTTGGACGACAAGAGTTTTACACAGTAGCAAAGAGCGAGGCACTGAGTTGGCATGAGCAATGGAGAGCACAATGGGGCTCGAGATGTGCTTGTTACCTCAGGTGCTGTGTGATTGTCGACAAGGAGTGAAATGGACCAATTTGCGACCGCCCTTTCAATTTAAGACGTTAAAAACAGACGGAATTTGCATTCGTAATACCAGAGCATCGGAACTACTTGGAACTCTTGTGTATATGAACGTGTCCGCGCCTTTGTACTCTGGTACCTTCGCCGCTACAAACCAACCAACCATCGTGCCCGTGCACAACAGAGTCGCAAAGAATGGAGAATAGCCAGGCTTGGTCGTGTGTGTAGCCGTAGCTCAGTTGGCAGATCGTTCGCTTAGCGTGTGAATGGTCTCGGGTTCAATCCCCGGCTCCTCCATGTTTTGTGGTCAGTGCATGGTAAGTGTTGGTCGCGGCGAACATAAAGGCACGCAAGAAGTTGCAAAACCAGCGTCACAGACTGATATGATGTATACTGTCATCAGGAGAGCCAGATGTAAGTGTGGGGACCGGCTGTTATCGAGGTGTCATCGAGTGCAGATCTGTCTTAGGTATCACGGCATAACGTCATTGAAGTCTAGAGTGTGGACAACACGTTCGTCTTACTCAGAGCGGTGTCCGAACTCTATTTTCGACGTTATGCGTGCCACTTTCATTGTGGCCAACTACGATTCGATACAGAATGCACCAAACCTGAAAGACACCCTCACTGATACATAGAAAGTGTCGTTTGTCTGCGGAATAATGGGAGTGCAAGGGTCTGTGACGTTGATATGGCTGTATGTAGCACTATTAGTCAACGGGGGGGTGGGCGTAGCTCAGATGGTAGAGCGCTCGCTTAGCGTGCGAGAGGTACTGGGATCGATACCCAGCGCCTCCAGAATCTTTAACACACCTACAAGCGCACCTTGCCATGCAAGTGGAATAATTCCCAACCAGCAGAGGTGTCTAGGCAGATACAAGCGAACGATTAGCATCCACAATTGTCAAGCGTGCTCTTATTCGTGCGCAGGAAGCACCCTCCTCCCACACCTACACTTAATTTAGAAACAGTACAAATGTTCCCATAAGATTCTCAAGCCTACGTCGGAAAGATCTGCCTTGCGCCGAGTTCACGTAAATCCCACTGCACGTTCCCATTCTTTGCGTGCAGTCGGCTGCTACTGGTGTTGCTGGTTGTGACTGCTGATAACAGATGCCGTAGCAACCAATTCATGGAGTGAGTTGTATGTTTTGCGATAGTCTGTCTCTGACAAGCAAGCACAGGTGATACAGGTGCGAACACAGGAAGCTTGCAGCCCCTCGTTGCCTGCAGACACAGAGCAGCCACACTAGGAGAGCGGCCTAAGCCGTAGGCGAAATGTGCTCATTCGCTCCGGCGCGACGTCGAACTATAAATAAGGCTGTCACTAGCGTGAGCGTCGTGTAAAGTCGGAAAAGTCGGCTGCAGGGGTGATTGCCAAGTTTGGGGCAGCGTTTCGTAGTATATCAGTGCAATGAAGACGTGTCCCAGTGTTTCGCAGTTGGACGACAAGAGTTTTACACAGTAGCAAAGAGCGAGGCACTGAGTTGGCATGAACAATGGAGAGCACAATGGGGCTCGAGATGTGCTTGTTACCTCAGGTGCTGTGTGATTGTCGACAAGGAGTGAAATGGACCAATTTGTGACCGCCCTTTCAATTTAAGACGTTAAAAACAGACGGAATTTGCATTCGTAATACCAGAGCATCGGAACTACTTGGAACTCTTGTGTATATGAACGTGTCCGCGCCTTTGTACTCTGGTACCTTCGCCGCTACAAACCAACCAACCATCGTGCCCGTGCACATCAGAGTCGCAAAGAATGGAGAAAAGCCAGGCTTGGTCGTGTGTGCAGCCGTAGCTCAGTTGGCAGATCGTTCGCTTAGCGTGTGAAAGGTCTCGGGTTCAATCCCCGGCTCCTCCATGTTTTGTGGTCAGTGCATGGTAAGTGTTGGTCGCGGCGAACATAAAGGCACGCAAGAAGTTGCAAAACCAGCGTCACAGACTGATATGATGTATACTGTCATCAGGAGAGCCAGATGTAAGTGTGGGGACCGGCTGTTATCGAGGTGTCATCGAGTGCAGATCTGTCTTAGGTATCACGGCATAACGTCATTGAAGTCTAGAGAGTGGACAACACGTTCGTCTTACTCAGAGCGGTGTCCGAACTCTATTTTCGACGTTATGCGTGCCACTTTCATTGTGGCCAACTACGATTCGATACAGAATGCACGAAACCTGAAAGACACCCTCACTGATACATAGAAAGTGTCGTTTGTCTGCGGAATAATGGGAGTGCAAGGGTCTGTGACGTTGATATGGCTGTATGAAGCACTATTAATCAACAGGGGGGGTGGGCGTAGCTCAGATGGTAGAGCGCTCGCTTAGCGTGCGAGAGGTACTGGGATCGATACCCAGCGCCTCCAGAATCTTTAACACACCTACAAGCGCACCTTGCCATGCAAGTGGAATAATTCCCAACCAGCAGAGGTGTCTAGGCAGATACAAGCGAACGATTAGCATTCACAATTGTCAAGCGTGCTTTTATTCGTGCGCAGGAAGCACCCTCCTCCCACACCTACACTTAATTTAGAAACAGTACAAATGTTCCCATAAGATTCTCAAGCGTACGTCGGAAAGATCTGCCTTGCGCCGAGTTCACGTAAATCCCACTGCACGTTCCCATTCTTTGCGTGCAGTCGGCTGCTACTGGTGTTGCTGGTTGTGACTGCTGATAACAGATGCCGTAGCAATCAATTCATGGAGTGAGTTGTATGTTTTGCGATAGTCTGTCTCTGACAAGCAAGCACAGGTGATATAGGTGCGAACACAGGAAGCTTGCAGCCCCTCGTTGCCTGCAGACACAGAGCAGCCACACTAGGAGAGCGGCCTAAGCCGTAGGCGAAATGTGCTCATTCGCTTTGGCGCGACGTCGAACTATAAATAAGGCTGTCACTAGCGTGAGCGTTGCTTGAGCGTCGTGTAAAGTCGGCTGCAGGGGTGATTGCCAAGTTTGGGCAGCGTTTCGTAGTATATCAGTGCAATGAAGACGTGTCCCAGTGTTTCGCAGTTGGACGACAAGAGTTTTACACAGTAGCAAAGAGCGAGGCACTGAGTTGGCATGAACAATGGAGAGCACAATGGGGCTCGAGATGTGCTTGTTACCTCAGGTGCTGTGTGACTGTCGACAAGGAGTGAAATGGACCAATTTGTGACCGCCCTTTCAATTTAAGACGTTAAAAACAGACGGAATTTGCATTCGTAATACCAGAGCATCGGAACTACTTGGAACTCTTGTGTATATGAACGTGTATGCGCCTTTGTACTCTGGTACCTTCGCCGCTACAAACCAACCAACCATCGTGCCCGTGCACAACAGAGTCGCAAAGAATGGAGAATAGCCAGGCTTGGTCGTGTGTGTAGCCGTAGCTCAGTTGGCAGATCGTTCGCGTAGCGTGTGAATGGTCTCGGGTTCAATCCCCGGCTCCTCCATGGTTTGTGGTCAATGCATGGTAAGTGTTGGTCGAGGCGAACATAAAGGCACGCAAGAAGTTGCAAAACCAGCGTCACAGGCTGATATGATGTATACTGTCATCAGGAGAGCCAGATGTAAGTGTTGGGACCGGCTGTTATCGAGGTGTCATCGAGAGCAGATCTGTCTTAGGTATCACGGCATAACGTCTTTGAAGTCTAGAGAGTGGACAACACGTTCGTCTTACTCAGAGCGGTGTCCGAACTCTATTTTCGACGTTATGCGTGCCACTTTCATTGTGGCCAACTACGATTCGATACAGAATGCACGAAACCTGAAAGACACCCTCACTGATACATAGAAAGTGTCGTTTGTCTGCGGAATAATGGGAGTGCAAGGGTCTGTGACGTTGATATGGCTGTATGTAGCACTATTAGTCAACGGGGGGGTGGGCGTAGCTCAGATGGTAGAGCGCTCGCTTAGCGTGCGAGAGGTACTGGGATCGATACCCAGCGCCTCCAGAATCTTTAACACACCTACAAGCGCACCTTGCCATGCAAGTGGAATAATTCCCAACCAGCAGAGGTGTCTAGGCAGATACAAGCGAACGATTAGCATCCACAATTGCCAAGCGTGCTCTTATTCGTGCGCAGGAAGCACCCTCCTCCCACACCTACACTTAATTTAGAAACAGTACAAATGTTCCCATAAGATTCTCAAGCCTACGTCGGAAAGATCTGCCTTGCGCCGAGTTCACGTAAATCCCACTGCACGTTCCCATTCTTTGCGTGCAGTCGGCTGCTACTGGTGTTGCTGGTTGTGACTGCTGATAACAGATGCCGTAGCAACCAATTCATGGAGTGAGTTGTATGTTTTGCGATAGTCTGTCTCTGACAAGCAAGCACAGGTGATATAGGTGCGAACACAGGAAGCTTGCAGCACCTCGTTGCCTGCAGACACAGAGCAGCCACACTAGGAGAGCGGCCTAAGCCGTTGGCGAAATGTGCTCATTCGCTTTGGCGCGACGTCGAACTATAAATAAGGCTGTCACTAGCGTGAGCGTTGCTTGAGCGTCGTGTAAAGTCGGCTGCAGGGGTGATTGCCAAGTTTGGGCAGCGTTTCGTAGTATATCAGTGCAATGAAGACGTGTCCCAGTGTTTCGCAGTTGGACGACAAGAGTTTTACACAGTAGCAAAGAGCGAGGCACTGAGTTGGCATGAGCAATGGAGAGCACAATGGGGCTCGAGATGTGCTTGTTACCTCAGGTGCTGTGTGATTGTCGACAAGGAGTGAAATGGACCAATTTGCGACCGCCCTTTCAATTTAAGACGTTAAAAACAGACGGAATTTGCATTCGTAATACCAGAGCATCGGAACTACTTGGAACTCTTGTGTATATGAACGTGTCCGCGCCTTTGTACTCTGGTACCTTCGCCGCTACAAACCAACCAACCATCGTGCCCGTGCACAACAGAGTCGCAAAGAATGGAGAATAGCCAGGCTTGGTCGTGTGTGTAGCCGTAGCTCAGTTGGCAGATCGTTCGCTTAGCGTGTGAATGGTCTCGGGTTCAATCCCCGGCTCCTCCATGTTTTGTGGTCAGTGCATGGTAAGTGTTGGTCGCGGCGAACATAAAGGCACGCAAGAAGTTGCAAAACCAGCGTCACAGACTGATATGATGTATACTGTCATCAGGAGAGCCAGATGTAAGTGTGGGGACCGGCTGTTATCGAGGTGTCATCGAGTGCAGATCTGTCTTAGGTATCACGGCATAACGTCATTGAAGTCTAGAGAGTGGACAACACGTTCGTCTTACTCAGAGCGGTGTCCGAACTCTATTTTCGACGTTATGCGTGCCACTTTCATTGTGGCCAACTACGATTCGATACAGAATGCACGAAACCTGAAAGACACCCTCACTGATACATAGAAAGTGTCGTTTGTCTGCGGAATAATGGGAGTGCAAGGGTCTGTGACGTTGATATGGCTGTATGTAGCACTATTAGTCAACGGGGGGGTGGGCGTAGCCCAGATGGTAGAGCGCTCGCTTAGCGTGCGAGAGGTACTGGGATCGATACCCAGCGCCTCCAGAATCTTTAACACACCTACAAGCGTACCTTGCCATGCAAGTGGAATAATTCCCAACCAGCAGAGGTGTCTAGGCAGATACAAGCGAACGATTAGCATCCACAATTGTCAAGCGTGCTCTTATTCGTGCGCAGGAAGCACCCTCCTCCCACACCTACACTTAATTTAGAAACAGTACAAATGTTCCCATAAGATTCTCAAGCCTACGTCGGAAAGATCTGCCTTGCGCCGAGTTCACGTAAATCCCACTGCACGTTCCCATTCTTTGCGTGCAGTCGGCTGCTACTGGTGTTGCTGGTTGTGACTGCTGATAACAGATGCCGTAGCAACCAATTCATGGAGTGAGTTGTATGTTTTGCGATAGTCTGTCTCTGACAAGCAAGCACAGGTGATATAGGTGCGAACACAGGAAGCTTGCAGCCCCTCGTTGCCTGCAGACACAGAGCAGCCACACTAGGAGAGCGGCCTAAGCCGTAGGCGAAATGTGCTCATTCGCTCCGGCGCGACGTCGAACTATAAATAAGGCTGTCACTAGCGTGAGCGTCGTGTAAAGTCGGAAAAGTCGGCTGCAGGGGTGATTGCCAAGTTTGGGGCAGCGTTTCGTAGTATATCAGTGCAATGAAGACGTGTCCCAGTGTTTCGCAGTTGGACGACAAGAGTTTTACACAGTAGCAAAGAGCGAGGCACTGAGTTGGCATGAACAATGGAGAGCACAATGGGGCTCGAGATGTGCTTGTTACCTCAGGTGCTGTGTGATTGTCGACAAGGAGTGAAATGGACCAATTTGTGACCGCCCTTTCAATTTAAGACGTTAAAAACAGACGGAATTTGCATTCGTAATACCAGAGCATCGGAACTACTTGGAACTCTTGTGTATATGAACGTGTCCGCGCCTTTGTACTCTGGTACCTTCGCCGCTACAAACCAACCAACCATCGTGCCCGGGCACATCAGAGTCGCAAAGAATGGAGAAAAGCCAGGCTTGGTCGTGTGTGCAGCCGTAGCTCAGTTGGCAGATCGTTCGCTTAGCGTGTGAAAGGTCTCCGGTTCAATCCCCGGCTCCTCCATGTTTTGTGGTCAGTGCATGGTAAGTGTTGGTCGCGGCGAACATAAAGGCACGCAAGAAGTTGCAAAACCAGCGTCACAGACTGATATGATGTATACTGTCATCAGGAGAGCCAGATGTAAGTGTGGGGACCGGCTGTTATCGAGGTGTCATCGAGTGCAGATCTGTCTTAGGTATCACGGCATAACGTCATTGAAGTCTAGAGAGTGGACAACACGTTCGTCTTACTCAGAGCGGTGTCCGAACTCTATTTTCGACGTTATGCGTGCCACTTTCATTGTGGCCAACTACGATTCGATACAGAATGCACGAAACCTGAAAGACACCCTCACTGATACATAGAAAGTGTCGTTTGTCTGCGGAATAATGGGAGTGCAAGGGTCTGTAAGGTTGATATGGCTGTATGTAGCACTATTAGTCAACGGGGGGGTGGGCGTAGGTCAGATGGTAGAGCGCTCGCTTAGCGTGCGAGAGGTACTGGGATCGATACCCAGCGCCTCCAGAATCTTTAACACACCTACAAGCGCACCTTGCCATGCAAGTGGAATAATTCCCAACCAGCAGAGGTGTCTAGGCAGATACAAGCGAACGATTAGCATCCACAATTGTCAAGCGTGCTTTTATTCGTGCGCAGGAAGCACCCTCCTCCCACACCTACACTTAATTTAGAAACAGTACAAATGTTCCCATAAGATTCTCAAGCCTACGTCGGAAAGATCTGCCTTGCGCCGAGTTCACGTAAATCCCACTGCACGTTCCCATTCTTTGCGTGCAGTCGGCTGCTACTGGTGTTGCTGGTTGTGACTGCTGATAACAGATGCCGTAGCAATCAATTCATGGAGTGAGTTGTATGTATTGCGATAGTCTGTCTCTGACAAGCAAGCACAGGTGATATAGGTGCGAACACAGGAAGCTTGCAGCCCCTCGTTGCCTGCAGACACAGAGCAGCCACACTAGGAGAGCGGCCTAAGCCGTAGGCGAAATGTGCTCATTCGCTTTGGCGCGACGTCGAACTATAAATAAGGCTGTCACTAGCGTGAGCGTTGCTTGAGCGTCGTGTAAAGTCGGCTGCAGGGGTGATTGCCAAGTTTGGGCAGCGTTTCGTAGTATATCAGTGCAATGAAGACGTGTCCCAGTGTTTCGCAGTTGGACGACAAGAGTTTTACACAGTAGCAAAGAGCGAGGCACTGAGTTGGCATGAGCAATGGAGAGCACAATGGGGCTCGAGATGTGCTTGTTACCTCAGGTGCTGTGTGAATGTCGACAAGGAGTGAAATGGACCAATTTGCGACCGTCCTTTCAATTTAAGACGTTAAAAACAGACGGAATTTGCATTCGTAATACCAGAGCATCGGAACTACTTGGAACTCTTGTGTATATGAACGTGTCCGTGCCTTTGTACTCTGGTACCTTCGCCGCTACAAACCAACCAACCATCGTGCCCGTGCACAACTGAGTCGCAAAGAATGGAGAATAGCCAGGCTTGGTCGTGTGTGCAGCCGTAGCTCAGTTGGCAGATCGTTCGCTTAGCGTGTGAATGGTCTCGGGTTCAATCCCCGGCTCCTCCATGTTTTGTGGTCAGTGCATGGTAAGTGTTGGTCGCGGCGAACATAAAGGCACGCAAGAAGTTGCAAAACCAGCGTCACAGACTGATATGATGTATACTGTCATCAGGAGAGCCAGATGTAAGTGTGGGGACCGGCTGTTATCGAGGTGTCATCGAGTGCAGATCTGTCTTAGGTATCACGGCATAACGTCATTGAAGTCTAGAGAGTGGACAACACGTTCGTCTTACTCAGAGCGGTGTCCGAACTCTATTTTCGACGTTATGCGTGCCACTTTCATTGTGGCCAACTACGATTCGATACAGAATGCACGAAACCTGAAAGACACCCTCACTGATACATAGAAAGTGTCGTTTGTCTGCGGAATAATGGGAGTGCAAGGGTCTGTAAGGTTGATATGGCTGTATGTAGCACTATTAGTCAACGGGGGGGTGGGCGTAGGTCAGATGGTAGAGCGCTCGCTTAGCGTGCGAGAGGTACTGGGATCGATACCCAGCGCCTCCAGAATCTTTAACACACCTACAAGCGCACCTTGCCATGCAAGTGGAATAATTCCCAACCAGCAGAGGTGTCTAGGCAGATACAAGCGAACGATTAGCATCCACAATTGTCAAGCGTGCTTTTATTCGTGCGCAGGAAGCACCCTCCTCCCACACCTACACTTAATTTAGAAACAGTACAAATGTTCCCATAAGATTCTCAAGCCTACGTCGGAAAGATCTGCCTTGCGCCGAGTTCACGTAAATCCCACTGCACGTTCCCATTCTTTGCGTGCAGTCGGCTGCTACTGGTGTTGCTGGTTGTGACTGCTGATAACAGATGCCGTAGCAATCAATTCATGGAGTGAGTTGTATGTATTGCGATAGTCTGTCTCTGACAAGCAAGCACAGGTGATATAGGTGCGAACACAGGAAGCTTGCAGCCCCTCGTTGCCTGCAGACACAGAGCAGCCACACTAGGAGAGCGGCCTAAGCCGTAGGCGAAATGTGCTCATTCGCTTTGGCGCGACGTCGAACTATAAATAAGGCTGTCACTAGCGTGAGCGTTGCTTGAGCGTCGTGTAAAGTCGGCTGCAGGGGTGATTGCCAAGTTTGGGCAGCGTTTCGTAGTATATCAGTGCAATGAAGACGTGTCCCAGTGTTTCGCAGTTGGACGACAAGAGTTTTACACAGTAGCAAAGAGCGAGGCACTGAGTTGGCATGAGCAATGGAGAGCACAATGGGGCTCGAGATGTGCTTGTTACCTCAGGTGCTGTGTGAATGTCGACAAGGAGTGAAATGGACCAATTTGTGACCGCCCTTTCAATTTAAGACGTTAAAAACAGACGGAATTTGCATTCGTAATACCAGAGCATCGGAACTACTTGGAACTCTTGTGTATATGAACGTGTCCGCGCCTTTGTACTCTGGTACCTTCGCCGCTACAAACCAACCAACCATCGTGCCCGTGCACATCAGAGTAGCAAAGAATGGAGAATAGGCAGGCTTGGTGGTGTGTGCAGCCGTAGCTCAGTTGGCAGATCGTTCGCTTAGCGTGTGAAAGGTCTCGGGTTCAATCCCCGGCTCCTCCATGTTTTGTGGTCAGTGCATGGTAAGTGTTGGTCGCGGCGAACATAAAGGCACGCAAGAAGTTGCAAAACCACCGTCACAGACTGATATGATGTATACTGTCATCATGAGAGCCAGATGTAAGTGTGGGGACCGGCTGTTATCGTTGTTTCATCGAGTGCAGATCTGTCTTAGGTATCACGGCATAACGTCATTGAAGTCTAGAGAGTGGATAACACGTTCGTCTTACTCAGAGCGGTGTCCGAACTCTATTTTCGACGTTATGCGTGCCACTTTCATTGTGGCCAACTACGATTCGATACAGAATGCACGAAACCTGAAAGACACCCTCACTGATACACAGAAAGTGTCGCTTGTCTGCGGAATAATGCGAGTGCAAGAGTCTGTGACGTTGATATGGCTGTATGTAGCACTATTAGTCAACGGGGGGGTGGGCGTAGCTCAGATGGTAGAGCGCTCGCTTAGCGTACGAGAGGTACTGGGATCGATACCTAGCGCCTCCAGAATCTTTAACACACCTACAAGCGCACCTTGCCATGCAAGTGGAATAATTCCCAACCAGCAGAGGTGTCTAGGCAGATACAAGCGAACGATTAGCATCCACAATTGTCAAGCGTGCTTTTATTCGTGCGCAGGAAGCACCCTCCTCGAACACCTACACTTAATTTAGAAACAGTACAATTGTTCCCATAAGATTCTCAAGCCTACGTCGGAAAGATCTGCCTTGCGCCGAGTTCACGTAAATCCCACTGCACATTCCCATTCTTTGCGTGCAGTCGGCTGCTACTGGTGTTGCTGGTTGTGACTGCTGATAACAGATGCCGTAGCAACCAATTCATGGAGTGAGTTGTATGTTTTGCGATAGTCTGTCTCTGACAAGCAAGCACAGGTGATATAGGTGCGAACACAGGAAGCTTGCAGCCCCTCGTTGCCTGCAGACACAGAGCAGCCACACTAGGAGAGCGGCCTAAGCCGTAGGCGAAATGTGCTCATTCGCTTTGGCGCGACGTCGAACTATAAATAAGGCTGTCACTAGCGTGAGCGTTGCTTGAGCGTCGTGTAAAGTCGGCTGCAGGGGTGATTGCCAAGTTTGGGCAGCGTTTCATAGTATATCAGTGCAATGAAGACCTGTCCCAGTGTTTCGCAGTTGGATGACAAGAGTTTTACACAGTAGCAAAGAGCGAGGCACTGAGTTGGCATGAACAATGGAGAGCACAATGGGGCTCGAGATGTGCTTGTTACCTCAGGTGCTGTGTGATTGTCGACAAGGAGTGAAATGGACCAATTTGTGACCGCCCTTTCAATTTAAGACGTTAAAAACAGACGGAATTTGCATTCGTAATACCAGAGCATCGGAACAACTTGGAACTCTTGTGTATATGAACGTGTCCGCGCCTTTGTACTGTGGTACCTTCGCCGCTACAAACCAACCAACCATCGTGCCCGTGCACAACAGAGTCGCAAAGAATGGAGAATAGCCAGGCTTGGTCGTGTGTGCAGCCGTAGCTCAGTTGGCAGATCGTTCGCTTAGCGCGTGAAAGGTCTCGGGTTCAATCCCCGGCTCCTTCTTGTTTTGTGGTCAGTGCATGGTAAGTGTTGGTCGCGGCGAACATAAAGGCACGCAAGAAGTTGCAAAACCAGCGTCACAGACTGATATGATGTATACTGTCATCAGGAGAGCCAGATGTAAGTGTGGGGACCGGCTGTTATCGAGGTGTCATCGAGTGCAGACCTGTCTTAGGTATCACGGCATAACGTCATTGAAGTCTAGAGAGTGGACAACACGTTCATCTTACTCAGAGCGGTGTCCGAACTCTTTTTTTGACGTTATGCGTGCCACTTTCATTGTGGCCAACTACGATTCGATACAGAATGCACGAAACCTGAAAGACACCCTCACTGATACATAGAAAGTGTCGTTTGTC